>NC_050070.1:22382472-22701656 GCF_009764565.3 Dermochelys coriacea | reverse complement strand
CAGAGAATCCAGAATCCATATTCAGGACCAGTAATATAAAAATAATGTTTATCATTCTAAAATGCCTTCTTTTCTAAGCTAATTAATTACCAGTCGATCCACAATGTGAACTGATGCTTGGAATAAATGGATCAAGTCATTATATTGAGAAAGTTACTCTGTGTATGATCTACGCAGAGGTTGAGAATGTTGAGTGGGGGGGGTGTCTATCCTCTGCCTCTCCTCCCCGCAGTCCATATTGTAAGTAGGGCAGTCAAATGAGCTGTGGATTTAGGTGTCCCTAAGTATTCATTTACATGATGGATTGTAATGGTTCAGTAGTTCCTTTGGAACCATTATATTTTATCAGGTCAAAAACCAGCTTTCAAAAAAGAATTCCCTAAATACAAGGGTGGCTGAACTGAATCATATACATTACTTATACATCTATGTAATTTCCATAGCTAGGAAAACTACACAGTGTTGCAAGTAACATGGTGCAGCATGAAGGTTTTAGTGGCATGAGTTAGGGATGGGCAAAGACCTGAGTGAGTTGTACAACTAAGTGGAATGCCAATGAAGCTTTGATCTCACAGTGTCATGGATTCTGCAAATGCCACATATTTCACAGAAAACTGGGAATCTCTCTAGTGGTATAAAGCATCCATTTCTTCTAACTGTGACAGGTCATAAGGTACCATTTCACTGCAGTTTATGGCATAGATACACTTATCACACCTATATGGATATACAGATAGCTGCAGTTATACAATTCTATAACATGTTATAGAATTTTGTGTTGATGTGTTTTTGTGTAGATGTGTGTGCACACACATGAATACAAAGTCCTCTGTTAACTCTACTCTTTCAGGGAAGAGAAAGTATCTTTTTCTGTGTTTGTAAAGTAGAGTGGAAATTGAAAAGACTATATACATATTTGGTAATACTAATCATCCTGAGTAATAATGAATGAAGGGCTTTGGAATCCTTTGGAAAGAAAGGCACCTTTTGGCTGTTGTGAACCGTGACCTAGCGATTAAAAAAAGGAATGGGATTCTGATGTTAATTTTCCCACTATGGCGTTGATTCACTGTGACCTTGGACCTATGATTTAGAGTGATACAGTGCCCATTAGAGTCAGTGGAAACTCACCCACTGATTTCATGGGGAGTTGGATTTAGCCGTCAACCTGTTTGCATCATGATTTACCTGTCTTTAACAAATGTGTATAATAATATTAACCTATATCAGAAGAGTGCTGTGAAGGCTGATAAATTGAAAAGGCTAAACCTCTACAAGGTAGTCTGGTCGGAACAACATATGTGTGGATGAGTTTATATTAAGCCTTGTCCACACCAGCAACAGTCAAAGCTGTAATTCACCATCTGTGCAGCTTCAATGGCGTTAGCAATGGTAGAAGCAGTAGTGCAGACAGGGCCCAAGTGTATTTACTCAAGTGCTTATATTGCCCTCATCACTGTAGTATCTGAATACCTGCCAGTAGTCAACGTGACTAATATCTGTCATGTGTAGGTCATTCTCTCTCACACGCTCTCCCCAAGGGGAGAACTGTGGAATTGAGAGTTTTGATAGGGCTTTGGTTTTGTTTTTAATGTACACACTGCTCAGTGTTTATGTTAGAGAAGCCAGCTTCAAAAAGCATGCCTTGCACTTGGAGTGAAAGGTGGTGGGGTTTGCGATAGTCCTGAGTTCCTGGAGAAGTTCATTCCACAGGCTCAGAGCAACCCTTGAGAAAGCTCTGTCTCCTGCACAGATGAGCTTTACCCTTATGGTAAAATGTTTCACTGTGCCTGAAGAGCGGAGTTTTTGACCACAGTCCTCATCCCAAAGCTTTAGGTGACTGTTTAGATATGCTGGACCCAGGCCACTGAGTGGTTTGAAGATATGGACTGAGACGTTGAACTTGACTCAGTATTCAATGGGAAGGCAGTCTAGAGAGTGGAGGATGAGTTTGATGTACCCATTTATTTACCACTGTGTCATCTAATAGCAATGGCTGCCCACAGTTAGCTGAGAAATCATTACATGTGTTCCACCACAGGACTAAAAGGCATACACACTAGGCACTATATTTTCCAGCCATGCACAAAGTAATTGTTAGTCATTAATCACCAGGCCAGTGAGTAGTATCACACCACACATAAAGCAGCTGCATCTACAGAGCTGCAATTGACCAGCAGTCAGCTCCACTGGTGGCAGCAGTGGGCAGGTCTATAGTGTGGAGACAGTTTTTCTGAAAGTCTTCAGTCCTCTGATTTCAGCCATGATTCCTTTCCTCCATAGCACAATGACCATAGCAGTAGCGATCTGGTTTTTTACTGTTCTCTCATTTAAGCAGACTGTTGCTGCAGCAGCATGACTCTACACCAGCTCTGTGATTTGACCCTGCTCCCACAGGAGTCTATGTGAGTTTTGCCGTTGATGTCAGTGGCAGCAGTATCTAGCCAGTGGTGCACAACATCACTGCACCTATTTTGGCATAGCCCATACGTGAGTGGAGATTAAGTTCCTTTGTTTGTACCTTGCAGGAAAGGTTTTATATTAGTAGAAAGTTTTATTATAATTAATACATATAATGTATAACTCTTGGTCAGATGTATTCAGTTCACTCCACTGGCTCAAGGAAATAGTTATGGCTAACTGGGCAAATACTTTATTGTTCGAATCTTTCCTAAATAAAGACTTATGGAGAATGCAGGTAAGGCCTATGCATTTGAATTGTATACATAATCATCCACAATGTCTTTCCTGTTTTCAGCAGATTCTAAATATATACCTGCACAGTAGACAAAAAGGGAATGTTTATGATTTTCAATTTTTTAAGCTTTAATTTTATAAAAAGAAATGCACTCTCACTGAAAACTACATGGGAATAAAGCCAAGGGATCAGATGAAACTCACAGGATAAAGAGGAAGGGAAGTGTTGAGTCAGAAAGATCATTATACCCTGTTATGCTGAAGTGTTGCAAATAAAGGTCATCTATCAGGGAATATCTCCTGCCATCGGGTGTTCTTCAATTCCAAATAAGCTATAATATCTATGCCCAAGGGAGAGGTTAAGTATAGACAGAGTTTCAGCCTTAACTGAGAATTCCTTGCTATTTGTGCTTTAAGGTCAGACCCTCAAAATTATTTTTAGATAGGTTTTGTGTACAAATCTGTAAGCGTATTACAACTAGGGCATTACTGTACAGAATGGGATCATAAAATCATTTTTGCAACCACAATACTGAAGAAAACTCGCCACCTGCTGGTCACAGAGTTACTAGTTCCGTACATTTCCAGACAATATTTGATAAATTAATTTTATTACCATTCACATAATTCATAATTCATATTTCACATTTCTGCTCCATTTAAAACATTTGGTCCATTCTTATTTTAAAAGTCCACATTTCCTATTAAAAATAACAAAGTGACTGTATTCTGTCCTGGGATTTTTTTAAAAAATCTATTTTTCAGCATGAATAATTGTCTCCTGAGGTTTATTTTTTGTCTGGGTGAGTTTTTCTGTATATTTCACCATTATTAATCATTATTATTATTATTTCATGTTTTAGTATCTCATCCCAGAAGCCATCTCCTGTTGTTGCTACTTAGTGAGAAAATGCACCATGAGTTTTTGTGATTTCTATAGTGATGGTGGGTTTTCTATAGACCAAATATTAAGTAATGACTGGAGGCACTATTGTTTGATTAGAAATATTTTTCATTCCTGAAATGAAAAGGAAATATATTCTAATATATTAATGCCTAATATATTCAATGTAGCCATGTTTTGGCTAACTTTTTGTTGTGTAGACTGGTGAGTGAGCAACACTAAGTGACATTAGACAGTCAGAACATAGATATTACAGATTTTTAAAAAATCAAACAAGAGATTCAGGTAAATAAGTTATTATGCTACTTTTCTTTCCTAGGGTTGGATCCAGATCCTATTGAAATCAATGGGAATCTTCCCATTGGCTTCAATGGGCTTTAGCTCAGTCCTTTAATCAATAATCCCTCCTCACAAATGTATACAATCTTCTTCATTAACCTTGGGTTTTAAATTTATTGGGGTTGATTAAGACTAAATGTGCCATTGTGGGAACAAGATTTCAGGGACACCATAAAATAATATTTTACCCTTCACAAAAGAGAATTTATTCCGATAAAAGATAGAGGAAGCAAAAAGGATTGACATAATCCTTAATTTGATATTAATATCATCAAAGCAGAGATCTGAAATTGGGAAGAAATTTGCAGGTACTGGCCACAAATCTGGGGCACAAAGAAAGGTTGTGGAAATGAGTAGTCACACGAGGCCATTATTATTTCAGAAAGCAAATGATAGAAAGAAGAAAATGGTAGGCACTCCAAAATGGGCTACAGTACTTGCTGGAAAGGAGATAAAGGAAAGACAGGAGTTTTTAAAAACACAGTGGGCCAAATTTTCATTTACACTAAGTCCACTTTGTACTCACATTGACCCTTTATATTGGACCGACTTGTCTTGATTGGTGAAACGCAAGAAAAGTGATGTAGGAAACAGAAAATAAAAGGAAAATAAAAATGATTAGGTAAATCTATCACATGCTTTAGACATGATCGATGGGAAGTCAAACCAGTTAATATTAGCTTGGAGAGTCAGAGGAAATAAGGAATGTCCTCTAAGTTCTTTCAAAAAAAGAGAGTGATGGGAAAAATAGAACTACTAGAAAATAAAATAGGTGCTGAAGTAAGATAACACCAATATAGCTGTTTCAGTTCCCAGTCAAAAGGATAATCAGAGAACCTTGTGCAGGAAGCAGCAAAATGCAATTGGGTACGCTATCAACAATGGGTAACCAAAGAGATGGTGAATATATGTGACAAAAAATTCATGACCCTGCCTAAAAGAGATGTAGCAAAAGGCTGTGAATCAGGAGTCCTGGGCTTTATTCCCTGGGTTTTATTCTCAGTGGCCTTGAGCAAGTCACTTAATCCATCTGCATTGGCTTCCCCATCTATCAAATAAAATAATAATAATAATATCCAGCTCTTAACTAGCACTTTTCAGTTGTCGAACTCAAAGCTCTTTACAGAGGAGGTCAGTATGAGGCGAATAATACCCATTCACTTAACTGACAGGGGAGATGTGAAGATTAACATTCAATAATATATTTCATTCAGCCGGAAAGAACTTCCAGCAATACTGCCTTTTCCAGCAACTTAAGACAGCAGTTCCTGTGGGTTGGCACTGTATTCAAGCCCTGTTTAGAAATAAAGTTATTTTAGCTTTCCATCTCAGTTATTCACATGACAGGAAGTGGGAGCTCTGGCAGACACATTTGTTCAAGTGGCCAGCAGAGAGGCTGAAGCCATTATACAGTAGATATGTATTTCAGGAAACACAGTGGTCGCATCTTTATGGGCAGAACTGGTAGCTAAGTTACGTGTCTTCTGTAGGATGTGCGTTATGAGAATACTTCTGCTTATATCAAAGACAGCTCATCACAGGGATGACAGAAAGAGGGAACCAAGCAATGTAACAAATGTTTCTATGTTCATAAACCATTGTGTTATCTGTAGGGCAGACTGTGGCCAGCTCCTGTGTGGTTGCACAAATTGGTGAGTGTGTAAGGGGCTTTACTCTTTCACACCCCTGGGCTATGGCTGACCACAGTTGTTCTTCCTGACTAGTGTAGCTTAGCAGCATCAACTAGCCCAGCATAGATGCAATGAAGAGGAGCAGGGATGAGATGGGGCTATGCTCCTCTCCCTGCCCAGAGAGCCAGCCAGACAGGGGTCTGTGATGTACACACTTAGCAGGTGTAGCAGGGAGATTGATGAGGCATTGCCATGATGCCTTCCAGAGCTCCCCCTGGGTAATGAAGCTCAGTACAGCACTCAGTGCAGGCTAAGACCCTGAAAGAGCCAACTAAGTATAGGAGTGGGCAATATAGGGCCAAAACAGCAGCCACTGGGAAATTGTGAAAGTGCAAAGATAGTTGTTCAAGAGTTGGGACACAACGTTTGCATGTAGACTGCCTTCCCTCCCTGCTCTTCACTTATATAGGTAGGCCTGACTAGCAAAAGACATAATGAAACACAATTCCATTTTGAGATGAGCTGTGCTACTCATAAACCTATGCGGTTAAGATCCAAGACCTCAGGCTTTGTTATTTTCTTCTTCACTTTAATTTATTATTAGCAATTTTGTTACTGCTGAAGCAACCCAAAATAGACACATTGCGTCATTGTGCACCACGGCACATACAGTCTGACTGTGACCAGACCACCTGGGTCTATTCCCTCTTGGATGGGGCCTTCTTAAATCTTTCAACTCCCTCTGCTCAGGTGGTATGATTGGGCCTATTGAGGCTGAGGTGATGGTGAAATAAAAAGCATTGTGACCTTCACAATTGATATCCCTTTTGGTGATGGCTGCTCTTAAGATTCCAACTCTTTTTCTGAAATCAAGACAAAGGCCACAAGAGTCTCCAGGCCAGTGTTTCTGGACTGGTCGTATTCCCCTTTGGGATTCTGTAGCATCTTTCAATAATGTAAAAATCTTCTTTAATGTTCATGTGGAGTAGCAGAGGGATAGTTCTAACTACATGGCCATTTACAACTGGATCCTCCCAGCCAATGAGAAACCCAAGGTCCAGATGATTTTAACTGTGGTTTAATTTTGAACATTTTCCATTTGTTTTTCCAAGAAAGAAACACCTTGAGTTCCAGTGACCATAAAACCTGACTTCCCTTGGTCACGGTATCATGGGATTGTCTTCTCCATCCCACCTCTCTATCTTTGTCTCAGTCCTTTCAATATTCTTTTTTTTTTCCACTGAAAAGTTTCCTAACTTATGGTCTGATTTTGCAGCATCTTCTCTTTCTCACTTCCGTTATACTCTTGTAAAAGATTGCAGGTCAGCTGTGACCAGAAATAGGTAAACTATTCATAGGGAACAATTTATTTCGCCTTTTAGCCTTTGGTAAGTTATCTACAGAAGGATAGTTTTCTAATTTGATTCCCAGATTTTATATTTGAAGACCAGAGTGGACCATTAGATCATTGTGTCTTATCTCCTATATCACACAAACCATAGAATTTCACTCAGTTATTCCTGTCTTGAGCCTCTTTCTAATTTATTTTTATTCTAAATTATTTGATAAATGACTTATGCAAACATATTTCAGCTAATAGGTTGCTCGCAAACTATTTACAGTGATGATTGCTTTGAGTATTCATTTATTCATAATTTGCTGTTCACGTTGTTCTTGCTCATCTAGCTCCCATGGAATTGTCCTGTGCTCTGCCTTGATAAATTCCACCTACATTCAGGATGGCCATGTAAGCTCTTCTGGGCAAACATATTTGTGTGAAGATTCACAGCACTTTCTCTTCCACAAATTTTCTTGCAAACAAAATTTCATTCCCCAAAATGCTTGGGGGGAAAAATAAATAAGAAGGAGGTTTGCAATACGATCAATGAGAATTAAACATCTTGGTTAGAAGATATATTCACAAATGCTATTTTGCATTATTCAGCCATCCTTGTGTGCCAACAGAGTCTTTCAAGAAAGAATTTCCCCTGAATCTCAAAGGCTTGATGAAGATGCTCGCTCTTGATTCAGATTGGACTGGAACTCTACACATGCGAAGGATCTGCAGACAGATGCCCTCATATTTTGAGCCTTCTATGCATAGAGGGCTTATCTGGTCCAAAGAAAACAGATGGAACACAGAAATTAGCCAGTAGGGTATTAATTATTATTAGTTGTATTGTTTGTTTTTATTTAATTTTCACTGCCAAGAGGGCAATTGCTGGTGACTTAATATGTCTTCCTGATGAAGTAGTGTGGAAACCAGCAGGTGACTGCTCTTATTCTCTTCCCTATCACCTGCCCACAACACTCCTCTTGTATTATTCACTTTGCTCTTGGGTTATTTGTCCACTTCCTCACACTGCCAGTGGTCTGCAAGCCTGACCTGGAGGAGGGGGAAAGGATAGCTCTCTCCTTGGCCCATTCAGCTCTTGGCCTTTGCTGAGGCTGCCCCCAAACTTGCCACGTAGTATCAGTAATGCCAGGTGTAGTTTTTGCCATGCAGAACCCTGCTGAGTAAGAACTGGCTGGACACCCCCAAATCCATTGATTACATGAAGAGCTAATTGAAGGTGAGGTTATGACTCAGTGATTTCAGGACAACTGTACCTCTATTTCCCTTCAGTGGCCCAGCAAGTGCACTTACTCTTGGCTTTCAGCTCCCCAGCTACAGCCTTTCTGTGTGCAAACCTGAATCTCTCTCTCCCTTCTGACTGTGGTATTCCCAGGTTGCACAGTTCCCCCTTCATCAGAAGTGCTGATTCCATGGGTGCTCCAGGGCTGGAGCACCCACAGAAAAAAATTAGTGGGTGCTGAGCACCCACTGGCTGGCCCTGCTAATCAGCTCCTCCCCTCCCCCCCAGCACTTCTCTCCTGCCACTGATCAGCTGTTTGGCGATGGACAGGAGGGGAGGAGCGGGGGCAGAAAGAGGTGGAATGAGGGTGGGGCATGCTCAGGGGAAGGGGCAGAGCAGGGCAGGGCAGAGCAAGGGCAAGAAGAGGCGAGGCAGGGGCAGGAAGAGGTGGGGCGGGGCCTTGGGGGAAGGGGTGGAGAGAGCGGGGCCTGCCTTGAGTGCTGAGGACTGGACTAGATGACCTACTGAGGCCCCTTCCAGTCCTATGCTTCTATGATTCTAGGTCCTGAAATGGGCCGACGCATCTCCCCAGTCTCCGGAGTATATGTTCCATGCTTTCAAAGTTCCACTAAAGCTATGAATCCAGACCTGCTGGTTTACTGGTTCCCTCTCCAGGTGCAGATGACAGAATAAACAAGTGTCATGCAGACTCTGCAGAGGGATTTCTAAACACACACACTTTACTCATAGAGAAAGCACAAGAGATATACAGATCTACAGGAAAGTATCAAAACCTGTATGCAAATCCCTTCATTCAGTGCCTAAGAGTCCTGTGGATGTCCTTTCAGGGTCCCAAGACCCTCCTCTCCTCCTGCTGCCCAGTCTTGCCTTCTTGTTCAGGTCGCCAAGAGAGAGCTACTCAAAGCAGACCTTGTCCTTTTATAACTTCCAGGCCCTTCTGTTATGCGACACACCTGGTCAGTCTCAAAACCTCCTCTGGTGATCTAGACCCCTGTCATTTGATCCATTGCTTGATTACTGTGCACCTAAAAGACAGACTGGAAAAACTGGTTTCTTGTAGCTTGGCCACCCTCTTTAGCATACCCATTGTATTGCCATGGCAAAATTTTCAAGTGTTGTTACCGCTGATCAGACTACATTGTTCACCTTCTGTCAACACCCTTTGGAATTCCAGTCCAAGATCAAGGCAAAAAAACAACAGAGAAGGCACAGGACAGTCTCACAACCCAAATGGCACTCACAAAACAAAACTAAGTTTATAGTTTGACACAGATACACTCAGATATACACTAAACTGTCACACCAGCACAGGCTTCATCTGGCACAGAAATGGGGGGAGGCATCTTATTCTTCCCAAAGATTTGGGGAGATTGGAAGCTGGTTCAACCCTGAGGGCTACCCTTACTTCTGCTCCTATTGCAATGGCCTCTGTAGGCCATTGCAGGGATGCAGAATCTCTGGGACACAGTATCATCATAGCTATTCTCTCTCCCTTCTCTAGACTGCCTATTCCAGAATGCCCCCTGCATTGGGGACTTCTGCTGAGGTGAAGCAGATATGGAGGAACTGTCTGTCTGCCAAGGAGAATTCATGAAGAGGGTTATGTAGCTCCTTTGTAACCACTGTGTGCCAGATGAAGTGATTGCATTACCAGGTGAATTTTCTCCATAGTATATATCTGAAGGGGCAGATTCTTCCTGGGTGTGAATGCAGATGGGAACAGAGAGGAGCATAAGCAACATTCCCCAGACAATTGCATACATACCCAAGAATCATGCAAGAATCAAGCAAGAATCCTGGTGCTTGTGCTCCCTAAGTACATGTATCAAAGGAATCATTAGGCTGTTAGTGGTGTGAAACACCCAGAGGTGATGATGAGGGAGCAGAGCAATGGTTCTTCCCTCTTTTACAACAGCTAGCGGGACTTGGATTGAGGAAGAACTGCATCCACTGAATGGAGGTGTAGAGCTGCTGCTCAGTATACTCCCCACAGGATCCTTGGAGGCATTCAGTCTGCCTTTCTCCTCCACAGGCAGAATATCCTGGGAACTACAGCTGGTGCATTACTTCTTCAAACTCACTGTGATGTAGCTGTGTCTGTACAAGTCACAGTGTAGTCAACGACTATAAATTAGAAGCAAAGGTATACTGGAAATCTTTTTACTTGACAAGGCTTGAGTTTAGGTTTCTATGTTTCTCTTGCTTGGGTTGATGGCATCATTAAGACTTAACCAAAGCAGTGCATATATTCTTTACACATCTTTGGCTGCTAAGGTTGTCTTTGTTTGTGACAGGATATACATTATTAACAATCATTTCTTTGTAATTCTATTTGATATTTCTTGTCAGATCAGAAATTCTCAGGTAAACTGGGGAAAAAAGAGTGAAGCCCTAAGGAACCACAGGTTAGCATGTTGCTTATGAGCCACTAAAACAAAAGTGAATTAATAAAGGGTTCTTCCAGTGTCTGAGGTGCTGAACAGACTGAGAAACAATGCACTTATTTATATTATTATTGTTTAGTATTTATTATTATAGTCCCAATGGTGTTAATGAATATTAACAGATATACATAAGATCCAATATTAACAGATATACATAAGATACAAAGTGGAAGCCAGAACAATTCAGACTCAAAGTAAGGTGTATATTTTGAAAAGTGAGCGTAATTAATCACTGGAACAACTTACCAAGAGTCATGATGAATTTTCCATCACTGAGCATTTTAAAATCAAGATTGTATGTTTTCCTAAAAGATCTGCTCTAGTAATTATTTTGGGGAGGTTTTATGGCCTGTGTTATACAGGAGGTCAGGCTAGGTAATCACAGTGGTCCCTTTTGGACTTGAACTTTATAATCTAAGGGCAGGTCTACACTACGGGGTTAAGTTGACCTAAATTACTCAACTCCAGCTATGTGAATAACATAGCTGGAGTCAATGTACCTTAGGTCGAATTTTTGCAGTGTCTACATTGTGCTGGGTCGACAGGAAAAACTCTCCTGTCTACTTATCATATGCTTCTCGTTCTGGTGGAGTACCAGAATCGATGGGAGAGTGATCGGCAGTCAATTTAGCCAGTCTTCACTAGACCTGCTAAATCGACCCCCCATGGATCGATTGTCACAGCGTTGATCCATGGTAAGCGTAGACAAGCCCTAAGAAAACCTTGAGGAATTTAAGGCTTCAATCCTTACATGTGCCTTATAGTGAAGCCTCAAGGAGCTCCATCTATTCATTTATTGAAAAGAAAGTTCGGGGTGACTTGATCACAATCTATAAGCACGTACATGGGGAACAAAAACTGATAATTGAGGGATATTCAATCTAGCAGACAAAGATATAACAAAATGCAGTGAGTGGAAGTTGAAGTTAAACAAATTTGGACGGCAAGTAAGGTGTAAATTTGTAAAAGTGAATATGATTAATTCTTAGAACAATTTACCAAAAGGTTTAGTGGATTCTCAATCACTGGCAATTTTTAAATCAAGGTTGGATGTTCTTCTAAAATATATGCTGTAGTTCAAAGAGGAATTAATTCAGGGAAGTCCTATGGTCTGTATTATACAGGGGAGCCAGCCTGGTCCACTGGACTGGGAGTCAAGAGACCTGGAGTGAAATTATGGTCCCACTGATGTTCATGACCACAGGCGGCAGCTTTCTCCCTGGGAGTGCTCCACCCCAGGCCCCAACCCTTCCTGACCCCTTCCCCAAAATCCCCACCCATGCCCTGCCTCTTCCCATCCCTGCTCTGCCCAGGCCCTCCCCCCACCCTCCTTCCTCCAAGCCTGCACCCGTTCCCCACCTCTTCCCTCACTCTCTCTGCCCCAGGGTCTGCCCCCACCCCACCTCTTCCCCCAAGCCCCATTCCCAACCAGCCTCTTCCTGCCCCCTCTCCACCCCCACCATGCCTCTTCCCACCCAGTTCTTCCCCCTCCCCTCAATGTGTCCCCTTCCTGCTCCTTTCCCTTTCCCCCCAGCACCTCCTGCATGCAACGGAACAGCTGATATGTGGTGGGTGGGAGGTGCTGGGAGGGAGAGGGAGGAGTAGATCAGTGGAGCCACCAGGGGGCAGGAGGTGCTGGAGGGGAGGGAGGGAGCTGGCTGCCGGTGGGTGCTAAGCACCCACTAATTTTCTTCCATGGGTACTCCAGCCCTAAGCACCCACAGAGTCAGCACCTATGTCAATGACAACTCCCATTGACTCTAATGGGGCCAGGATTTCACCCCTGGTTTTCTTTCCAGCTCTGCCCACTGACCTGCTGTATGATCTTGAGCAAGTCACTTCCTCTCCTATCCTTTGTCTGTCTATTCTAGACTGTAAACCCTTTGAGACAGTGACTGTCTCTTATCATGTGTTTGTACAGTGCCTAGGAGAACGGGGCCTTGATTTTAACTGGGGCATCTAAGCTCTACGGTAATACAAAATAATAATTAAAAAAGTTAATACATACAATTCAATTAAACTGCAAACACCACAATACCCAAATGAATGAAATGCACTGTCATTAAGATCTCTTTCCTAGTCACATGAAATACTCAGGTGTTATTATTTATTCCCTGGTTATTAATATGCAATTTTCAAAATAAATTCTGTGCAACATTTCAGCTGCAGTCTTCATTCCAATGTTTTCAGGAATAAGCAGCTGCAGCTGCACGTAAAGATTGCAGGTTTCACAAGCAAGAAACTGTTTTATCTTCAATCTTTTGCAGAGACATTATCATGATGTTAAAAAACTTTACCTGCCCTTCCAGAGTAACTCTAGAAACCAGTGATCAGAACTATCCAACATGTATTTAAAAAACTTCAGTCTGGGTGATGTTGGCAGCGGAAAAAGTCAAGAAGATTATTTAGATTCTGTGAACAGCTTAATATTTGAGAACCACACTCCAAATACTCGCTTAACTCCTTTTCAAACTTTTTTTTTTTAATAGTCTCCTGTCTTGCTCTCCTGGAGAGTCTATTCCATATATTGATTCTTCTCTGTTTAAAGGAATTGAGCCAAATCCTGATCCCATCAGTGATCAGAGGATAAGAATTTAACTGAGCACCTCCTGTGCTGTGCTCTGCACATTTAACTCCTAGCGAAACTAGCTAGAGTTGAGTGTAGAAAACTGCAGGACATGCTTGACACTTACTAGGAGCAGGACAATTGTATTCAGGTTTCCACAGCACTCAAGACTTCCAGGTCTCAAGTTGTAGAATTTGTCTTTGCTGTTTGTACTTTGCATTATTTCCTTGGGGACTTGGAATCCCTCAGGGTGGCCCCACCTTCATCTCTTCTTTATCTAAGAAAACTAATCAAAGTTTCCCTGTCTTCATTTGTTAATTCTCAGTGCTCACTTTAGTCTAGGGTTTGGGATTCTGACCCTATGGCAAGTGAGCCTATGAACCAGGAAGGGCATTCTGCTGCAGAAGTGCTAATAAAACTGAAAAAGCAAAACCATAAATATTTGCACTTATCCAGCATATATCCAGCAATATAAAGATTTGCACTTATTTGCTCTTAGCTGCTTCTCCTGCTTCAGCCGCTTCTTCTTTCTGTGGCACATGAACTACACTCATTTTGTTCTCATCCTAGGTCAGATTCCCTAGTGTCCCCTGCATTGTGACACTTTTTGTTTTAACCTTTCAGGGTCTTAGTTTACTTATTTGTGAAACAAAAATAATAAATTTCTCTCTCTCTCAAAGAGTGTTTTGAGGCCCTCACCCAACTTACCCAACAAGGCTAGCTCCCTGTGCATTACTGGTATCTTGACCAAAAGGGACTAGGGATTTCCAGAGGTGGCTTTTCAGCACTTTCTGAAACTCAGGTCCCTTCAGGATGTCTGCAGTTGAGCATCTGAAAATGGAAACCTCAGGCACCATTAGTCACTTGTGAAAATCTTTGCTCTTGTCATTCTTGCTAGAAAAACAGATTTTTTAAAAAAAAAATGCAGGCATTTAAAATATTAAAATGAATGAACTTCTCAATAACCATCTGATCTAATATCCAGTCTCCACTGTTATTGCCAACTCTCCGACAAAATAACGATCCTCCTGACATACAATAAGCATTGCATCCTTCAGCACAGGGTGCAGAAATTATTTTTACTGTCCATTATTCTGCAACAAAGCCTGCAACGGTGTATATTGCTTGACCTAAGTAAACAATGTGAGGCAAAAGCATTCATTTAGAGAAAGAAAATGTGAATCACTAACAAATGAAATAGTTACAGAGGTAGAAGTGCAGTAAAACAGAGCTGGAGAATGTACATAATCCCAGCTTGCTGCAATTACTTTAACATGAATTTAAAACAAAATTAAAGTTAACAGTTTAAACTGATGTTTGAGGATTTAAAAAGATTTTGTTTCCTTTGTAACCACTGTGTTATTTGATCCAGTATAATCTCAGTGTGCATTGCTCATAACTTCTTTTCCCAAGTGCTGTTACTACTAGATTATGCCTACAGGTTAAGTTACAAAGTCTAAAAACCTTAAAATTATTCAAGATAGATTAAAGCGTTCAGAGAATTTGGTGTTATTTTAGTCCCCTGCCATATCCTGCATTTACTATAAAATTCTTATATTGGCATTTTAATAAAATGTCATAAAGCAAGTATGTAAGGAGGTGTTTTGGGTTTGTTGCAGTGTTATGGAAGCCAAGTTAACATGGCAACCAAAATGTGTAACAGAAACACTTAAATGTTTTTCATAAACTTCAAACCTTGTAAGAGCATAAGAGCACGTTGACTACTGGGCAGTTGTTACCGGAGATTATATCCATACATTATACTATTTCATCTCAGATCATTTATATAAATATCCAAGATTAATTATCTGGAGTGAAATAGCATAGTTTCCTAGGGCTAGGCTCTGATACCCTTAATCACAAGATTCCTATTGTCTTCAGTTGGAGTACTCAAGGAATAAGAAACTACTTGTGGTAAGGGAATCAGAATCTGACCCATAGATTTTGAAGATTTTAAGGTCAGAAGAGATCAATATGACCATCTAGTCTGACTTCATTAATGTCTGAACACTTTGGAGTATAGTCTTCTCTTGAAGCATGTGCCTAAGATGTATTTGATAAGGCTAATAGGGGATGAGATATATTTATGCTCCAAGACGTGAATATGCTTGCTTACCTGACACAATATTTGTCCTGACTGTAATGCATTTCATCTTTGTTATTGTTCACAGACGTTTTTAAATGCTGTATTTAACTAGATGAATAAAGCTTCCTTATTAGCAACCAGTAGTTTTGTAGGTTTCAGAGTAGCAGCCGTGTTAGTCTGTATTCGCAAAAAGAAAAGGAGTACTTGTGGAACCTTAGAGACTAACAAATTTATTAGAGCATAAGCTTTCGTGAGCTACAGCTCACTTCATCGGATGCATTTGGTGGAAAAAAACAGAGGAGAGATTTATATACACACACACAGAGAACATGAAACAATGGGTTTATCATACACACTGTAAGGAGATTTCAGAGTAGCAGCCGTGTTAGTCTGTATTCGCAAAAAGAAAAGGAGGACTTGTGGCACCTTAGAGACTAACAAATTTATTAGAGCATAAGCTTTCGTGAGCTACAGCTCACTTCATCGGACTGTAAGGAGAGTGATCACTTAAGATAAGCCATCACCAGCAGCAGGGTGGGGAAAGGAGGAAAACCTTTCATGGTGACAAGCAAGGTAGGCTAATTCCAGCAGTTAACAAGAATATCAGAGGAACAGTGGGGGGTGGGGTGGGGGAGAGAAATACCATGGGGAAATAGTTTTACTTTGTGTAATGACTCATCCATTCCCAGTCTCTATTCAAGCCTAAGTTAATTGTATCCAGTTTGCAAATTAATTCCAATTCAGCAGTCTCTCGTTGGAGTCTGTTTTTGAAGCTTTTTTGTTGAAGTATAGCCACTCTTAGGTCTGTGATCGAGTGACCAGAGAGATTGAAGTGTTCTCCAACTGGTTCTCCAACTCCAAGTAGTTTTGTAGTGACCAAAGACAGAAGGGTCTCATGATGTATGGACTATATCTTAGAATTTGACTTCACAGAAACTAAAAGCATGTTTCCAAAGAGTGTAAACATTCTACAACTTCAAATAGCAGATCCTCCTAGCTCATTTTTGAGAAGAAGAGAGAAACTTCTCTATGAAGTTTCTTTTGGCCTAATGAAATCCAGATGAATGATTCAGCAGCAATTACCTACATTACGGCAGTTTTTTTCAATAGTGCATGGCACTGCAGCTCATAGAAATCTCCACCGATGGTATATGTAGCTAAAACAATAATTAAGCATACAATAAAGCAATCTTACAGTAGGAAACTATATAGAAGTAGCAGGGAGAGGGGAAGAGAAACACAAAAATGTCTACGATGGAGGAAAGTTAATACACTTTGGGGTCTTATGTCTGTTGGCTAGTTGGGGAGGAAAGAAGCAACAAGTTTCTTGACTACAAGAGGTAGTAGGATTATATATAGATCCCATTAAAGGTGTGCATGGCTATTAAAAAATGGCATGTCCCTGTCCTTAGGAGCTGATAACATACACTCTGAATATACAAAGGCCCAAGTAGTCTGAAGAAACAATACATCACAAAGGTCAGCTACTCTGCGGCCTGCACCATATAATATCCTGAGGCACAACAGGGAAAAAGAAGGAGAAATTGCATTGGGAATAAATGCAGCTCTCAGCAAAACTAACTGGGGCTGTGCAGAAAGGGTGAAATCCACGCTAATGCAAACCCTTAAACAGGGCCTAAGCAGCACGTAGGGCTCTGTGTGGGCTGCTTCATCAGGGTGAATTTCACTTAGAGGGAACACAGTGCAAGCTGGAAAAAGCACAAAGAGCAGCATCATGAGCTGATCACATCACCAAAACAGAGGTAGTCACAACAATAGGACTGGAGGAAATACACTATAAAGGCCGAGGTGTGTCTTTCTTCGGTTCCCCTCCTCCCCCGCTCTCCTGCTGGTAATAGCTCACCTTAAGTGATCACTCTGGTTACAGTGTGTATGGTAACACCCATTGTTTCATGTTCTCTATGTATATAAATCGCCCCAATGTATTTTCCACTGAATGCATCTGATGAAGTGAGCTGTAGCTCACAAAAGCTTATGCTCAAATAAATGTGTTAGTCATAGAATCATAGAATCATAGAATATCAGGGTTGGAAGGGACCCCAGAAGGTCATCTAGTCCAACCCCCTGCTCAAAGCAGGCAATAAAGGTCTCTAAGGTGCAAACAAAGCAGTCTCTAAGGTGCCACAAGTACTCCTTTTCTTTTTGCGAATACAGACTAACACGGCCACTACTCTGAAACAAACCTCCTGTATTTGTTTCATGTGACTGGTGATGAGGATTGTGCAGGGGACGATAACACAAAGGTCCATAGGCAGCTGAACTTGGGAAGACCTCCACAAATACAATAACTCACAGGAATGGCCTTGTAGAAGTTAGCTATACTGTTGAGAGTATCTAAAAAGCTTGTAAGTCCGAGAGAAAAATCAAGCTCTGATAGCTCAGCTGATGTACTTGCATTCCCTATGACAAATAGCTATGGATCATTAATGGGTAAAATATATTGCACTTGAATGTCCCATAAGAGATATAGCTGTAGTCCATTGCGCTTACAGTCTCTGCCGGTTTAGCTGGCAGATCTTGCAAGTCTCCTCATGGTGTAAATATCTCATTTTCATCATCCATAAAGGTTTTGCTGGTACAGCTGGTGGAACTTACAAATCACACATGATGTATTAATATGGTCATGGTGTTTACAAGCTCTCTTGGCACAGGCATTGGACCTTATGATTCCCAAGTGGGTAACAGATATGGTTCATAGTATTTGCAACTTTTGCTGGCTGAGGGGGCAGAGAATATTAGTGCCACGGTAAAAAGATCTATGCTCAAGACACTTTGAAGATTACAGCTACAGATGATAGTGCTTACAAAGTCTAATGGCATGGCTAGCAGAGTCACATGACGGAAAGAGCTGCAGCTTGCAGCAGTTCCATGCAGAGGGAGTAGGTAATGCGCTGGTCAGTGTGTGTTATTTGGGTACGTCCACACGTTACATGCATCTGATCCAGAGAGCCCCAGTTTGAGAGCCTGATGATGATCTCGCTGTAGGAATTCATGCTTTTAGCTTTGGAGGTTCCTGATTCAATCTCCAATGGTGGCCGTCACCATAATGGTTAATATGGATTCAACTTTGTTCTATGTGATTCTAATATTGCCCTCAACATCATAGCATCTAAGTGCAGCAATGCATTAAGTAACATGGCTAACATCCGTTGTGTTTTTCATTCTTTCTCTCACCCACTTACTCCAGGAATTGTGTGTGCAGTGTTTTATTTTGCTAGGGTTCTGCATTCTTTACATTGTTATGTGTTTATTGGAGAATTTAAGGAAATGTGCTTGACACTTAGAGTGGAAGGTGGTGATGTTTGTGATGGTCCTTATTTTCTGTGGGATTCATTCCATGGTCTCAGAACAGCCCCCAAGAAAGCTCTGTCTCCTGCATAGGGTGGGCTTTAGCCTTATGATACCATTATGCCTGAGAGATGAGGTGTTGATCTGTCTTCATTCCAGAGCTTGAGGCAATCTTTCATGTGGTAATATGATCCCATTCCTATTTTGATGTAATATACATGCACTTGATAAAATTACGATGAGTGCATGGAGGCACGTGTGTTATATCTATCTATCTATCTACCCACACATACTGGCACAACATTTTCAGTATATTTAATTTCATTCCATGTTATTTTTTATATGATATCAGGTGAATTATATGTATGTTTAATGTATATTGTTGGTGATCCCTTGAAATTCATGGATGATTGTCTTCCATAAAATGATAGCCAGTTATCACTAGTGGATCTTCAAGTGGCTAATGAGACCAATCTGGGATCCACAGATCTTGTCACTATTGGGGCAGACATTTCCCAATGGAAAGGGCATATCTGGATTGTTGAGTCAGGCTGTAGTGTGTTCTTTCCTCCTTTCCCATTTCTCTGTTTCCTGTTGTCTCCGTTGGACCTCAAAATACTGGGATCCTTGCCACAAGGTCCTTTTTCATTTTGGTCGATTGAGGGCTTGGGTTTCCCATGAGTTTATGTCAATATTACACTTCTTCATGTTGGCTTTGAGGGTGTCTTTTAAGTGCTTTTTTTGCCCACCATTGGCCACGACTCAGTTGTGAGAACATGACCTGCTTCGGAGTCAATTTTCTGCCATTCGAATAACATGACCAGCCCAACAGAGTTGATAGTGGATAGTGGATGACCATAGCTTCAATGCTGGATGTTTTGGCTTGGGACAGAACACTGATGTTGATGTATTGGTCATTCCACCTGATTAGGAAGTTCTTGTGCATGCGCCTTTGATGGTATTATTCAAGAATCTTGAGGTGTCTACTGTATGTGACCCAGGTTTCGGCACCGTACAAGAGAGCAGGGATAACAATAGCCTGGTAGATGAGAAGCTTGGTTTGATTGAAGTCACAATCTTCAAAGACACATTTTCTCAAGTGTTCTTCATTTCACAGGTTTTCCTTTGAACCTCATCTTTGAGTTGATGGTGGATGTATTGCTTCTGCTTGGGACTGAAGTCATTCTGCCAAGCACAGAAGGCCTTGCACTTATGGTCAATCAGGTCTTGGATTTCCTGATTGTTCTTGTCAAGTCAGTCTTGGTGCTTCCTGGCTGAGAAGCCCAGAATTCCCTCACGCCCAGCATGGGCAGCCAATCTGAGTGATTTCCAGTGATCTTCGGTGCTCTTCATCTCAGTTTTGATATTCATCAGTTTCCTGGTGAGGCAGTGCTGGAAAAAGTTATGTTTAGTTGGGTCCTAAAGACTCTCGACATTGATCTTCCATCTGTCTGATTTCTTTCACTTTTGTCATTTTGGTGCGAGTCTGATGGAAGTGATGGAGCAGATAAGGCGATGGCACATTCAAAAATTGTCAGCATCAGTCATCACTTTGGTGATGTAAAGTCTTAATGATTATGATCACAGACAATTACGTACTCAAGTAGATGCCAATTCTTAGATCATGGGTGTTCCCATGATGTCTTGTAGTTATTCTTTTGGTGGAACATGGTGTTTGTGATAATCACACCATGTTCTGTGCATTTGGTTGATGTAAAATCCTTCTTTGGTTTCATCATCATTGTCAAGAGTTGGAGCATATGCACTGATGAATGTTTCATGCTGATTCTTGGCAAATTTAAGGCAGAGGGTCATGAGTTGTTCCTTGATGCTTACTGGTAATTATGAGAGTTGGTTGAAAGTCACCAATGCCATAGATTCCTCATTCATCATCACCTGCTCCTTTCCAGAAAAAAGGGTAACCACCAGCTTGTTTGTTGAGTAGTCCTTCTGCATATCGGGTCTCAATGCAGCAATGTTGATATTATGTCTCCTGAGTTCTCTCACCTCAATTGCTGTTCTTCGTTCTGGCTGGTTACTTTTCAGGTTGTCCATCAGGGTTCAAATGTTCCATGTTTCAAATTTTATTGTTTAGTTTCAACCACAGTAAGGTGATCCCTTTGGATCATAGAATCATAGAATCATAGAATATCAGGGTTGGAAGGGACCTCAGGAGGTCATCTAGTCCAACCCCCTGCTCAAAGCAGGACCAATCCCCAACTAAAATATCCCAGCCAGGGCTTTGTCAAGCCTGACCTTAAAAACTTCTAAGGAAGGAGATTCCACCACCTCCCTAGGTAATGCATTCCAGTGCTTCACCACCCTCCTAGTGAAAAAGTTTTTCCTAATAGCCAACCTAAACCTCCCTCATTGCAACTTGAGACCATTACTCCTTATTCTGTCATCTGCTACCACTGAGAACAGTCTAGATCCATCCTCTTTGGAACCCCCTTTCAGGTAGTTGAAAGCAGCTTTCAAATCCCCCCTCATTCTTCTCTTCCGCAAACTAAACAATACCAGTTCCCTCAGCCTCTCCTCATAAGTCATGTGTTCCAGTCCCCTAATCATTTTTGTTGCCCTCTGCTGGACGCTTTCCAATTTTTCCACATCCTTCTTGTAGTGTGGAGCCCAAAACTGGACACAGTACTCCAGATGAGGCCTAACCAATGTCGAATAGAGAGGAACGATCATATCCCTCGATCTGCTGGCAATGCCCCTACTTATACAGCCCAAAGTGCCATTGGCTTTCTTGGCAACAACGGCACACTGTTGACTCATATCCAGCTTCTCGTCCACTGTAACCCTTAGGTCCTTTTCTGCAGAACTGCTGGCTAGCCATTCAGTCCCTAGTCTGTAGCGGTGCATGGGATCCTTCCATCCTAAGTGCAGGACTCTACACTTGTCTTTGTTGAACCTCATCAGATTTCTTTTGGCCCAATCCTCTAATTTGTGTAGGTCCCTCTGTATCCTATCCCTACCCTCCAGCATATCTACCTCTCCTCCCAGTTTAGTGTCATCTGCAAACTTGCTGAGGGTGCAATCCACACCATCCTCCAGATCATTTATGAAGATATTGAACAAAACCGGCCCCAGGACCGACCCTTGGGGCACTCCACTTGATACCGGCTGCCAACTAGACATGGAGCCATTGATTACTACCCGTTGAGCCTGACAATCTAGCCAACTTTCTATCCACCTTATAGTCTATTCATCCAGCCCATACTTCTTTAACTTGCTGGCAAGAATACTGTGGGAGAATGTGTCAAAAGCTTTGCTAAAGACAAGGAATAACACATCCACTGCTTTCCCCTCATCCACAGAGCCAGTTATCTCATCATAGATGGCAATTAGATTAGTCAGGCATGACTTGCCCTTGGTGAATCCATGCTGACTGTTCCTGATCACTTTCCTCTCCTCTAAGTGCTTCAAAATTGATTCCTTGAGGACCTGCTCCATGATTTTTCCAGGGACTGAGGTGAGGTTGACTGGCCTGTAGTTCCGAGGATCCTCCTTCTTCCCTTTATTAAAGATGGGCACTACATTAGCCTTTTTCCAGTCGTCCGGAACTTCCCTCGATTGCCATGAGTTTTCAAAGATAATGGCCAATGGTTCTGCAATCGCATCCACCAACTCCTTTAGCACTCTCGGATGCAGCGCATCCGACCCCATGGACTTGTGCTTGTCCAGCTTTTCTAAATAGTCCCAAACCACTTCTTTCTCCACAGAGGGCTGGTCACCTCCTCCCCATGCTGTGCTGCCAGGTGCAGTAGTATGGGAGCTGACCTTGTTCATGAAGACAGAGGCAAAAAAAGCATTAAGTACATTAGCTTTTTCCACATCCTCTGTCACTAGGTTGCCTCCCTCATTCAGTAAGGGGCCCACATTCTCCTTGACTTTCTTCTTGTTGCTAACATACCTGAGGAAACCCTTCTTGTTACTCTTAACATCACTTGCTAGCTGCAACTCCAAGTGTGATTTGGCCTTCCTGATTTCACTCCTGCATGCCCGAGCAAAATTTTTTTACTCTTCCCTGGTCATTTGTCCAATCTTCCACTTCTTGTAAGCTTCTTTTTTGTGTTTAAGATCAGCAAGTATTTCACTGTTAAGCCAAGCTGGTCGCCTGCCATATTTACTATTCTTTCTACACATCAGGATGGTTTGTCCCTGTAACCTCAATAAGGATTCTTTAAAATACAGCCAGCTCTCCTGGACTCCTTTCCCCCTCATGTTATTCTCCCAGGGGATCCCTGCGGGATTGTTATTCTTCCCTGAGGGAGTCAAAGTCTGCTTTTCTGAAGTCCAGGGTCTGTATTCTGCTGCTCTCCTTTCTTCCCTGTGTCAGGATCCTGAACTCGACCATCTCATGGTCCCTGCCTCCCAGGTTCCCATCCACTTTTGCTTCCCCTACTAATTCTTCCCTGTTTGTGAGCAGCAGGTCAAGAAGAGCTCTGCCCCTAGTTGGTTCCTCCAGCACTTGCACCAGGAAATTGTCCCCTACACTTTCCAAAAACTTCCTGGATTGTCTGTGCACTGCTGTATTGCTCTCCCAGCAGATATCAGGGTGATTGAAGTCTTCCATGAGAACCAGGGCTTGTGAGCTAGTAACTTCTTTGAGTTGCCAGAAGAAAGCCTCATCCACCTCATCCCCCTGGTCCGGTGGTCTATAGCAGACTCTCACCACGACATAACCCTTGTTGCTCACACTTCTAAACTTAATCCAGAGACTCTCAGGTTTTTCTGCAGTTTCATACTTGAGCTCTGAGCAGTCATACTGCTCCCTTACATACAATGCAACTCCCCCATCTTTTCTGCCCTGCCTGTCCTTCCTGAACAGTTTATATCCATCCATGACAGTACTCCAGTCATGTGAGTTATCCCACCAAGTCTCTGTTATTCCAATCACATCATAATTCCTTGACTGTGCCAGGACTTCCAGTTCTCTCAGCTTGTTTCCCAGGCTTCTTGCATTTGTGTATAGGTACTTGAGATAACTCGCCGATCATCCCTCTTTCTCAGTATGAGGCAGGAGCCCTCCCATCTCACGCACTCCTGCTCGTGCTTCCTCCCAGTATCCCACTTCCCCACTTACCTCAGGGCTTTGGTCTCCTTCCCCCGGTGAATCTAGCTAGGTTAGCCAGCCTGCTTGCGAAGATGCTCTTCCCTCTCTTCGTTAGGTGGAGCCCATATCTGGCTAGCACTCCTCCTTCTTGGAACACCATCCTATGGTCAAAGAATCCAAAGCCTTCTCTCCGATACCACCTGCGTAGCCATTCATTGACTTCCACGATTCGACAGTCTCTATCCAGGCCTTTCCCTTCCATGGGGAGGATGGACAAGAACACCACTTGCACCTCAAACTCCTTTACCCTTCTTCCCAGAGCCACGTAGTCTGCAGTGATCCACTCAAGGTCATTCTTGGCAATATCATTGGTGCCCACGTGGAGAAGCAGGAAGGGGTAGCGATCCGAGGGCTGGATGAGTCTCGGCAGTCTCTCCATCACATCGTGTATCCTAGTGCCTGGCAAGCAGCAGACTTCTCAATTTTCCCGGTCTGGGTGGCAGATAGATGACTCAGTCCCCCTGAGGAGAGAGTCCGCGACCACCCCCACCCGCCTCCTTCTCTTGGAAGTGGTGGTCGTGGAACCTACAACCCTAGGACAGTGCATCTCATGCCTTCCAATCGGCAGAGTCTCCTTCTGTTCCCTTCCCTCAGATGTATCATCTAGTCCACTCTCCGCATTAGTACCTGTGGAGAGAACATGAAAATCTGTGTTGCTGGTACATGGACGCTCCTCTTTCTTCTTCTGGAGGTCACGTGCTGCCAAATTTCTTCACCGTCCTCCTGTCCCCACAGTGCAGCCTGCTCTGAATCTTCAGAATGTTGTGTCTGTAGAAGCATATCCAGACATCTGCAGTTATCCAGTCCAGGGGAGGCAAGACAGACTATGTTTAGGGCACCTTTTCTAGCCAGCTACCATGTGGGGTGAGCATAGTGGATCCTAAGAAAGGCTGCTTAGTCACGGTTGCAGCTACCAAGTTGCACTCCTGTCTTTGTTCAAATGCAAAAATGACCATCTGATAGCTGCTGCCTATGTGCTGGTCCATGATTAGAAGCTTCTAGTCATCACTGTCCTGCTCCCATCACCATTTGCCAATCACCACAGGACTTGGACATGAATATGTGGCTAATTACATGTATATTTAATATATATTACAAGTATGTTTACAGTATTTGTTGGAAAAGATATGTGAAATACATGTTTTGTCCTAAAGGCTAGCAGCTGAAAGAGACAATAATTCTGATCCTCATTCTCATCTCACGTACATGGATGTTAAACCATTAAATTCAATAGAGCTATAATAGCATAAAATGGGTGTGAGTGAGATCAGAGTTGGGCCCAGGGTATGGCATCAGAAAGAAAGCTGGTGCTAGAAAGGGAATTGATCCATATAGCTACCGTAAGCAAGATAGAACAGTCTCAATATCTTTCAGTGTAATCGACCATCCTGCAGCAATTTGGCTTTGGAAGATCCATCTAGTCAAATGCTTTGTGCCTAGAATTTTTGTTATAAATATTTTTATACCCTACCATGAAGATAATCTTCTTACTAGAATTGCAGGGAATTAAGTGTCCTTATGGCAAGTTCTTTAACAATCCTCTTAAAGTTGGTGAGATTGAGTTATAAAGCTTACAGCCATTCATCTTGTAATTTTAAAAAGGCAGAATACAGTCTATGAAGAGTTAAGTCTCAAAACAAGTTACAAAATGACTCTCTTTTCAGCCAACCTTAGATGAGCGACCATGTCAGTAAGAAAAAGAGCACCCACGCTGTAAGATTTCTAGAAGTAGTCCCTGATTACACTCAGTAGAGTCCTCTGATATCTCTAGTTAGCACTCACAACAACTAGATACCATGGAGGCATACTGAATCAGAATCAGATTCCTCACAATCAGAGTCAAGGAAGCTTGAAAACTCCCGGAACAGAGAGCTTTTGTTTGCATGAACTTATCTGACACTGCTATTAAGTGGGCACCAACTTTAATAATCTACATTAACATACACAGACAATATGGTAGTTATTTAGGGCCTTAAAAGCACTGCTCTCACATTGAGAGCATGTTCCCAAGTACCTTGCCAAATCTAGGCCTTGAACTGCACATCTCTAGCCGTGGAGTATAGAACTAGCAGCTTCTGTTCCAAAACCACAGCCTTCTCCTGCTTGAGCTAAAGAAGATACCATTAGCTGGCACTACTAGCTGGGATTACATTTTCTCTATAGGATGGCCATCACTGGACAGAAACAATCACATGTGAGCAAATCTAATTCAATCCTGCAGAGAGAAGCATTCAACAAGTATGCCTGTCAGGTAAATGGTGCAGCCATTGCTTGCTATTGCTTTGTATCCCCAATTTCCCATGTGTAGAAGATAACGGCTACATGCTCACTCTTCCAACACAGAGGTCTCTCTCTCTCTCTCACACACACACACCACAAATTTAATTGGCTGTTGGACAACCTGAATACACACTTTCAGAAAAGGGGCCGAGATCCAGATTTCTCGTTCTCTTAAAGCAGCCATATTCAATTAGGCTACATAATTGTTATACAATGTATTAAAAAGGCAAATATACTTCTTATCTTTATATAGTCTACATCGGGGTGGCCAACCTGTGCCTGAGAAGGAGCCAGAATTTACCAATGTACATTGCCAAAGAGCCACAGTAATACGTCAGCAGACCCTCATCAACTCTCCCCCCTCCCAGCGCCTCCCACCCACCGGCAGCCCTGCCAATCAGCACCTCCCCTTCCCTTTCCGCACCTCCCGATCAGCTGTTTTGTGGCATGCAGGAGGCTCTGGGTGGAGGGGGAGGAGTGAGGGCACGGGGCAGGAAAGGGGAGTGGGGACAGGGTCTGTGGCAGAGCCAGGAGTTGAGCATTGAGCACCTCCCAGCACATTGGAAAGTTGGTGTCTGTAATTCCAGCCCCGGAGTCAGTGCCTATACAAGGAGTCACATATTAACTTCTGAAGAGCTGCCTGTGGCTCCAGAGTCACAGATTGGCCACCCCTGGTCTACATGGTTTAGGAAGGATGGTATAGTAAATAAGACACTGGGCTGGGAATTATGGGACCTGGCTTCAGTTCCTGGCTCAGCCACACACTCCCTGTGTAAACTTGGGCAAGTCATTTAATCTACTTGATGACTCAGTAAAATGAGGGGTGTGTGATGGGTTAGACCCCACTTCTGGGATGCCACCTGATGTGCTGGGGTTTAACTGAGCCTCTCCTGCTCAGTCAGTCTGGGCTCTGTCTCCCTGCTTTGCTGAATTAAGCTCTCCCGCCTTTTGCAGAACACACACAGGTAGGGCCACACCCCACTGCAGACACAGACCGAAGTCAGCTCTGTGCAAGGGGACTCCCCCAGCACTGTGCGAGGGGACTCCCCCAGCACACCCCTTTTTGGGAGATAAACCCAGTGTCCATGAGTCAGTGGCAGTGTGGAGTGTCTGCAGGAAGGCCAAACCTTTTCACAGTCCATTGTCCTCGCTAATGGGCCATCCACCCTGTCTAGCTTTTCCATTGTTGTACCTGAAGTGTTAGCAGTGAGCGTCACCCAAAGTAGCATAGTTGGAATACAGATACATAGTCAATATTCCTAACTTCAGATACAGAAATGATACAGGCATACAAATTGGATAATCAGATTCAGTAAATTATAACCTTTCCAGTGCTACCTTACAAGACCCATCTTGCATAAAGTACTTCTCAGTTATGTCATATTCATATCATAAGCATATTTTCATAAAGAACATGGAGTGAAACTTCACAGAGTGTTTTAAGGATAAAAACGCATTAATGATTGTGAGATGCTCAGATATTAGCATAATGAGGGCCATAAAAATGCTTAGACAGTTAAAAAACCCACAAAGCAAAAACAAGAGGAGTAAGGGGGAGGAGAGGTTATTAATGACGAGAAGTAGAAAGGAGGGGTTCCTGTATTTCTAGACTAAATGGATTTTCACTTGATTCCCATTTCCCGTTCACCAAGTCTCCTCCTTCAGTTCCATCTTTTAAATCCTCTCCTCTTAAAATCTTTAAATCCTCTTGTTTTTGCTTTGTGGGTTTTTTAACTTGCCCAGAAAGTTAACAAATCCAGTTTCTGGTCACCCAAGAAAGAGGGAGTTCTGAAGGCAAGGTTATTATAAAAGTTGATCAGAAAAAATTGCCAATTCAATGAATGGAGTTTTGTGGAGATGATCCAATTTCTCCCCAGTGCTGATGGGGCCCAACCCATCAGGCAGGCATCCTCCGAAAGTCTGCCTGGTTTCCTGCCACCTCACCTCTTTGGCTGACCACCTGGTAGCTCATTGTGAAGCCTGGGTTTCCAGGGTTCACAGCTGCAGAGCACCCAGCCATGTGGACTGCCTCAAGGGCCCAAAGGACTTCCAGGGTCCACAGCTCCGAGGCAGCTCACCAGGTAGACTTCCCTGGAGCTGGGACTCCATTTGATTTTCTGAGAATTTCAAAATTTGGGGGTTTTGTTCTTAATCAGAATGAACCCAAATTTCAAAATATCAAAACCCTTGTGAAACAGATTTATCTTTTTCTGCCCAGGTCTCGTTGTTATGTTTCAGGATACCCAAAATGTCCCCAGTAAAACCCTTCAGTAAACTCAATAACTTTAATTAGGATAAGGCGAAAACAAGAAAAGCACAAATAGGTCTCAAAGTGAGCACAGGAAGAGGGTCTTTGTAAACAGTTCCAACCAGCTCATGCTAAGCTTCAGATCCAGACTTCATCTTTCCACTCCTGAACACTTCCATACAGAGTTCATGATAGATAACGTTTTCACTACACACACACTGCAGAGGGACCTTCATGGAAAAGGTCCTGCCAGCAGCACACACCCTATTAAACCCAGGGGCTACCAGCTCAGACTCCTCCATTAACTAATGGAGCACTATTTCATGGGGAGAGAGCCAGTCTCTCAGGCAACCAGATCCCAAACCACTTTGGTCTTTACACGTTAAAACCAACACCTTGAACTCAGCCCAGAAATATTATTGGCAGCCATTGCAGATTTTGGAGCACTGGTTTTATGTGCTCTCTGCATGATGCTCTGCTTGATAAACAGGTGGCTGAATGTTACACTAGCTTCAGTTTCCAAATGGTCTCAAGATGTAGCTACACACAGAGCACATTATAGCAATCTAACCTTTGGGAAACAAATGTATGGATAAGTGTAGCATGGGCCACATGTGACAGGAAAAGTTGCACTCTTCTTGCTAGACACAGATGGGAAAACTCTTGACCAGCCACAACTGCTATCATGGCATCTACAAGCAGCCCAGGACCTAATATATGCCCAAGAACCTGTGGCAAGCTGGTCTTAAACTGTGAAGCCAGATCCCTCGATTCTGAAACACTGTGGAACAGCAGACTAGAAATTCTGTGGCAGAATGATTTAAATTGAAAGATTGAGATTTTTAACAAACAACATACCAAATTAATAATACAACATTAATAATAATGCTACCCCCACATTTTCAGTTTTGGATATGCCACAATTTTTTTGGAATCAGAAAGCACAACTGCATAAGAGAAGTTGGAGCCACAGGTTTGGGATGCTGGGAATGGGACAGCTGAGGCTTTTGGGGAGGCAGTCTGGGATTGTGCGGTAAGTACATTAACTAGATGTTTCTGCTAAAATGATCAGCATTGCAATAGCTAAGAATATTGATATTTAAATAGTCATCATCAGGTTTCAGAAGAAAGACGTGATGTAGATAAATGAGGAAGTTCAGGTTGCAGAGTGGCAGCAGTGTTAGTCTGTATTCGCAAAAAAAGAAAAGGAGTACTTGTAGCACCTTAGAGCCTAAAAAATTTATTTGAGCATAAGCTTTCATGAGCTACAGCTCACGAAAGCTTATGCTCAAATAAATTTTTTAGGCTCTAAGGTGCCACAAGTACTCCTTTTCTTTTTTGAGGAAGTTCAGTGATTATTTCAGATTGTCTACACACTCAGGAAACAAGAATTGCATCAGTTCACTTTTTCCAAAGATATCTTCACAGCCTTGAGAGTTGGAAATGTAATTTGCTTAAAAAATAAAAGCTTGACTTATGGATCACAAACATGTGGCAAAGGGTGGAAAAAGTGGGGATTCTTCAGCAAACCCTACAGCTGCATAATTATGTCATGCAGGGGATCAAGAATATCTGAAGTTAACAGTGGCTGCATTCCCTCAATCAGGGGTATCAATGTAGGGTAAAATCCTAGCCCTACTGAAGTCAATACAAGTATTGCTGTTTGACTTTATGGGTAGATTCCTGGCCTCAATAGTCTTCAACTCTTCAGTCATTTCTTCCAGCATACCAACTCTTCTCAGTCTTGCCTAGGCTGTCCCCCAGTAATCTGTACCTCATCCGAGTTCCAAGCTCCTCTGGGAACTGCTATGCTGAGGAACATGAGGAATGGTGCTGGTGTTTTTTCTGTGCATGTAAAACATACTTGTGCACATATTTACACTAAATACAAGCTTCAAAGAACCTCAGACAAACTATGGCTACCACTTTCAGGTGTAGTGATTTTTTCCCCAAGAATATCAGTAGTCATCCAAATGCTTATGAATGACAAAAAGTGTATAACTCACCTACATCTGTAGATCAGGGTAAAGCTTTCAAAAGCACCCAAGTGATTTAGGAGCCTATGTTCCATTTTCAAAAGTGGCATTTAGGCCAAAGGTGTTTGGGTGCCTAACTCACTGGGAGTTGGCTCTGTGATGGGGCATTCCTCCATCCCAGTCAGAAGAAGGCTAATGAGCTCCTCTGGGCTCAATTCCTACCAAATAGACACACCTGCAGAGACTGATTCAGCTGGAGGAAGCAAGCTTAAAAAGGAGAGCTGGTCACAGAAAGGGGTGGCAACCAGGAGGAAAGCTGTCATGCCTCAGAAGGAGCTGACTCTTGTTACAGAGCAGCTGAGAGGGAGACAGCTGACAAGCTTCCGCCACCCGCAAAGACCTAGATAGACCTTTGAAAGAGCGTAAGGGATCTGAAATTATCTGAGTGTGACCCCTATGATGGGCACTACCTATCACAGGTTTCTAAGTACCTTTGAGAATCTGGGCCGTAGGAGCCTAAATCTTATTGAAAGTCAATAAGATTTAGGCCAGGTCTACACTACAGAGTTAGGTCAACACACAGCAGCTGACATTGACCTAATTATGAAAGCATCTATACTAAAATTTCACTCCTGCTAATGTAATGTCCCGCTATACTCACTCAGTAACTTCACTTCCACGAGAGGCATAGAGTCATTATTGATGTAGTTAGATCAATGCAACATGAGTGCAGACACAGTGTTGCTTACATTGACTGTTACTGGCTTTCAGAAGCCATCCCACAAAGCCTCATACTGACAGTACAATCGATACAAGCTCTTCAGGTGAGGACACACACCACCAACACAAGGAGCAAAGTGCAGACACGCACAAGGAATGCAATTACTGTGGCGAGTGTATGCCGACATAAGTTAGGTCCACTTAATTTTGTAATATAGACATGCCCTTAGGCTCCTTCATGCTTAAGTCTCATGAAAATGGGATTTAGGTTCCCAAGTCACTTAGGGCTTGTCTACATTTACAGTGCTGTAGCAACACAGCATAGCTACTCCACATCCCCAAGAGGCAGTAGCTAGGTCAATGGAAGAAGCCCTCCCATCAACATAGCATTGTATACACAGGAAGTTCAGTCGGTACAACTCATGTCTCAGGAAAGTAGGGCTGTCTAGATTTTCCACACCCCTGACAGATGTAGTTATACCAACATAAGTTTGTAGTGTTGACCAGGGCTTAAATACAGTGCCTAGTGCAATGGGGTTCTGGTCCATGACTAGGGCTCCTAGGCACTAAAGTAATATAAATAAAATACTAAATAATAACAACAACAACTAGGTGCTTCAAAAATTTTACCCTAGGCCTTCTTTCCAAGCAGTTCTATTAGGAATAAAGCCTTTACAAATACCACGTTACTAAAAAAATTTCTCATTTTTTCTGTTGTTAATGTAAAGTATTTTTTTTAAAAGGACAATTCTCAAAATTTAAAAAATAATGTATTTTCAATTAATTGTTTTCAGTCACATGAAAGATGGTGAATTGGCAGATCTGAAGTTCTCGGCTTTATCTGGGGAACAGGTGCTGGAGGGTTAACAGTGCAACATTTGCCTTACCATTCCAGTAGAAAGACTTCACCACTAGTTTAGAGAAATCTCTCCTAGGGATGAAATAATGGTGCAGTCTCCATACCCATTCTTGGCCTCTCTGCTGAGGTTGCTGACAAGAGTGAAGTGCAATGCCAGTTGTGGTGGTTTTGTAACCTCAGTTTAGTGTTTTATTTATTAAGCAATGTAGTGAAAACCATGATTTGTATGTCATTTTTACAATATTTTGGTTTCCTGTTTAGGCTAAAACAACTTTTGGAATTATAGTTAATCCACTTGTGAACTAGACTAACATCTTGTAAAACAGCACTGGGCTTACACTAATATCACTTATTTCAAACATATGCAAAAGCTAATTGTTGTGATAGTGTATTATTATATGTGAACATTAATAATCTCATCCTTCTAAACCCTGGTCCAACCCTGCTATTACTATGCAGTAAGAACTCCTGTTGTCTTCATGGAGAGTTTCACCCATGGACAATTACAGGTGTCTAGCATCGTGTATAGGCAATTAAATAATTCCTTCTCTTCTGGAGTCTTGATTAGTTTTGTTCTCAACATCATGATTTAGTTCTGCTTTGTCAGGAGTAAAATTCCTCAGCTAGGCTGCTTACCTGCTAGCATATCAGTCTGACAAGCTCAGCTGGGCCCCTGACTGGCCCAACTGCCGGATTGAAGGGATCAGCAGATCTACTTTTAAGACCACCAGCAGCAGGGCATTGGCTGCGATAGCTTTTGTACCTGCTTGTTCCTATTCTTGCCCTTGCCGTGTTCCTGCCCTGGCCCTAGCCTTGTCCTGCATTGCCTCACTCCAACTAACCTGGTTATGATCTGCAGTTTCGATTCTTAACTTCAACTCTGACCCTTGGCTCAGATTCCTGGGTACTGACTCCAGCTCCAACCACTAGACACAACTACCCGTGTCCCAGTCCCTGACACTCCTTTTCACCCTCCCCTTTTCTTGTTAATTGAATGCCCTCCTGACTACTCTAGCCAGCCTGTCCCCTAGAATATTGGTTCCCCTTCTGAGATGGAGTCCATCCAAGCTACAATCAGGCCATTGTTGCTAAAATATGGCCTTAGATGCCTACATTTATGTATTCAAGTTTGAAATGTTTCACATCAATTCCCTCCCCCATTGCTTGGCCTACCCATCTTGCTCTACCATCGAGACCCTATATATATAATTATTATAATTTAAAAACAAATAAAGGTAAATAAAGAGCCCCTGGTGAATTCAGAAAGTATAGAAGTGTTCACTCAAATGGGCGGGGCAAATTCTGGCTCAGATAATTACATTCTGCCTGCCATCCATTCTCCCAGTGTCTCCACTTGGAGCAAAAATCAGGCCACTGATTTATATAATAACAATTTTTAATTTTTTTAATTGAAATGGATAAGTCAGATCAGATAACAAGCTATCCAGGTTATTCACAACCTATAACCTTTTGCATGTGGATATAGGCACCCCAAGTAATCTAAATCTTGCACACTTTAAGAATGATCTAATTAGACAGGTATTATTCAGGTCATTATTAACTGACAAAACAGTTTCATTCCCTGTGCAAAGAAATGGATTTTTCCCCCTTCTGCAGAGAAATGCCAAAACCTAGCTCTGTGAGTAATAATATATCATGTTACACATACTGGGTTCCCAGGTCCCAAATCCCAATGGCCTGTTCTGGCTCCCAATTGGTGGTTAATATGATTATCATTTATTTTGTTTGAATATCTGCATTAAGAGGTGTGGGGTTTTTTCTTCATGATTTTATTTTACAACAGCTTTGTGTATGTTCTGCATTAACATTCCAGTTCTACCCAGTAAAAAATAGTTGGATGTCAGCCCGCTTTTTAAAGTACATTTTTGGTTTACTATTTTTTAAATTTGGATTTCTAGTTATAGCTACCTCTTCATAAATAGTTTAGCAGAGCTGGAGAGAGTGTTAAGTACTGCTTTTCTGAACCTTTCTTCCTTAATAAGTAGCTATAACCTGGCTCTGACATACCTCAGTTATCCAAATCCCTCCCAAATCCAATATATTTTTTGTAATTTCCCCTTCTTTGTTCTGGAGGCCTTAGATTCTCCTCATAAGGGAAAACATCCCTCTTACCTCTTGATCTCAGATGCAAATCTGCATCCCCTTCCTCCTCTCATCTCCCCAGAAACCAGCCCTTGACTTTAACTGAACCTATGGTGCCTCACGTAGAGAGCTGTAAGTCTCTCAGATGTACTATGTCATCTGAGAGATATTCTTTGATGATGTGGTCAGCTTTTCTAGAGTTCCTAATAAGCAGGTCAGCTCATGCAGCTGTAATTATTATTGAATTCACAAAGTTAGACGTAGTCATCCATCCCCATATATTAGTTTTAGTTACTATAGTTTTCGACTATTTAAGCATCTTCAATTTACAAAGTACTGTGCACATTATATTTCTAGGTTTCAGAGTAGCAGCCATGAAGGTGCCACAAGTACTCCTTTTCTTTTTATTATATTTCTAGTGACTTTTGGGGATATGTAGAAGGGAATGTGTAAGGGGCATATGAATATAGTCACATATATAAAAATTAAATACATGGTGGATAGTGTGTGACAGTTTAAAGGATTTATTGGCATATGTTTAAGTTGGTCACCTTACTATACACAAGGGACAAATGAAAAAAAGAAGCTACTTAGGTGATGCCTATCAATGCTATATACCATGAGCCTGATTCACCAGTGTTACTCCAGATTTATAACAATGTTATTCTACAGGTCTCAATATAGTCATAAAGGTGTGAAACTGGCATAACACAGTGATGAATCAGACCCCCATACTTTCCTTTGTGTGGCACTTGTGTGGTACATATAGCTCCTGGCTGAGCTCATCTGGGAGTTCTGCAAAAACACCAGTGGTACGATGGATGACTTCGCCAGCAGAAGTTCCCTTAGAGTTACAGGACAGAGGGCAAGTATGTTTTCATTCACACCCAATCAGCTTTCAATAGGTCACAAAAGCAGACATACTGCACTTCCCCTGGACCAGGCCTTTTCTATGGAAGCCAGATGCATTATCACCAGGATCAAGCCTTTCCTGGGAGTTCAACAGTATTTGATGGTGCCAAAAATCTTTGATGACTGCTTATTAGCCCCATTTTAGGGCTATGGATATTTCTCTGTTCTTTAGGTTTTATAAAAAGAAAAGGAGTACTTGTGGCACCTTAGAGACTAACAAATTTATTAGAGCATAAGCTTTCGTGAGCTACAGCTCATGAGCTGTAGCTCACGAAAGCTTATGCTCTAATAAATTTGTTAGTCTCTAAGGTGCCACAAGTACTCCTTTTCTTTTTGCGAATACAGACTAACACGGCTGCTACTCTGAAACCTTAGGTTTTATAATCACTGCCTGAAATGTAAAACTTCTATTCAAGCCATTTGAAATTGCCTATTGTTCCCTTTTACCCAGTGTAAAGGGGATGGAGCAGGGCTGAGGATCTCATTCTCATTCAAGTTCACACAGGAAGTCTGTGGCAGAATTGAACCCAGATGGCCTGGATCCTGGGCCAGTGTCTTCACAAGACCATCCTTCCTCTCTACATATTAGCACCAACTCATTAAAATGGGCAAATGTTCTTCTTGGCCAACCCATATTTTATAACTTTTCTCTATCATTTTTATGTACAGTATGATTCTATATTGCTCTGATTTTGTCCATATTATATTGTACATTGGCAATCACTGTAAATTTGCAATTTCAGCGCAGAAATGAACAAATTTTAAATTGTAGAAGGTTTTCATCTCTGCTGTCTTAAACTCTCATTCAGCCATGTCAGACATCAAATTGTTGTTCTGAAGTTGGAGGAGGGGTGTTTTTGTTTTTTATTAACATCTGCCTTACACAAGTTTTGTAAAAGATAAACTGCACTTATAAACCTTGGTACCTGTGCAACTGTAATGTCTTAGCAATTTCATAATGCAATTCATATGGAATTTAGCAACCCAAGCCAGATTTGTGTCAGAATCTTTAACATGTTCCAGTTGCATGAAATACTAATTAAAGGCACTCATTGTTAACTGATATAAATAGTCCCCACTTAGCCCATTATAGGTATGGGTTGTAAAGCAAACAATTATGTGACAGATGATACATGTTAACACAGAGAAATTCTGTAATGACATTTCTGTAACACTGTAACCTCTTCAACTGCCATGTGTTCTATATTATAAGCTAAAGGGGGTGCTGATTGCAAGGGTGATGTACTTTCTAGTTGTGAATTTTCTTCTAAGAATAGACATGCCTTAGAGCACCTCTGAATGATTTACATTACAAATTTATTTCAGGTACAAGGTTGATATTAACTGCTATATGTGTTTGTCATTCCATGCACTAGTGCCCAACTGCAGAATATGCCTACCTACCAAACTGCACCCCACCTAAAAAGTGGGTAATCCCAGAGAACAGTTGTCTCCTATTTAATATTTATTTTTTTCCAATATCCATTTTCCTGTCCCTCTGTACTTAGAATAAAATAATTTGGCCAAAACAGGAAATTGACTTTGAAATGTATGTTTTTTGCAAAATGTGTCATCTAAACTTCAAGCTAATCACAGAATAAAAGTAATCTCCTGGCATTTGGACAAAATACACAGATTATTCAATTAGAGAAATACCAGTGTCTGCCTTAACACTATCCAGCATGTTCCTCTAACATTAGGAGCAGGTGTCTTCCTTACTAAAAACACAAACGTGCACATTTGTCTAGCCAAAACGATGTGTGCTTGCATCTGTAAGTGTGTAATTCTGTGTTTAACCCTTACAGATACAGAAATTAGACAGCAATCCAGGAGGTCTTTTGGAGAGTAGGAGAAAAAAATGGCAAGGGTGAGTTTTTAAACATAGGCAACCAATGGGAAAAAATAGCAGTTGATCGTACCAAATAAGCAAAACCAAAAGATATTTCAGCCAAGACTGGGTGTTTAAAGTGAGTGTTTAAAGAAATACTTCTAGGTCTATATGCACTTAAAGATATGATCTGAGCACTGACTTCTCCTCGGTGCTTGGTATTTTTGAAAATCAGTCTGGACTCTGCTGCTTTTAAAAATCTCGGTCTTCATGGCATTCTGCAAATATCATACTGCCTGATTTGTCTGAAAAAGTAAATCAATAAAATGATAAAGAAGAATGAATTAATGATGCAAAACTACACATTAAGGGAAATATCCTTTCCTCATGTGACAGCTACTGCTGGGCCTGAACCAAAACCCTGGATCTGATCAGCCCTGACTTTTGCAAATTTGGATCTAGATCTGGATCCAAGCTTTGCGGTTTGTGTCATTCATCACTAGAAAAGTGTAAAAGGCCCTCTCCCCAACCCCACCCAAAAATATGTTGCTCCAGATCTTTCCCAGGCCCACTGTGTCATCCCAGCTGGGAGGCAGATAGAGAAGGCCTATTCATCAGGCAGTGGGGCTAGTGTGAGAAAGACACAGTAGAACAGATGACGAAGATACAAATCCTTCTTCTGCTCCTCCTACAAATCCTACATATCTTCTCTGGCCCTGGGTTACTACTGACCCTTGTTCCCAGCACTGGTAACATGGCTGTCAAAGTGTCTATGCCCCCAGTATTAGATGCCTCAACTGCCCACCTCCCTCCAAATCCACCACCTGAAACTTCACCTGACCAGCAGTGATCTTATGTCAGAATAGATTTTGTTCCCTCTAGAAGGTTGGAAGCCATTTGGACAGGGAATTTGAGTGATATTATTGTCCCAAATTGTAGGGATTCTCATTTCTTGGACATTTTCCTAATCCTTTTTGGTTTTCAGAACTCAGAACTGATTTCCCCTAGAAATGTCAAATTTGAATCAATGTGTGTTTGGTGAGGAGATGTGTCTTTGGATACTTTTAGAGAGGGTAGGTGGGTAATTCTTAAGTTTTTTACCAGTTCTTTCCACATACACAGCATATAGTGCATAGCCAATGCATGTTAATAAATATCTGTTAGGTAGATGTGTGTTTTATAAAGGCTTGGCCCAAAGCCCACTGAAGTCAGTGAAAACACTTCCACTGACATTAATGGGTTCTGGGTCAGGCCCTGAAAGTCCTAAAAGGATATGTTAGAGCTCTATAAAATCATGAATGGTATGGAGAAAGTGAATAAGGAAGTGTTATTTACCCCTTCACATAACACAGGAACCAGGGGTCACCTGATTAAATTAATAGGCAACAGGTTTAAAACAAACATAAGGAAGCACTTCTTCACGCAATGCACAGTCAACCTGTGGAACTCATTGCCATGAGATTTTGTGAAAGCCAAAAGTATAACTTGGTTAAAAAATAATTAGATAAGTTAATGTAGGATAGATCTATCAATGGCTATTAGCCAAGATGGTCTGGGATGCAACATCATGCTCTGGGTGCCACAACCCTCTAACTGCCAGAAGCTTGGACTTGAAATTTCCCTGTTCTGTTCATTCCCTCTGAAACATCTGGCACTGGCTGTGATGGGTTTCTCCCAAGATGCCACCTGGAACTGGGATACCACTGAACCTGCCTGACCCACCAGCCTGGGGTTCCTTTACACTGTACTGCTGTGACAGCCCCTCAAGCATCCTTCAGCACACATAAAGGTAGGGATACATCCAGCTGCAGCTACATACAGATTCTGAGATCAGCTCTGCATGGGAAGGCTCAGCTATGGCACCCACCCCCCAGAGTGTAAACCCAAAATTATACCGTTTTTCATTGCACAGAGGTTTGTACAGTGTAAGCTTATGAAACGTGCTCCCTCCCTTAATGTGGAGAAGGATATGCAACAGCTTTCTGCCCTAAGTTATGATTTTCACACACTGGTTTTAGACAAAACAAAAACAAGTTTATTAACTACAAAAGATGGGCTTTAAGTATTATAAGGCACTGCAAACAGATCAAAGCAGATTACCTAGCAAACAAAGCATGCAAACTAAGCTTAATATACTAAAGAGATTAGATATTAGTAGTAAATTCCCACCCTAAAAGATTATTTAAGACGGCTCTAGGCTCTAAAGGAGCAAGCTGCACTTGCTTGCAGCTTAAAAAACCCAGGTATTCCCTTCACAGGATAGAAATCCCTATAGCCTGGGTCCAACACTTCTCCCTCAGTTCAGTCCGTGTTCCTCAGGTGTTTTCAAGAGTCTCCTTTGGGCAGGGAGTTAGTGAATAACCATGATGATATTACTCTCCTGCCTTAAACAGCTTTTGCATACAGCGGGAATGAACCTTGTCTCCAAGCTTGGTTCCCACGCCTGGTCATTGGAAAAACACTGGTATTCCAAGACGGAGTCCAGTCCAAGGTGACTTGGTCACATGTCCCTGTAGGGTCACAGCAACCATGACTTGGAGGCCGTTTGCAGCATTTTCAGGAAGAATCCCTGGTGGGAGATTAGCTTCTTCTAAGACCTATTGTTCTCCCTAATGGCACTTTCCAGCCAGCCATCTAGACTGATAGTCTTTTGCCTAGTGGGCATTTCCCAGGTGTAGACACATTTGTAATAGATACACAGACAACATTCCTAACTTCAGATACCAAAATGATACATGCATACAAGTAAGATAATCATATTCAATAAATCATAACTTTTTCAATGATATCTCACATGCCTTATCTTGCACAAAATACATCATTATTTCTATGAAGAATATGCGGCATAATGCCACACTGGCCACTTCCAAAAGCAAGGATACTGGACAAGAAGGACCATTGGTCTGACCCAGTATGGCCATTCTTATTCTCGGACATGTCTCCAGAGCTCTGCAGATACAATAGAATGTATGGGGAACAGAGGGTGGAAAAAGTCTGTGTTTTGTGGAGCTCAGAAGCTTTACATGGAGAGAGGAGGATGGAAAGGAATCAGTATCTTGTGGAGCTGAAGTGTTCTCTAGAGGGAGGAAGGGTGGAATTAATGGAAAAAAAGATCTATGTGGGATTAGAGGGGGTGAGAAGAGAAGTAATGTCTTGGGTAATGGAACCTCCAGTGGGAACAGGGAAGGATCTTGGTTCAGTTCATGAATTTGTTTGTTGGAACAATAATAGTTAATATTAATAATGACTGTGCCACTTATTGTGGATGCCAAGAAAGAGGCAAATCTTAGGGGTAGTGGTCTCATGGGAGATAGGGCATCCTATGAATAGTGGGCAGAATAGAAAAGGCACTGAATTTCTTGGACACAGCCATCTCTGACTGGCGCAAATATGAGTGAAAAGTGAATCAATCAGAATCATACATTTGTACTTTTCAAAAGGAAGTTGTGGGAATGTCTTCCTTGTTACCTGGGCAAATCTAACAAAAACTCAGCTCCATATTCAAATGAGAAAATTGGCTACAAATTTTTCATTCATATGAGTATGACTTATATGAGTACATCTTCCTGCTTACGTGCATATAACATCTCTCTTTCCCTGTACACCTAACTGCAAATGGTTATGCTTGCTTACTTCCTGTCACACACATATAGGTTGCAATATTTTGCATATTCTAGCCTAAATCTAGGATTTTCTCTGTTTGTTCTGTTTTAATAGTAGTTCATTTTGGAAGCAAGCCCTAGAGAGAAGAAAGTTTTGCAGAGAGGATTTTTGGATTATGGAGGTGTGCAAAGTCCAGTGGTAGCTGGTTGGTAATTAGCCATTCAAAGTTGAAAGTTCAGCAGCCACCTGTGTCAAGTCTGTACCTTTTTGGATACAATGAGTGCTATAGGAAAGGCGTGTTTAGCTTATTTTTTTGGTAAGACTAAAAATGGAATGGAGTCTTGTCTGTGAGACATTTGTTTCCTAGTGCAATTTAGTAGCCAGCTGGTATGTAGCCATTGAAAGGTGAAAGGCCCTTGGACAACTGTGTGGGATTTGTCCCTCACTTGATGTGTTTGGTTATGAAATAGTTTATTTCTGGAGTAGGTAATAGAAATGGAAAAGGTTTTACCTATGTGACATTTGTTTCCTCTTCCACTGTGAATATCAAATTGACAGAAAGCTGGTCGTTGGCCATTCAGAAGTGAAAGAGCAAAGGGAAATTGTCCCCTATTTATCTCTTACTGGGTTAAAATTCAAAAGCTGTTCATAAATATTTCACTGATCCAGTCAACAAATGAGATGGGAGGAGTTTGCATGTCAAGAAACTTGTTGACTATGGCAAAGCAAATAGCCAACTGGCCTCCAGTTTGCTATTGCCCTGACTAAAAGTTGAAAGGCCAGTGACTAACTGTGCCAGCTTTGTTCCACGGTTAGCAAGAATAATACCGGAATTGTATTTATGTTTTGCTTTTGCTATGAACTTCCCTAAAATCCAAGTACTGATCCTCCTTTGACCATGTGATCTTGACCCAGGGCATATGGAAAGTGGGATCTGAACTTTTCAGAGAGCAAATTGGCTGAGTGAAGTTTTACTCTTCCATTTAATTTACACTTCCTATTCATCTCACATACTCTAACCTCTCTTGTATCTGCAAGTAGCTTTGGCAGCCACTAGCAGGAGCTTTCTATGTAGCTATCCAATCTCCATCCAATCCTGGAGACTGTGGCCAAATTCTCTGCTAGTGTAAATGAGCAAAACTCCATTGAAATCTGCAATGAGGCCAATTCACACCAGCTAAGGATCAGGCCTTGAGAAGACATAGAAGTATAGGACTGGAAGCAACCTTAATAGGTCATCTAGTCCAGTCCCCTGCACTCAAGACAGGATTAAGAAATAACTGGACCATCCCTGATAGGTTTTTGTCTAACATGTTATTAAAAGCCTCCAATGACAGAGATTCCACAACCTCCCCAGGCAATTTGTTCCAGTGCCTAACTACCCTGACAGTTAGGAATAATATCCAACCTAAACCTCCCTTTCTGCAATTTAAGCCTATTGCTTCTTGTTCTATCCTCAGAGAGTAACAAGAACAATTTTTCACCCTCTTCCTTGTAACATCCTTTTATGTACTTGAAAACTGTTATCATGTCCCCTCTCAGTCTTCTCTTCTCCAGACTAAACAAACCCAGTTTTTTCAATTTTTCCTCATTGGTCATGTTTTCTAGACCTTTAATCATTTTTGTTGCTCTTCTCTGGACTTTCTCCAATTTGTCCACATCTTTCCTGAAATGTGGCGCCCAGCACAGGACACAATGCTCCAGGTAAGGCCTAATCAGTGCAGAGTAGAGTGGAATCCTGACATGTCTCCCATACTAAAGCCTCTCACTTACACTGAAGCCGTGGGACAGCTATACTTGGGTGAGCTGGCCATCTATTGTTTTTAATTTATAATTTAATCTGTGTGCAAGCGTTAACACTGGAAAGCTATACTATGTACACCCTTGTTTGGTATCCTGGAGTAAAAAGCCCTGTAACCACCAGTATATATTTCCATTCAAGAAGCCAATAGACAGCCTTTTGGCTCATGGTCCTCTGCATGGCCTAACATTTTTACTGATCCAGAAACAGAGCAATTTCAATGTCTCTCTAGCAGTACATTTACTTACTTAAATTTAGACAAGAAATTAGCCCCTGTGCAGCCTGACAGGCTGCCCAAATAGAAACTAAGGGTTAGAGGTGTGCCAGCTTTTATTCTATCTGCTACTGCTCTCAAACAATAGGTAACTGCTCACTGTTTCCTTGTACTCTGCTGCCTGTCTCCTGCTGTTGTTTTTATCTTGCACATTACTTTGATTGCAAGCTGTCTGGGGCAGGAACCATCCTTTTGTTCTGTGTTTGTACAGCATCTAGCACAGACAAGTCTTGGCCCATGGCTAGAGGGCTCCTAAGCACTGTGGTAAGGCAAATAATAAATAACAACAATTAGGATTTTATTTTTAAATTATAAACCTGCTTCTAGAAAAGCAGAAATCCTTTGTGGCAATGATAGAAACTCACAGTGGGATAGTTTTGTATCGTCCTTACTCAGCCATGCACAAGAGTAATGCAGCATAAAATCTGCCCACACATACCACCATCACATACACACTTTACTGCCCTACTTAGCCCCACTCAGAATGTGACTCCAGCTATGGGGGAAAAGGGCAGGAGTTTTTTGCCTGATTCAACCTACCATGAGCAAATGGGCAGGGAGCAGAAGAAGCCCTAGCTACACCCACCCCTACTTGCAGGCCAGAGTAATTGGTTAGGCTCATAAGTGGCAATAAACTGATTCCCAAAAAGGGTGAATTAAATTATTCTGAGCCGGGAGTAAGGGGGATTAAGGGAATTCTGACAGTTTATGTCACATTTCAGTCTTTAGTCTACTAATGGGATGCTGACTCTCACTCAGGGCAGACTATAAGGTTATCCCATTCTAATTAAACATTTTTTTCTAGTAAAAAATCCTGTTGCTGCTTGTGAAAGTGAGGCACCAATGTCAGCAGCTTGGAATGGTGCAAAGAAATGATCACCCATCTCAATCATGCATGGCCCCTGCTGATCCAGTGTTGTGTTTCTCGTGAACAAACAATGAAGGTAAGTTTTCAATCTTTAAAATTTTAGTGATAAAAAATGGTACATGATCAAATTCCATTGCCAGGATCAAGAGATATGTCATGTTCTAAAGAAGATTACTAATGATTTACTAATCCTGTAATCCCGATTTATTTGTTTTGAAAATTACAATTTAAATAAATAAATATAGAAAAAGTTCCCAGCTAATAATGCTCTACTATGAATATAGACCATAAATTCTTCTTATGTAAAAATAGAGCCAGGCCCACATCAAACAACAGGCTCTGAACAGCTTTGGACTTCAGGGAAGTTGGGAATCAGATCCAACTGTGACTTGTGCCATGCATCAACACAAATATGTTGAAGTGATTAATTTATTCCACCTCCCCAGTTCACTCACCCCAAAATCTATAATTCCTGAGCTTCTGCTCTGGGAGGTAGATATTGAGGTTCTATGCACCTGGGATAATATAGTTTCTGAAGGGCAATAAGGGCAATCATAGAAAATTGTTTGATGTAAGGGGTTTGTGGGGGAATAGAGGGCAGTAGTGGCAGAGAGAAAATGTCCACTCAGGTGGGATTAAAATGATGCCACCAGACACATTCATTGGTGACCATGTATGGGCCTGAACCAAAACCCTGGACAAAAAACTCCCTGAACTTTAAGAATGTTCAGATTTGGATTTCATTCCACATAAGAATTTTGGGCCCATTGCTATTTGCAACCAATACTGGATTTTAACCCAATATATCCATATGTGAGCTTGCATACTCTTTGTCTAAGCATCTCCCTCATTCTCTGCCCTGTAGGTATCTTGGCATTAACCCACAGAAACATTTAGCTCTCATGTCACATACTTGAGCACAACCCAATATAACCTTTTTAATAAAGCATCGTTCTTCTTTGTATGAAGGGGGAACTGCTGTTTTACAGAAATGTATTGACTACAAACCTCAATTTCAGGCAAAATAATCTACATTACATGGAGGTTGGTTAATATTCAGTTATAAATACATATCTGTACTTGATGCACTTTACTAATGCTTTCTCTGTGTTTGCTAAAGTTTATTGGTGGGATCATATCTGCTTTTTCACAGTCATTTTGAAATGGCTGTTTTCCAAAAATGTTAAACTACATTCTTGCTCTTCAAACTGCTAAGTAGGGTTGATTCCTGATCTATGGCTAGGCTAAACATGTCATATGACAGCTTCCCCACAAAGCAAAAATAAAAATCTAGTTTTGCTGCTGTGTTTTTCCAGATCCTAGGCCATATTCCATTAAGAATACAGGCCAAATTCTCAGCTGATTTAAATCAGCATTAAAGTCAATGACACTACATTGATTTACACCATGTGAGAATCTGGTTCTATAGATGTGGCGCTTGCACCTGACTGGTATTATATTAAAGTCCCCTGACCCCCTTACTTGATTGCTTTGCTCCAATGTGTGGTGGCAGCATAGGTAAATTACACCTCTGCTCACCACAAAGCCTGCTGTCCTAGCAGTACTAATAACCTCAGGGTTTCTAATATTCCTACCAATGCTTACTAGACCCCCTATGTAGTCCTCTGGGGCTGCTCTGACAATAATCCCAATATAGTTTGTTTTGAATGAAAATAAACTTAATTGCAACTTTGGTCGGAGCAAGACCCATGAGTCTACATTATAGAGTGCCTAGTGGGCAGCTGTGTAATCATTAGCAATCCTGTGGGGACTAGTACTAGGATCAGTTCAGATCCAACTGGGACTATTATTTACTATGCCACCATCACTAAAATAATAAAGGAGCCTAGGAAAAACATGTCTGAAGGAGTGACAATGAAACTAAACTGGCACTAGGTATGGTCTTTGGGGCAAGCTTTTAATTAGCAAAATGGTGACTAAATGTTCTGGTAGCAAAGTGTTTCACCTATCATAAAGGCCAATTTGCAGCGAAAATGTGCATCTAAGACATTCCCATAGAAGATCCTTGCCTATATTGTAAGTCATATTTCTAGACAGCACACTTGAGCTTAATTTATGAGAATTTGGCCTCATGCAGACTAATATCTCTCTTTGGGACATTTTGCCAGTGATACTCATTGCAAAGAATAAGTTTTCAGCCACTTAAATAGCCTAAAACATGAATCTAAAGAGTACACATTTTGGGGGTGTTTGAAATCTGATTGGCTAGCTCTGATTGCACATATAGGTCACATGGTATTGTTTCTGTTCTCTGACTGGATGAGGGCAACTCATTTGTTTAAGGAATATTCTCTAATATTTGCTTCAAATTCATTGTTACTATTCACACTCCTACTGGTAAACTCATTTGTTGGAACATCCAGGGAAAGCAAACAAAAAAGGGGCTAGGAACACCAGCAAAATGAAATCAGGTGTTTTATGCTAGTGACTAATTGTGGAAAATATCTTGAAGTATTCACCCAACTGCACCTTCTTAATTGCTTTACTCAGCCATCTAATTTGAGCCATTTCTAGGCATTATAAATTGTCTCTCTACAGTCAGTACTATACTATAAATTGTACAATTGCTGATCCATGATTGTACATCAAGCTACTCCAAAGCAGTTCCTCTGCTAAAGCTGCTGAGTGAAAAATCACACTTGCTTCATAAGCACCATATTAATGATCTATTTCAAAGGCAAAACGATTCCCCACTTTCAGTAGTGATCATAAAGATCTAGGTAGAAATCTCTCCATGCTACCCAATAAAGACATAAAGGAGAATTTACTGTGATTGAATAAAAGAAAAGTTTTCAATAAGAAGATCTGTAATGTGGAATAAGCGACCTAACAATGTAGGTATGGCCATTAGTATTAGAGATTTAAATTTAGGATGTCTATCAACAATGTTTCTGATGGTGCTTGCTGAAAGGTAGATATTGCTGTCACAAGCGCTGGCATGGACTAGGCTGACTTACAGATTCCCAAGCTAACCAAGCTTTTCCATGTTTCTATGCAGCAAATCAAGACCTCAGTAGCAGTCCGGTCAAATTCATATGAAAAACACTTTTCCTTAATGAACATTAATCACTGTAACAAAATTGGCAATTAATAATTTGTGTTACTCAGGCCTGATCCAAAAGTTGGAGACACTACATCATAGTCAACAGCTTGACAAAGAACCTTAGAGCAGTGCCACCAGAGGCAAGAATACTTGGCACATTTGATTTCAGTGGTTGAGCCAGTGAGGAGACAAACTTGGCTAACAATACCACTCTCTTGCCAACTTACCCACTCTGAGCATGGGGAAAGTCCAGTCCAACCCTCCTGTGTGGCTTGCAGGAGATTGAGTATAGTTACTACAGTGATGAGAATTGCTCAGGTGGAAGATATATCATAATCCTTATTCAATAACTTAGAACCTCAAGGAAATACATGTTCCCAGCTTTTCCTCTATTGCCAGAAATGTGTCCCTTCAGAATGAGAAAAAAAAGCCCATTCTAACAGAAAACCTTTAATTAGACAGCACATGGTTTCCAGCAGAACATTAAATATAGCAAGATCTATCGTCACACCTTTTACAGTTTAGTTCAATTGTCGAAGCCTTTTTTTTTTTTTACCGTCTGCTTCAGTACTTTCAGTACTGAAATTAAGAAAGAAATCTGTTGGATGACCTTGGGCAAGTCGCATCACTTAACCATGCCTCAGTTTCTCTGTTAAATGAGGATGATATTTTCCTCCTGTGTAAAACACTTTGAGATCTATAGCTGAAAAGTGTTATGTAAAGGCAAGTTATTATTTATTATTCATTATGATTATTTTAGTAGTTAGAGCACAGCACTCAGATTCAGGACTGTTGGGTCCATCCCTTGTTTTGTCAGTTACTTGCATTTGGCCCTCAGTAAGTCACTTAACTGCTCTGTGCTTCATTTTACCCATCTGTAAAATGGGGATAATAGTATCTCACAAAGATGTGAAATCTTAGTTATTTGATGTTAGTGAAGTGCTTTGATATGAGTGAATGAAAGAGTAAAGAACTATTATTAGAATGCATCAGCTAACTACCCATTAGTTAATTGGACTATCATCGGTTTCTTTTTCTTTTTCTTCTTATCATCATGACAAAAGATAGGCTTTAGTCAATCAAAAGTTAGGGACTTTAAGCAGGATTCTTGAGTGTAATTCTATGGCCCATGTTAGGCAGGAGGTCAGACTAGATAATCCTAATGGCCCCTTCTGGCCTTAACTGGGTCTAAGAATCAAAAGGCAGATTTAGCTTATGCAGATAATATTTATTTTTATATTAATAGTATTACATAGCACTTATAGTGTTAAAATGTGTTACATTATTCAAAGCACTTAAAAAACATTCACTAATATCTTGCAAAAGTACCATGGCCAGTCAGTCTTATGGGAGATGACTGGAATTTTCCCAGACATATGCACACAGAAGTTACCATGTTAATTACAAGATGTTTTGCAAAGTCTTTATGAACACAAAAATCGTTGCCATACGCATTTTCCCATCATATTTTGGAGATTGGTTGCTGTATGCAGTATATTGTAGAAAGGATACATACAGACCACGGGCAGAATTTAAAGTTAAGACTAAGTCAGTCTGATAAGCCTAGAGGGAGTCTAAGGACTGCCTTGTGTTAGAGAGGTGGGGAAAGGACATCTCCAGGAAGTTTGGTTTCTACAGAGCCTGAACATTCAAGTCCCTGCCAACACTACAAAATGTTATCATGTTTGAATTTGACTGTGAAGAGCTGAGTTAACGAACACGAAGCTGACCATGATTAACTGGTCACTGTCAATACAGGCAAACGTTGGTCAGAATTGTCAGCTAATTGGGACCAATATTTAAAACATGATGCTAAACTCACCATTTTTTCATGAAAATCCACATATACTAAATCCAGCAGTTTATTCATCTCATTTTTTCCAAGTTAAGCCTTTTTTGTTTTTCTGATCACACTTCTAATCTCTGTGTTCCTTTGCATTATATCTGTGACTTCACTGGTATCTGAGATACTCCTCAAATAGGTTACCATTGAACTTGATTGGATTACTCACGTGTAGAATGACCACAGGTCAACTTTTAGTATCATCTGTGCTTTTTAAAAAAGTGTTGCTTAATCCCATTTCCAGATTATTAATGAAGACCCCTTGTCTAACAAAGCACAAATGAATGTGACTTCACTGGAGCTACTCATGTGCTGAAACTTAAGTCTGGATTTAAAGTTTTGCTGGGTTGGGACCAAAGATTAGACTTAACTCTGAGACCATTTATTGTGAAATGAACTTTCTGCCTTACAGTATGTCTTCATTGTAGGGTTAACTTGGGCAATTTGCACACAGGAATGAGCATGCAGGGTAACCTAGCTTGGGTGTAAGCAGTCACACTGAAAACCACACTCAAGCCAATGGGGCCACAGTGGTGCCACACTCACTCCTGCACATTGGTAAGATTTCAAGGGGCACATTCCATGGTTCTTAACACTGTAGCCAGCTGAGCTGCTCTATGAGACTTTCCCAGTGAATTGTGGGAGAACTTGTCTGTCTTTCTGAGCACTCACGAGAGCTGTGGAAGGGCACTGGAGGACAATGAGAACTCAAGCGTTTTAGCCTGTGTAGTCACTGCAAAGTGGGTGGGTTACTACCCTGAGTAAAAGTAGCACTCAGGCTTTTGCCTATAGCCCCAAATAGGGTAGCTAGTTTGAGGTGAAAGAACCACCACACGTGGGTCAGAGATTTGTGGGTGTGCATGGGAGCCAGGTTCGGCAGCGACACCCAAGTAAGAGCCTGGGTTAACTCCACAGTGAGGACATTCTCTTACTAAATGAGATTCCTTGCACCAAAAGCCACATTCCACTTTTTACTTTTTGGTGTCTAGTGCCATTTCTATCATCATCTGTCTTGAATCAGCCCCCTGTGGGGAACTTCAGCTACCAATGCTAATTATATTACACACAAGTGCTGCCATTGATGCCAACATGAAATGGAACAACATCTTTTTTTTGTTAAGACGTAAAAACTTCCAGATTTAATTGAGCAGGGCTACATTTATCTTACTCACTTTATAATGAGAATGCCTTAGTGCGTGTGTTTACATTATAAAGAAAAGCTAAAATTAACACATTGGAGACCACCTCTGAACCCTGGGCAAGGGGGACAAGGGAGAAAAGATGAAAACTAATCCAAGCACCAAGCCAAATACTAATAAAAAAGACTGTCTAATACTGCTTATTCATTTTAACATCTGGAAAGATTTGGGAGGCAGGTTTTAAATGTTTTTATTTGACTTTTTTAATATCTGATTTGCACTGCACTTTGTTTATGCCCATGTATTTAGGTGTTTGCACCCTTCCTGTACACCCAGATGGCTCATGCCTATTTCGTAGGCACAGACCCACAGTGGGGTGTTGCAGTTGGAACCCTAAGGCATCATTCCTCCCAGAACTCCCTAGCACTCAAGGGGAGCATGATCACTGTTACACCTGTTAAAGTTGTATATGGAATGTGCACTCTCCATGATGGCCCACTTCTCCTGGCCAGTCAGGATGGGGTAGGGCTGGGGAGAGGTGAAGGAAGAGGAGGAATGGGGAGCATGAGAATGAAGATAAAGAGGAATTTGTTTCTTCCCTTTCATCCCCATAAGTCTCATCTATACAAATGTCCTGGGGTTTTTAAATAACTAAGGCCACATTGGTGAGCAGTTTATAGATTCATAGATACTAAGGTCAGAAGGGACCACTCTGATCATCTAGTCCGACCTCCTGCACAGCGCAGGCCACAGAATGTCACCCACCACTCCTATGAAAAACCTCACCCATGTCTGAGCTATTGAAGTCCTCAAATCATGGTTCAAAACTTCAAGGAGCAGAGAAGCCTCCCTCCAGTCAACCATGCCCCATGCTACAGAGGAAGGCAAAAAAACCTCCAGGGCCTCTCCAATCTGCCCTGGAGGAAAACTCCCTCCCGACCCCAAACATGGCAATCAGCCAAACCCTGAGCACATGGGCAAGATTCACCAGCCAGATACCCAGGAAAGAATTTTCTATAGTAAATCAGATCCCATCCATCTAATATCCCATCTCAGGGGATTTGGCCTATTTACCCTGAATATTTAAAGATCAATTACTTACCAAAATCCCATTATCCCATCATACCATCTCCTCCATAAACTTATCGAGTAGAATCTTAAAACCAGATAGATCTTTTGCCCCCACGGCTTCCCTTGGAAGGCTATTCCAAAACTTCACTCCTCTGATGGTTAAAAACCTTCGTCTGATTTCAAGTCTAAACTTCCTGGTGGCCAGTTTATACCCATTTGTTCTTGTGTCCACATTGGTGCTGAGCTTAAATAATTCCTCTCCCTCTCCTATGTTTATCCCTCTGATATATTTATAGAGAGCAATCATATCTCCCCTGAACCTTCTTTTAGTTAGGCTAAACAAGCCAAGCTCCTTAAGTCTCCTTTCATAAGACAAGTTTTCCATTCCTCGGATCATCCTAGTAGCCCTTCTCTGTACCTGCTCCAGTTTGAATTCATCCTTTTTAAACATGGGAGACCAGAACTGCACACAGTATTCTAGGTGAGGTCTCACCAGTGCCTTGTATAACGGTACTAAAACCTCCTTATCCCTACTGGAAATGCCTCTCCTGATGCATCCCAAAACCGCATTAGCTTTTTTCACAGCCATATCACATTGGCAGCTCATAGTCATCCTATGATCAACCAATACTCCAAGGTCCTTCTCCTCTTCCGTTACTTCTAATTGATGCGTCCCCAACTTATAACTAAAATTCTTGTTATTAATCCCTAAATGCATAACTTTCCACTTCTCACTATTAAATTTCATCCTATTACTATTACTCCAGTTTACAAGGTCATCCAGATCCTCCTGTATAATATCCCGATCCTTCTCCGAATTGGCAATACCTCCCAGCTTTGTATCATCTGCAAACTTTATTAGCACACTCCCACTTTTTGTGCCAAGGTCAGTAACAAAAAGATTAAATAAGATTGGTCCCAAAACCGATCCCTGAGGAACTCCACTGGTAACCTCCCTTCAACCTGACAGTTCGCCTTTCAGTAGGACCCGTTGCAGTCTCCCCTTTAACCAATTCCTTATCCACCTTCTGATGTTCATATTGATCCCCATCTTCTCCAATTTAACTAATAATTCCCCATGTGGCACGGTATCAAATGCCTTACTGAAATCTAGGTAAATTAGATCCACTGCATTTCCTTTATCTAAAAAATCTGTTACTTTTTCAAAAAAGGAGATTAGGTTGGTTTGGCACGATCTACCTTTTGTAAAACCATGTTGTATTTTGTCCCATTTACCATTGACTTCCATGTCCTTAACTATTTTCTCCTTCAAAATTTTTTCCAGGACCTTGCATACTACAGATGTCAAACTAACTGGCCTGTAGTTACCCGGATCACTTTTTTTTCCTTTCTTAAAAATAGGAACTATATTAGCAATTCTCCAATCATTCGGTACTATTCCTGAGTTTACAGATTCATTAAAAATTCTTGCTAATGGGCTTGCAATTTCAGGTGCCAATTCCTTTAATATTCTTGGATGAAGATTATCTGGGCCCCCCGATTTAGTCCCATTAAGCTGTTTCAGTTTCGCTTCTACCTCTGATATGGTAATATCTACCTCCATATCCTCATTCCCATTTGTCATGCTACCATTATCCCCAAGATCCTCTTTAGCCTTATTAAAGACTGAGGCAAAGTATTTGTTTAGATATTGGGCCATGCCTAGATTATCTTTAACCTCCGCTCCATCCTCAGTGTTAAGCGGCCCCACTTCTTCCTTCTTAGTTTTCTTCTTATTTATATGGCTATAGAACCTTTTACTATTGGTTTTAATTCCCTTTGCAAGGTCCAACTCTACTCGACTTTTAGCCTGTCTCACTTATCCCTACATCTTCTGACCTCAATTAGGTAGCTTTCCTTGCTGATCCCTCCCATCTTCCACTCCCTGTATGCTTTCTGCTTCTTCATAATCACCTCTCTAAGATGCTTGCTCATCCAGCTTGGTCTACAACTCCTTCCTATGAATTTTTTCCCCTTTCTTGGGATACAGGCTTCTGATAGCTTCTGCAGTTTTGATTTAAAGTAATCCCAGGCCTCAACTACCTTTAGATCCATAAGTTCTTCAGTCCAATCCACTTCCCTAACTAATTGCCTTAATTTTTGAAAGTCAGCCCTTTTGAAATCAAAAACCCTAGTTGCAGATTTATTTTTGTTAATCTTTCCATTTAGTTTGAACTGAATTAGCTCATGATCACTTGAGCCAAGATTGTCCCCTACAACCATTTCTTCTATGAGGTCCTCGCTACTCACCAAAATTAAATCTAAAATGGCATCCCCTCTAGTCGGTTCAGCAACTACTTGATGAAGGAATCCATCAGCTATCGCATCTAGGAAAATCTGAGCCCTATTATTATTACTAGCACTGGTCCTCCAGTCTATATCTGGGAAGTTAAAGTCTCCCATGATCACGCAGTTTCCATTAGTATTTACTTTATTAAAGACATTAAAAAGGGCTCTATCCATATCCAAATTAGATCCCGGAGGTCTATAGCACACCCCAAGCACTATCGTAGGAGAGGCTTTACTAGTTTTCTTCCCCAATGTAATTTTTGCCCAGACGGACTCTGTCTTATCCATTGCATCGCTTCTTATTTCTTTACATTCTAACTCATCGTTGATATACAATGCTACTCCACCCCCTTTACCTTTGTTTCTGTCTTTCCTAAACAGCACATACCCTTCAATACCTGTAGTCCAGTCATGACTACTATTCCACCATGTTTCTGTTATCCCTATAATATCTGGTTTCACTTCCTGCACCAGTAGCTCTAGTTCCTCCATTTTGTTACCTAGACTCCTCGCATTGGTGTACAAACATCTTAATTTTTGCTGTTTGGCCTCGCTCACATTTTGTACCCTATTAGGCACAGTCATTCTACAGCCAGTATAACCTATTAGACTAGTATCCACACCGCCCTCGCTCCTTATATACATTCTCCTACCCATGGCTGTATCCTTTCTTACTTCATCTTCTTCCCTCTCAATGCTAAAATCTGGCGTGGAGATTTTCTAGACATCTCCCATCCATCTCCCCCCAATTCCTAGTTTAAACTCTCTTTATCAGTTGGGCCAGCCTCGATCCTAGAAGTCTATTTCCTTCCCTACTCAGATGAAGTCCATCCCGAGAGAACTGACCTCTGTCCGTGAATGCCTCCCAGTGGCCATACATCCCAAAGCCCTCCTTATAGCACCACTGCCTAAGCCATCTGTTGACAGTCATAATCTTGTCACACCTTTGTTGCCCTTCTCTAGGAACAGGAAGGATCCCGCTAAAGATCACCTGAGCCTCAATTTCCTTAAGCGTCTTCCCCAGCCTAGCATAGTCTCCCTTGATACTTTCCAGCGAGAATCTGGCTGTATCATTTGTTCCCACATGAAGGATAATTAGGGGATTCTTTCCCGCTCCCTTGAGGATCCTTTTCAACCTCAGGTCTACATCCCGTATCTTAGCACCCGGAAGACAGCACACCCTTCTATTCTCAGGATCAGCTCTAGTTACAGGCCTGTCTATTCTTCTCAATAAAGAGTCCCCGATCACATAGACCTGCCTTTTCCTGGTGACAGTGCTATTCTCCAGTCTCTCCCCTGTTCCCTCTGGCTGCAAGTTCTTTCCATTCCTATTTTCCCTTACAATTCTCTTCAACCCATCCTGTATCCTCCTGGGGCTCATATTTGGTGTAGTCTCTCTTGACTCTTCCCCTTTTTCTATAGGGCTAGCCTCTCTTCTCTTCTTCCTTACCCTTCCACCTTCAGCGACTACCTGCTGAGCCCCTTCTTCATTTTCCAACTCTGCAAACCTGTTCCTAAGCTCTATTTCTCCTGCACTAGCCTGTCTTTTTCTCTGCCTGGTTCTTTGAGTCACATGTTTCCACTGACCACTTTCCTCATCCAGTCTCCCCTCAAAATTCCCCAGCCTTGCTTCCATCTGCGAGTCTGAGCTTTTCCCTTCAGATACCTCATATCTTTGCTCCATCATCTGCTCAAACCCCTTCCTAAACTCAATCAGACTTTCCACCTGCATCTCCAAACCTCGGATCTTTTCCTCCATCAGCTCTATCAGACGGCATTTCATGCAGACAAAACTCTTACCGGTTCCCCCCTCCAGGATCATGTACATACCACAGCTTCCACATCCAGTCACCCTCAATGTGTCTTTCACTGCAGGAGTCACTCCCACAGCTGCCTCTGTATCTGTCATCTCCTTCCCACCTAAATCCTGTTAATCTGGGAAACACAAGCCACACCAAAAAGACGACCCCCCCAGCAAAAGCAAACCCCAAACAAGCACCACAATCCAAACTCCCCTTCCAAATTCCCACTCAAACTCCCCTGTTTAGAGCTCTGTTTGCTAGCTCCTGTGCCACTGCAGCTGTCTGCAGTTACTCAGATGAGTAGTCTCATTGACATCAATGGGATTAGTCATGTGAGTAACTTCTTACTAACATGAGTAAGGGGGAAAGGGGAGGGTGATACTCTGGCTTTTCATAGTGTAGAAGCAGTTACTGCTACTTGTCACTGACCGTGAAGGGCTGGGTTGAACTTTCTCTTGCAGAGAAAGCTCTTCCTCTTGAACTTCATTTCAAAGGCAGTAATGTCTAGTGGTTACACCTAGGGCTATGATTAAGTACTCTTGTGGTTTATTCTTTCCCCTCTCCCTGGCTCATAGGGCCGCCTTGGACAAGTAATTTAGGCCCAGAGTTTTAAAGGTATTTAGGCAATGCGGCACTCAACATTGCAACTCCTGATTTAGGAGCCTATGTATCTTTTTCAAAAGGGATTTAGGCACTTAGGACCCAAAATCCTATTGACAGTTGATAGAATTTAGACTTCTAAGTACCTAAATCCCATCTGATAATGATATTTAGGCTCCTAAATCAGTTAGCATTGCAACACTGAGTGCAGCTACACCTAAATACCTCTAAAAATCTGGGCCTTAAGTTTTCTGAGCCTCAGTATAACCAGTAAATGTAGTTATCCCTACATCACAGGTGTTGTGAGGCTTAGTTATGTATATAATGTGATTTGAGAGCCTAAAATTACAAGAGCTGTGCTCAGGCAAAATATTTTAAACATTTTACATACAGACAATACACATCAATGAACTCCAAAATATACAACTATTTCTCATGAGATTTTACAGACTATTAACAGGTAACAAAATATGCGATATTCATGCTTTGTGAAATGACCCTTTTCACACCAATGTGCAACTATTTTTAGCATGCTGACAGATCTTGAGCATATCTCCTCAATCATGTATTGTTTACCACACATGGAAAATTCTATTGTCAAAACTGTGACTTCTAACCTAGAAGGTTTCAGTGACACACGAGGCTGGTGAAATGTCCTCGAGGAATAGGACAACCATACATGCTAATATTGCTTTGTTTTACTCTAAGCACTGTCTTTCCAGTTTCACTTGTACAGCATTTATCTTTCTAGCCTTTTTAATATTAAGGAGTTACAAGCACAACATTGCAGCACTAAAGGCTGCTCAGAGGTCTGTGTGAAATTAGTTAGTCGTCTTAGTCCAAATCATAGTAGATAGATAGATCACCAAAAACATCTCCATAAGGGACAATATAATGGCACCCTTTGGACAATTACAGGAAAGAGGACAAAAGATCTGATCCAAAGCCCATTGAAATCTGTAGAATGATTCCCATTGATTTTAAAGGGAAATTAGACCCAACATTTACATGGATGTGGAAACTCTATATCCTTATGCTGTAAATTCTCTGGATTTGAAGTAGAACAGTGAACCAGCTTTGTGAATGGCTAAGACCTTTGGAGTCATGCTTGAAAAATATATTCCCTTCATTGGTCAGTGTGTCTGTCACCATCTCTGGAGCTTTACTAGACTTTATCCCTTCCTGGGCCTTGACTCAGCTGAAATCCCTATTAATGACTTATTCTCTAACCATTTCAGTTCCTTCTTTTGTGATCTTCTAGACTATCCACTCACTAATCTTAATGTCTGTGAGAATACAGTAGCCAAGCTATTCTCTTGCTCCTAGAGTCAGGGCCACATCACCCTCCTCCTCCTCCATTATCTTCATTGGCTTCCACCATCAAAATTGCCAGCCCGGTTTTCCAAACTCACTTTGTTATCGTAACCTTACTATATGCAGCAAATTCACTCATTTTGCTTCAGGTTTGGTCTCCTTTCTCCTTACCAGTCACTCTTTCATGTGTGTTGTCCCAGCAATCCTGAATCTTCTGTCTATCCTTCTAGGTTTTCATCAGGTTGTCCATCACCATGGTGTCTGATGCCAGTACCATTGAATTATTCCTCAGTACTTCAGAACTACGCAAAACACCATGGTTTCATTATATGGAGGAGCTATTTTCTTTTATTTGTATCTGGGTGGGTTTGCAGACTATGAGTTTTGCTTTGAGTTTTAAGTCCAAAAAAATCCTCAAAATCTCAAAGTGAACCACAGTCAAAACTGCCAAGTTTTATCTGGTTTCATATCAAAGCCATGTGAAAATTAAAAGCATAAATCAGCCAGGGTTTACTCAAAACTGGACCCATATTCCCCTCAGAAAGTCCAAGAGTTTCAGTGAATCTTTTGCTCAACTTGGTCTGAGTTTGTAACAAAACACAAAAACAAGCAAAATCAATTAGGAGTCCGGTAGCACTTTAGTGACTAACAGATTTATTTGGGCATAAGCTTTCATAGGTAAAAAACCTAACTTCTTCAGATGCATGGAGTGAAAATTACAGATACTAGGCATAAATATATTTTGGTACATGAAGAGAAGAGAGTTACCTTACAAGTGGAGAACCAATGTGACACCATGATAGGATCCAACCACACCAGCCACACCATCAGGGGCTCATTTACCTGCACACGTACTAATGTGATATATGCTATCTTGTGCCAGCAATGTCCCTCTGCCATGTACATTGGCCAAACAGGATAGTCTCTATGTAAAAGGATAAATGGATACAAATCAGACATCAGGAATGGTAACATACAAAAGCCAGTAGGAGAACACTTCAATCTCCCTCAAAAGAAAAGGAGAACTTGTGGCACCTTAGAGACTAACAAATTTATTTGAGCATAAGCTTTCATGAGCTACAGCTGTAGCATGTACTGTAGCTCACAAAAGCTTATGCTCAAATAAATTTGTTAGTCTCTAAGGTGCCACAAGTCCTCCTTTTCTTTTTGCAGATACAGACTAACACGGCTGCTACTCTGAAACCCTTCAATCTCCCTAGACATTCAATAACAGATTTAAAAGTAGCCATCCTTCAATAAAAAACTTCAAAAACAGATTTCAAATAGAAACTGCAGAGCTACAATTCATTTGAAAATTTAACACCATCAATTTGGGCTTGAATAGGGACTGGGAGTGGCTGGCTCACTACAAAAGCAATTTTTCCTCTCTTGGTATTGACACCTCCTGCTCAATTATTGGGAATGGAGCACATCCACCCTGACTGAATTGGCCTTCAACATTGGCTCTCCATTTGTAATGTAACTCCCGTCTCTTCATGTGCCAATATATATTTATGCCTGTATCTGTAATTTTCACTAACACAGCTACCCCTCTGACACTTAAAAACATGAAAGTTTTGCATGATTTGGAATTCTACAAATCTCATCTTTGCATCTTCCTGTTTGCTCTAGTCTATGACTGGGCCTACTTCTGTTGTCCATTCCGAGCCCAAACTTCCACTTCTCAGCGAGAATTTTGGCTAAGGTCTGAGTAACAACTCCAGGTTTGGGTCCACTGGGCCAAATTCTGATTTCTGTTATACTGATGTCATTGAAAGCAAAATCTGTTCTACTGATTCTAAATCCTGCTAGAAACAGCATTGTTCTATTTCCCCTTCAGTACAACTGGACTATAAGAATGCTTATTTGTATCTTTACTGCTTTAAATTCTCAGTCCAGAGGTGCACAGTCAAAGAAAGCAATCCTATGTTCTTACCCTCTCTTCCACAAACCAAACCATTGTTGTTCTCCATCTTAAACAGTAAGCTCCTCAAAGGCATCTTTTATTTGTCTCTGAAGCATCTAGCACTCTATTCTTGGTACATTATGTATGATGCTCACTCGATCTATCATGCCCATCATTTTACTGTTAAGTCTTCAGGCAGGAATTTGTTTTCCATGTGTCTTCTATGAAGTGCCTAGCACACTTGCAGGCACTATAAAATAATAGAAAATAGGAAGCAGATGCTGTTTTCTGGTTTTAATATCAGTGCTGGAAATCCATGTTATTGTCTCATATACTTTTCTCCCATTCAGGGCACCTTAGATTGGTACTCAACATGCTCTCCTTGCCAATTTTGGAGCTCTGAGGATAATCCTGGAAAAAAGCCTTTTCAAAGTCTGGATTTTCTATTCCTAGTCCATTTATACATCTCTATAAATCCACTAGAATAAAATATTAGAGTGTATTGAAGGTTGTGCTGAGGTAGCCTTTGGGGTTGAAATGGTTATCTTTATTATTGTTGTGTATCTTTTTTCTTGTATAAGAAGTAGCAGTCATGCAGAAACACTGGAGACACTGAGAACATTTTGTATGGTGACTGGTTATTTAAAATATGCTGCGAAACACTTTGGGTTTAGAAATACTTATGCCCTGAAGAATATAATGAAGAATGACTACATTCCACAGCAAATACACTGTTTGGAAAGCTTTCCTCAGTGCAGCCTACACACAGTGATGATAAATTGAGTGCATGGTAGAGAGAGAGAGAGAGAGAGAGAGAGAGTGTGTGTGTGTGCATGGTAGAGAATGTGTGTGTGTGTGTGTGTGTGTGTGTGTGTGTGTGTGTGTTTTTATGCAGGTGTTTTTGTTTGGTTCCTTTACACCAAAAAGGCCTCATTTTTTCCCCCATTAGGAACACTAAGATTGATCCCTTAGCCATTACATCCTCTAGAATACCAAGCACAGCATTCAAACAGTTTACATTAGCTTTGCATAGCAGTGAAATTCCTACAGATTCTCTGGCCTACTCCATCCCTAAAGTCTTCTGCTGGGGTTACCCCCACTGGGGAGGAGTCCCTGCTGGGCACAGAGATACCATAGCTAGTTCTATGCCACCCTCCCCAAATCGCCAAGTACAGATGTTAAGGTAAGAAGGGGCAGGAAGGAGGAATGGCTGGATCACAGTGTGTGCCTGCTATGCTGTACTGGCAGATGGTCTCTTAGAGACTGCTGTCATCTGTGACATATTACAGCATCCTGTAGGCTGCTCTAACCTGCACAGGAGCCAGGACTGGGGCAGAAAATCAGGAAGCAATAATCGGCTCCCTGCTGATCCCTTTTTCTGTTGGGAACAATTACAGGTAGCAAGGCCAAAGTCTTCTATAACAAGGTTCTCAAATTAGTAACTCCCGGGCCTGAACTGAAGTAAATAAATTATTGGTGTACTTCACCCTCAAACACCTTTTCTTTTTTTCACCTGGGGGCATTGCACTGTCACCTACCCTCACCCTCCTCCCAAGTCCAACATTAACCATTGCTCTGGAACCACGTTAGCATCTTTCTTAAGAATCACATTTAAACATAGTTCATACTAATAAGGTGGTTACATGTTTTCCCTTGCTAACGTAGACAGAGCCTCACCGTGTTTAAAGGGGATTTGGAGAGCTCTGTGACTGTGTAAACAAAACAACCAAAAACATTTTAAATGGTCAACACTGAGACAAAATATTTAGATTTTGCTGAAACCAAATGTTTTGTCCAACCTAAAATTATTTTTTTAATTTATCAGCGAATTGAAAAATCCATTATTTGCACAACTGCCACATTAAACGAACTGTTTAAAAAGCCTTCAGGTGCTGAGACTATAATGCAGGGACAATCCAATAAAGCATATGTGGCAAGGCTTTGTCCACACTGATATTTAAAGCAAGTTAAAAATGGCTGTCTAACAAGATCTTAGCATGGATGAAATCTCAGTGCAGAAAGGGCTTTTGTTAGATGATTCCTGCACTGTGTTCTCATGTAAATCCTTTTATCATGGACAAGGTTTGATGTGTGTGTTTTTGGGGGGTGGGGGGTGTTAATGGAATGGTCTGAAAATGTCTGACTATTTTTTTTTCCATTGGGCAGCATGTGAGATTTAAAGTGGTATGAATTAGGTGTTGTAAAATTAAAAATGATACAACTATACCACTCACAGAGTTCCTGCTGCCTGCTAAATGTTTGGCATATTTAAAGCTGAGCACATTCTCCCCACCCCCAATCTGGACATCAGTAGAAATGTCAAAGCATTGGGTTTTGTTTGTTTGTTTTTTAGTACTGAGCTGTGTTTATTGGATTTAACATCGGACTGTAAGCACATAATATTTCTTCGGGTTCCCTGAATGCATGCGCTTAAACTACATGCTCAAGAGCCCCAGGATAAATAATTTTGAGTGGTTTCCCTGGGTCTGAGAGAGTGCAAATAAGAACAAAAACACATAATCCAAAGAAGTGGGCTTGCCATCAATCAGACACACCGATCGGGCTAGTGGGCACTGCCACAAGAAACCACCACCAGCAGGGGGAGGGTAGGAAGGAAGGACTGATGCACAGATGGTAGGGGGTGGAGGCCATGTGGGGATGGGGAATGATGGTTTCTGTAAACTTGGATAGTCCTGATTAACAGCCAGATTAGTGATACTCATTTTAACTGAATTCTAAATCTTTTCAGGTTTCCAGATAAGTAATTTTGACCATGATTCTGCAGATACTTAAGCACCTGAGTTGTCCTGTTGACTTCGTAAAGCTCCTTTGACCTCAGTGGGACTACTCAGGTGCCTAAATTTAAGCATGTGCTTAAGTGTTGCCAGGATCTGGTCCTCTTCATGCATTTTTCATAACTGTAGCTGTACATTCCAGGTGAATAATTTCATATGACTTGAGGGAGTCCTTTACTGTACATGTAACCCACTGGTGAGTGTGCATTACACGGCCTCTTCTGTGTCTGATCTGCAGAGGTTCCGAGTCAGTTTCATGTCCAGCCATAGAGTTTTAGCTCAAGCTGTACTAGCTCAAGTTCTCAGTTCTGGAGGTCTGCAGTTTAATCCCCACTGTGTCAGCCAAGATGGCAGCAGTCACACATGCTCCATATGTAGCTTTGAATAATTATAGGATGGCATGCTATATATGTGTGTGTGTGTGTGTGTGTGTGTATATGTGTTACTGTGTGTGTGTGTGATTGCCTTTGTACTGTAGTCCTAGAAGCAGGACAAGAACTATTTAAAGGGCAAAAAAAAAGAGTATTCAGTTTGGGAATTACAGCTGGTCACAGGAAATGTGGAGAGTATACATTCCGTATTCCTCTGGTCTGTGAATATCAAACTCACTTTCCTCCCATCTTTGACTCAGAGTAGTATTTGGCTGTTCCTTAAGAATTGTCAGGCCAGATCCTATCTCCCACTGTGGCTTCTTTTTACCACTTTGCCAGTGCAAGCAGCCACAACGTCATCTTAACCAGCTACCCGAGGATTCCTTTGGCATAGAGGAATCCGTGGGTAGCATAAGCTTGGATGTAAATTTAAAAAAGCCTGTTTGTGATTTCATCTACAGCAATGAGGCTTTAATGGAATCACTCCTGATTTATACCAGTGCAAGAATCAAGCTCTGTTTCTCACTTGGTCCCTCTCACTTTCTCTTTGTAGAAAGAAAAACTTCAAATATGTCTTTTTGTACTCCTGCCTGGTTTTATATGAAAAATATGCACCACCACAAAATTTCACAGAAAAACAAAAATGTCCAAGGTGTGAAAGCCAAATAGAGAAATGGTTCATATGAAATTTTGATTAAAAACACCAATGTCCTTACTTCTGCACATCATTACGAGCAATCTTCTCTTGATATCAGCTGTATTTCCGTAGAATCTGCTTTCTTAATACAACCAATGGTGCATCAAATACTATGGGTAAATTGTGATGCATTATTATGGTTTAATAGCAATTTACCCCACAAGTAATTGGCCTTGGTAAGACTTGAATGGGACTACTTGTGAAGTAAGATACTATTCATTAAGAGTTAGAGTATCACAGTCTGGCTCTATACAGACCCACTCATTAATGTAACAACTATAATAATAATAAATAAACAAGTGGGTTTTGAATGATTGGGTTTTAAATCCATGATTCTGCTCATTATGATACACAAACCATCTGGAGCTTCAGTCTTGTGGTTTATAAATTAGCCAGAAACCATATATGGAATTATAGCCCCATAATTCAAATGTGTCTTATTTATTCTCTGTAGACTGCCTCATACCATACTACACTGGAACATAGAAAAAATGGCCCTTTTTTAGACAGAATCTGTACTGGATCCACTACTTCTGCCACTGATGCCAAAGATAAAATTCACATTGATTTTGGTGGGAACAGAATAAATCGCATAATGTTGCCATATACATTTTAGCAGGGACAGTTTAAATGTTAAATCAAGTATAGCATGTCTATAAAGCTGATCTAATAAATGTGTATTCATTCATTTTAAGTATATGAAGATTCTTTGGTTCATCTTTAGGCCACTTGGTCTTCTTCACAATTTGTCCAGAAATTCCAGATGTCAAATTATATTTGATGTACCTTGGGAATAATACCAGCAAAAACCAAACACACATTCAAAAATCACAACTACTGCTAAAAATCCTGAAAAACAAACACTCCAGATAAAATGAAGAATTCTGCAATATGCACTGATGTTTATCTGTTCTGTTTAGATTTATTGGTGTGCATAAAAATAATCATAAATAAGGTGATTACAACCCAGAAATAGCAGCCAAAGGCTGATGCTAAATCACTAATCTCCCCCTCCCCACTTTCTTCAAGGTCAGAATCATTCACAAGCCAAGCTCCATAAAAAGGATATACTACTGGAAACCAGAACTTCACGAAGAGGATCACCAGAGACCAAGATTCTGGCAATGAAGGTCCAGTAAATTCTCTTGAAAAACAGAGCAAACTAGAAGCTGAGACAGGCCTCCTTGAGCTTTAAAGGAAGCCTAGAGCAGGAACATATTTTGTACCTTTCAAACACTCAGCAGCATGTAGCTAATTATACTTTTTTCCCCGTTAGTGCTTTGTGACAACTCATGCCCCATTCTGTTTACTCATGTTAGTGAAAACTTACTCAGACAAGTAGTTTCATTGCTACTCCCATCAGTAAGTGCTCTCTAATATGAGTAACGATACCAGAAGTAGGATCTTCAATAGCCCATAAAACTATAATCTGAACAGAAAATATACATTAGAGGTACAGAAATACCATACTTCGTTTCTTATTCTATTGCGTTCACCTGTTCAAGGTTTGTAAATAGAACTGGGTGTACTATTCATAAAAAACAGTTATTCTATACACAATATTTTTGTCTATTTGGGAGTTACTCACAAACAGGCTTTCTTTTATTACAAATGTGTTCACTATTCAAAGGGTTTGACAAACCCTTTATGTCAACATCTTTCAATTTATGGACTGTTCATCTCAACTACATCTTTAATTATTTGCTGTCCATTACTAGCATGGTGTGACTATCATCCATGTCATTATTTCGGCTCCCAGAATGGACAGCAAATTTTATAGACACAAGGAGGGAAATCAAAAAGAATTCCAGATGGTCACTGGAACCATTCCAGCACAAACCTTCAAACAAACACAAATTTGCATGAGTAGTCATAAGAATTGCTCTTGCTGCAAACATTCATGTGAAAAAAAATATAGCATTGGCAACCCCAAGCACTTGAAAATCATGAGTCATGTCCCAAACATCATGAAACTAGCTTACAAAGATAAAATAAATAAAAACAAGTATTCACAAACACTTTTCTGCAGTCAAGTATCAGGGGGGTAGCCATGTTAGTCTGTATCCACAAAAACAACCAGTCTGGTGGCACCTTAAAGATTAACAGATTTATTTGGGCATAAGCTTTCATGGGTAAAAAACCAGCTCCTTCAGATGAATGGAGTGAAATTTACAGCTACAGGCATTATTATACTGACACATGAAAAGAAGGGAGTTACCTCACAAGTGGAGAATCAGTGCTGACAGGGCCAATTTGATCAGGGTGGATGTAGTACACACCCAATAATTTATGAGGAGGTGTCAATTCCAGGAGAGGCAAAACTGCTTTTGTAATGAGCCAGCTATTCCCAGTCCCTACTCAAGCCCAAATTGATGGTGTTAAATTTGCAAATTAATTTTAGTTCTGCAGTTCTCTTTGAAGTCTGTTTCCAAAGTTTTTTGTTCAAGTATTGCTACTTTTAAATCTGCTATAGACTGTCCAGGAAGATTGACGTGTTCTCCTACTGGCTTGTATGTTACCATTCCTTATGTCCTATTTGTGTCCATTTATTCTTTTACGTAGAGACTTTCTGGTTTGTCCAATGTACATGGTAGGGGGGCATTGCTGGCACACGATGGCACATATCACATTAATAGATGTGCAGGTGAATGAGTCCCTGATGGTGTGGCTGTTGTGGCTGGGTCCTCTGATGGTGTCACTAGAGTAGATATGGGGACAGAATAAGCAACGAGAGATTGTTACAGAGATTGGTTCCTGGGTTAGTGTTTCTGTGGTGTGGTGTATAGTTGCTGGTGAGTATTTGCTTCATGTTGGAGGGCTGTCTGTAAGCGGGGACTGGCCTGCCTCCCAAGGTCTGTGAGAGTGAGGGATCATTTTCCAGGATAGGTTGTAGATTGTTGATGATGTGCTGGAGAGGTTATAGCTGGTAATTGTATGTGATGGCCAGAGGTGTTCTGTTATTTTCTTTGTTGGGCCTGTCCTGTAGTAGGTGACTTCTGGGTACCTGTCTCGCTCTATCCATCTGTTCCCTCACTTCCCCAGGTGGGTATTGTAGTTTTAAGAATGCTTGATAAAGATCGTATAGGTGTTTGTCTGTCTGAGAGATTGGAGCAAATTCGGTTGTATCTTAAGACTTGGCTTTAGACAATGGATCATGGGATGTGTCCTGGATGGAAGCTGGAGTCACGTAGGTAAGTATAGTGGTCAGTAGGTTTCTAGTATAGGGTGGTGTTTATGTGACCATCACTTATTTACACTGTAGTGTCCAGGAAGTGGATCTCTTGTGTGGACTGGTCCAGGCTGAGGTTGATGGTGGGGTGGAAATTGTTGAAATCCAGGTGGAATTCTTCAAGGGCCTCCTTCCCATGGGTCCATATGATGAAGATGTCATCAATGTGGCGCAAGTAGAGTAGGGGCGCTAGGGAACAAGAGCTGAGGAAGCGTTGTCTAAGTCAGCCATAAAGATGTTGGCATACTGTGGGGCCATGCGGTACCCACAGCAGTGCCACTGAGTTGAAGGTATAAGTTGTCCCCAAATCTGAAATGGTTGTGAGTGAGGACAAAGTCACAAAGCTCAGCCACCAGGTGTGCCGTGACATTATCGGGGATACTGTTCCTGACAGCTTGTAGTCCATCCTTGTGTGGAATATTGGTGTAAAGAGTCACGACATCCATGGTGGCCAGGATGGTGTTTTCAGGAAGGTCACCAATGCATTGTAGTTTCCTCAGGAAGTTGGTGGTGTCTCAAAGATAGCTAGGAATGCTGGTAGTGTAGAGTCTGAGGAGAGAGTCCAAATAGCCAGATAATCCTACTGTAAGAGTGCTGATGCCTGAGATGATGGAGCGTCCAGGGTTTCCAGGTGTATGGATCTTGGGTAGAAGATGGAATACCCCTGGTCAGGGCTCTAGGGGTGTTTCCATGTAGATTTGTTCCCGTGCTATAGCGGGAGTTTCTTGAGCAGATGGTGTAGTTTCTTTTGGGATTCCTCAGTGGGATCAGAGGATAGCGGTCTGTAGAATGTGGTGTTGGAGAGTTGCCTGGCAGCCTCCTGTTCATAATCCAACCTGTTCAGTATGTCTACAGCACCTCCTTTGTCAGCCCCTTTGATTATAATATCAGTTTTGTTTCTAAGGCTGTTGATGGGGTTGCGTTCTGTACAGCTGAGGTTATGGGGAAAGTGATGCTGTTTGCTCACAATTTCAGCCTGTGCACATCTGCAGAAGCACTTTATGTAGAAGTCCAGTCTGTCATTTTGACCATCAGGAGGAGTCCACGCAGAATTCTTCTTCTTATAGTGTTGGCAGGAGGGTTCCTGTGGGCCAGTGCACTGTTCAGTGGTGTGTTGAAAATATTCCTTGAGTTGGATACAACAAAAGTAGGCTTCCAGATCACTGCAGAACTATATCATGTTTATGGGGGTGGTGGAGCAGAAAGAGAGTCCCTGAGATAGGACAGATTCTTCCACTGGGCTAAGTGTGTGATTGGATAGATTAACAATATTGTTTGGGTGAGTTAAGGGTACCACTGTTGTAGCCTCCTGTGGCATGTAGGAGTTTAGATAGTTTACTGTCCTTTTTCCTCTGTAGAGAAGTGAAGTGTGCATTGTAAATGGCTTGTCTAGTTTTTGTAAAGTCCAGCCATGTGGAAGTTTGTGTGGAAGGTTGGTTTTGTATGAAAGTCTCGAGTTTTGAGAGCTCATTCTTGATCTTCTCCTGTCTGCTGTACAGGATGCTGATCAGGTGGTTCCTCAGTTTCTTTGAGAGTGTATGGCACAGTCTCTCACCATAGTCAGTGTATTATGTCAATTGCAATGGTTTTTTTACCTTCCATCAATTTGGTATGATGTCCATCTGTTTGCACTTAGAAAGGAAGATGATGTCTGTCTGTATCTGTGTGAGTTTTTTGATGAGGTTGCAGTATTTTCTACAGTATTCTCCCAATTCTAGTTGTAAGGTATGAGCACTCATAATACTGATTGGTTTTCTCTTTTTCACACATGTACTCTCATGCACACACAGAATCAACCTAGATGCAAGATTTTACTTACTAATAACTTGAGGGAGAACTAATGGCTTAACTTCAAGGAGTAAAATGTTCACAGAATAGATTAACAAACCCAACCACCAGTTCAGTTTCTAATTCTCAGGCAAGAATTTGAATAGAGGCCATAGACTTATTTAAGTTAGAGATGGACAAGATCTACAAGGTCATCCAATTCATCTTCCCACCAGTTCAGGATTACTCCTTACATTATAGGCTAGATTTTCAAAAGTACTCAAGACGCACAATTTGGGCTTGATTTTTAGGAGTGCTTAGCTCCTGTCTAAGCACTGAAGTAAGTAGCTAGATTTTCAAAAGAGTTAAACCTGTTTATTGCATGTTAAGAGTTGAGCTCTTTTGAAACTGCCCATTTGCATCACAGTGGGAGCTGCTCAGGTCTGAGCACTTTCATCAATCTGGTTCCAATTTAAAAATCTGGCCCAGAGACCTTTTGAAAATCTGGTCCTATGACCGCTAGTGTTTGTCTGGGTGGGCAGATTATCCTACAACTTCCTACTGCAGGGTTCTTACACCCAGGCCTGCTGACAGCAATTCCGGGCCCCAGGGAAGAATAGTCAATCAGCCCCCCACACACACACACAGGTTGCGGACGAGGTCCGCCTGACATTTGGTCGGTGCTGTGCCTGCACTGTCTGGTGCCTAGCAAGCTCCCAGCTGCACTTCTGGGCACGCTCTTCCTCATGCCTGCCCGGTAGGGTTGCCAACTGTCTAATCGCACAAATCCAAAGAACCTTGCCCTCTGCTCCGCCCGTTCCCTGAGCCCACACCCATGTCCTGCCCCTTCTCGGAGGCCCTGCCCCCTGCTCACTCCATCCCCCCCCCTCTGTTTCTGTCTCTTTCTTAATCCCTCCTGTTGGAGCTGTTCCACTATGTATAAATAATTAAATACTCATTGGACCAAAGAGAGAGAGAGACTGATTCACCTGGAACATGTGAATTAGTGGCTAGAGCACTCACTTGGGATATGTGAGACCTGGGTTCAAGCCCTTGCTGTGCATCGGGCACAGCAGGAACTTCAGCCTGGTTCTCCCGTGTCTCCTGCATCTCAGGAGAGTACCTGAGTCACTGGGCTATTGGCTGTGTGCGTGCATGTGCGTGGTGTGAGAAATTCCAACCTGTACCTGAGAAATCCTTCCAATAAAAGTTTAATCAAAGCCAGACCTCCAGTGGGTAAAAGCTTCAGGTTGACAAATCAACATATTCTGACAAAAGACTTCTGTTGTTGAAAAATTCCTGATCACTCTAGTGCCATGTAACCATTCTCTCTATTGGAACCATAATAGTTAGAGACAGAAAAGTCCTAGTATATCAAATCTATGCCTTTTTAACAAAAAATAGGGCCAAATTCTCTACTGGTGTCCAAAAGGGTTATGTCCATAATGTCTCTATGAAAGGCTCCCATTCTGCAACCAGCTGAATGAACGTGTGCTACTGAAGATGAGTAAGGGTTTCAAAATCTAGACTAGAAGTCACATAGAGTATTAAATACCATGACACAAATGCTCTAGAAGGTAAAATGCCAAATATCAAAACAAAATGTATAGATTTCACATCATCTCTATCACATATTAATAATTTTTGAGAGCGCTTTTACTATCTTTCCTACCCAGAATGTTAAATTGTTTTCTGTTTTGTTTCTCAACTCTTCTGTAGGTATAGGGGCTAATCTAATATCTAATATCCACTAATGACAGGTTTCAGAGTAGCAGCCGTGTTAGTCTGTATTCGCAAAAAGAAAAGGAGTACTTGTGGCACCTTAGAGACTAACAAATTTATTAGAGCATAAGCTTTCGTGAGCTACAGCTCACTTCATCGGATGCATTTGGTGGAAAAAGCAGAGGAGAGATTTATATACACACACACACACAGAGAACATGAAACAATGGGTTTATCATACACACTGTAAGGAGCTGTAGCTCACGAAAGCTTATGCTCTAATAAATTTGTTAGTCTCTAAGGTGCCACAAGTACTCCTTTTCTTTTTGCGAATATCCACTAATGGATCTAACCTTACCATTAACTTCAGTGGCTCAGAATCTAGATATTCTCATACTCCTACATCTTTTGAGACTCCAGCTAGAGTAATAAGCACCAGTTTTGACTCTCTTACAGTTTAATGTCAACAATATTGTCTGAATTCATGGAAATATTTGCCATACAAGTCTGCCATTCCTTCTTGTTGATGAAAGTGATACCTGCCCAGTTATTTATAACAAACCCACAGAACTTAAACAAATACTGGAATCCCACAGGAGATTGACTGCCTTGATGAGTGTCTCATAAGTCACCCAAGCTAAAGCCATTTTTACTCAAACATTTCTATGTGTAAATCAGGGGTCAGCAACCTTCGGCACATGGCCCATCAGGGTAATCCGCTGGTGGGCTGTGATACACTGTGTTGACGTTGACCTTCTGCAGGCACGGCCCCCCACAGCTCCCAGTGCCTGGGAACGGCGAACTGTGGCCACTGCAGGGGGCCATGCCTGTGAATGATCAACATCAGCAAAATGTCTTGCGGCCCACCAGCAGATTATCCTGATGGGCCGCGTGCCAAAGGTTGCCAACTCCTGGTGTAAATATACAATATACCATAATGGAATTAACATTGAACTCCCCCAGTCAGGTGCCATGAATGATCTAAAGTTCAGCATCAATAGTTATACATGTATCATCTGCCTCTTTCTAAAGGACACATCTAAGCTACACAACAGACTTTTCTTAGATGGCTTATATTGAACTTACTCTCCTTTCAATTCTTTGAAAAAGTATAGTCTTTTGTTGTAATATGCCACCTTTTCCAGTCCTCATTCTCAGGCTAAAACTTTTCCCAGTCTATAAGCAGTTGCATCCCTCTCCATTGCGAAAGAGGTTTTGACCCACATTTGGGCAATCACACAAGTGCCGCTCTAACTGCTGCAACTGTCAAGTCACTCCTAACTTTACATCCAGGTCTCCTTAGGTCCGCTTCTTCCCTTTGCTGGAGCATTACCCAAACATGTGGTTGTGTTTAGTGGTTTCAGCCCATGGGGCTCAGGGAAAGGTGTGGAGACCAATTATTCACTTCAGGTCAGTCACCTACAAAATGTTTGTTTCACTTGAGTCACATCTTTCAGTAGAATTTCTCCAGACTGGATTCACGGGAGCCCTGTACCATCATTTAATATACACTAGATCAGCAAGTCTTAACCTCTTCCACATTGTGATCCTGTATTATAATAGAAAAAATATGCATGACACCCCTCCCATATGTCTAGGACCATTGCTTTCATCTGGCCAAAAGGAAAGGGAGGGTGTTTGTGCCCCCCAAATCTCTGCAGTAAATTAGACTCTTCTCATCTCACTGCTAAAAATGCTGGTGAAATTCTTAATAAAAGTTGTAAACAAAAAAGCACAGTAGCCATTTTTCCACTTAAAAAAAAAAATCAGTCAGATTATTGCAACACCTAAGGGCACCAAACCACTTAATGGCCTTAAATAACTTTACAATTTCATTGTGGAAAGAAATATTCCTTCCATTATAAGCATGTAAAGCAAGCTCCTGAAAACTCTTTATTTCTAATTATCTAATTTTCTTTTGCCCTCTAGTAACTTACAAAATGGAGCTGAAGTTGCTTTTTTTGTGCTCTTGAGTTTAGACATCATTTGCCATGTCTAAGGCTAAAGTACATTTTTACAGCTGGGTCATAAACCAAATCAATGGAAATGTTGACTCAGCTTTAATTATATCAGTCCTAACAGGTGTGTCTATAATCACCCTTGTAAAAGAAACACCTCTGTACAGCACTCAAACAGGTTTTAAGGACTGTGTTATAAGGAGGGAGCAGGGTATAATAATTAATTTGAATTATTTTATTTCACTAAACCGGAAGAGAGGTTATTCCAATTCCTCTTGATTAAATTTACACATGTAACCTTATAACATGCTTAAATCCCGCACCATGCATCTCACCTACACACTTCTGTTAGACCTCAGGATAAAGGGGAAAAAAAAGTCAATCCAAAAAAGGAATTGCCAATTTTCTGATTATTTTATTCATTTTATATATAGTACATATGCAGACCCGGATTTAGGGACAGGCGACGCAGGTGATTGCCTGGGGTGCTGGGCTTGAGGTGCTCCTTTTGTTGTTCGCGACAAAAGGGAAAATAGCATGTTTGAAGTAAAATGTTTCAGGTATTCTGTATGTGGATTCATTTTTCACTAACCTCCTAGAATGTTCTGGACCTTTGTAGAATTCCATGGAATTTAAAAAAAGAAAAGGAGTACTTGTGGCACCTTAGAGACTAACAAATTTATTAGAGCATAAGCTTTCGTGAGCTACAGCTCACACTGTAAAAGAGTGCTCAAGAATGGTGAGAAACTGATTCAGTGTTGGCTAGTTTACTCAAAATCAACTGAAAAAGTGTTCTGGTATTGTTGCAAAATATTTGACAAAATGCCAAATCATTGCTTGTGCTCTCCAGATACAATTACTGGCATAATTTAGCTGATGATCTGAAACAACCTGAAAAGTCACTGGCCATTTTATGGCCTACTCCAAATGGATGGAGGTTGAGTCCAGGCTTAAGCTGAATAAATGCATAGGTGTAGAAAACCTGCACATTATTAATGTAGAAATTCAGCTTTGGAGGAACATGCTGTAATGTCTGATCTCAATTACACTCTTCCTTGCAAAGAATAATTTAGTTTTCTGGGGCTCATCAGATAAGTTGTTCACTTGAACATAATAGTAATTTCCTTGGTTTGGTAGAGCTCCTTGAGAAATACGACAGTGTCATGCATAAGCACCTATGTCAAGTGGTTCATAAAGAAGCTATGGACCATTACTGCAGCAAATTCAAAACAAATTGATTAACCTTATGGCAAGGAGGGTGCTTGAGAACATATTGATGTGACTTGGCAAAGCGAAGTACTATGCCATAATATGAACTTCACTCCCGACATTAGTCACAGTGAAAAGATGTCATTTACAGTTGCATCCGATGAAGTGAGCTGTAGCTCATGAAATCTTCTGCTCAAATAAATTTGTTAGTCTCTAAGATGCCACAAGTACTCCTTTTCTATTTACAGTAAGGTTTGTTGATGAGGAGGATGACTGTATCCACGTAAAAGAATATTTTATCTGTTTCTGGTCTGTTGGCGACTCTACTGGAAAAGGCCTAACAGAAGTGTTTCTGAATGTTTTGAATGAGAAAAAAGTAAAATTTCAGGACTGCCACGACCGAGACTATGACAACGGCAGTAGCGTCCAGGCAAGGATTCTTGCACTGACTCCAAGAGCTTTCTTCATGCCTTGTGTCTGCCATTCCCTCAACCTGGTTGTGTCAGATGCAGTGTCATCTTCTTTAGATTCAGTATCTCTCTTTGGAGTACTGCAAAGGATGTACCTCCTGTTTTCATCATCCGCTATCAGATGATCCTCATGGACAATATTACAAATCTGACCATGAAGCCGCTAAGTGACACATGCTGGGAAAGCACTGATTGCATAAGGCCAAGTGAGGTACCAAGTGACTAAGGTTTACAATGCCCTGATGAAACTGGCACAGTTGAGTAAAGCCGAGGCTGGCATCTGACGCAAGGCACAAAGCCTGGGAAACCAGATCACTGACTTCAAATTTCTGGTCTCAATTGTGGTTTGGCACAATATCCTTTTCCAAGTAAACATTGTAAGCAAGGCATTACAAACTCAGTCGATGGACATTGCAACCGCTACTACTTTGATGAGAAGCTACTTTGATTTCATTGTGGCCTACAGAGACAACACATTTGAAGATGCCATCACTGCTGCCAAAGAAATGACGGAAAACTTAGGAGTTGAGCCTGTCTTCAAGGAAACTTACATTCATCAGAAGAGACAGTTTGGTTACAAGGGCAGAGATGAAGTAATAGGAAACTCGGAAGAAAAATTCAAGAGGGAGGGGTTTTTTGCTCACTCGTTGACACTGCTCAAGTGACCATCGAAGAAAGGTTTGGATAATGAAGCACCACAGAAAGATCTTGGGGATTTTGTATGACCTTAGTAAGCTGCCAGTGGACGGGGAAACACTCTTGAACAATTGTACAGATCTTCACTGGATGCTGACGCATGGGGACTGTTTGGACATCAATGATCTATGTCAAATTGGACAACATCCATCATATTTTGCAACACAGGAAGCACTCTCCATTCCAAGTTTTCCAATTCATTCATGATGCAGAGTTGAAGGACACTTTTCCTAATGTGTGGATAGCTTTGAGGATTCTGTTCACGTTACTGCTCACAATCACGACTGGTGAGTGCAGCTTTACAAAGCTCAGGTTCATTAAAACATATCTTCTATCGACAATGGCTGACAAGAGACTGACGTCACTTGCTATTTTATCATTTGAAAATGCCATTGGCCAGTCTTTGTATCTCTCTGATGCTGTGCTTCAGTTCATGAGGGCAAAGGCGAGAAAAGCAACCTTTTGAACTAAAGGACTAGGGCTAACATTCTAAGGCTGTCACCAGTTATAACACTATTTAATAGTGGCTCACCCAATGTGGGTGCACAGTTCATTTTCTTGAAGTTAGTACATTTCAGTTATTCTTAAAATTAAAAAGTTTTTATAGGCTTATAGGAAACACTTTTTATTTGCTTATATATGGCATGAATAAACACAGATTTACAGCCCCTAGCATGCAAATGTATCATCTTATATGACAGGGATAAATCATGCATGCAAATCGTGCATCAAAGTCATGAAATGTGCTACACATGCAATAAAAAATATGGTATTCAAAAGTTTAACAAATGGAGGACAAAATGGAGTTTAACAAAAAATCTTTGGCGCCAAAGATGCTCCTGGGGCACCATTTGGTCTAGGTCCAGCCCTGCATATGTGCCTCTTTGCGCACACACATGCACGCGCGCACACACACACACACAATATTTTTAGCAAACTCAGATATCAAACTGTGTGATCTCTGAAATAAATATGATGTCATATTGGCCCTATTCAATATCTGAGCCAAATTTTAAAAATGGTCTTTAATTTTACATCATCATTCAGCTTTAAACACAAAATTAGAGGCTGAGTTTGGTCTTCTTTGAAAATTTGGCCCTTAGTGTGTAAAATATTCTTATGTCAGAGTTTTTTCCAGCTTTTCAATTATGGAACTTCCTTTTCCATACTGTTCCCATTAAGGCAAGAACCTATGGCTTGTTCATGGGGATTCATGACAATGAAAATTAATGCAATTTAATCAGAGTTGGAAAATGCTACTTGGTATCTAGTTGATCCCTCTGCCACTGTGAGAGGGTTGAGGGTATCAAAGTGCTATTGAAAGTCTAGTTTGAAATGAAGCAAAGAGTGCACGTTCTAAAGCTCCCTTTGAAAGATGTCCTATAGACACACAGAGATCTCTGTAACCTAAGAAATGTTGAGACTACATTGGATGCTGTGTCCTTGTATAGTCAATTACAGCCATGCAAAGTGAATGCAGAATGGGTGTAAAATGCTCACAAATCTGAATTCTTCACTCACACCATGGAAGCATTTTACATGCATTTTGCATAGTTGTAAATTTCTATATTAGGTGCAAGAATGTGTAAAATCAGACCCCTTTATATTGCAGTGAAAAGTTGGACCATATCTTGTAAGTCCTGCGACATTAACTCTTGTAGGAGCTGTGATTGCATAAGTACTATTAGACTTAGCCCATTTCTAACAGATACTTTATTCAGTTGCAAAAAGACAGTATGACTATTTCCTTGAAATGTATGCAACCAGATTCAGGTGAAGAACACAAACCTCCCAGGGACAGCACATGTTCTAATGGGACAAGATTTTTTCACTTTATTGGAGATTGCTTTGACAAACTCCAGGCGCCTCTAGACAAGGGAATGTTCAGTTGTGGGTACATTAGGTACTTTTGCCTCTTTTGATATTCCCATCCAGCCACAAATGCTGTACTTTTTTTTGACATGCCAGGAAGTAGTTTCTCCTCTCAAGTGTTACACAAATGATGTGTGAAGCATTGAATGTACAAGTGTATTGACACTCTGACACCATTTCTGAGAAGCCTACTCCAGCTTCCAATCCCACACTTACAGCTAGATTGTGCCTTGTCTCTAGAAACCTATATTGGGGTTGGTACAGAAGTGTGCTTCTCCAAAGGGAGCACTGCAAATGCCTCCCAAAGCTTTCAGATATGCAATGGAATTTGTCCCCCAAGCCCTGAAATCCTCTCTGCCCTGCACATTGGTCCCACTCTACAAGCCAGTACATAGGGGCTCAGAGCCATGGCACCACCTTCTACTTTTATCTTCTCTGCTGAGGCATCATTTGTCCCCAGGAGAGCAGGGATGGAACACACCTGTGCTCTGCCAAGCCAATGGCTGCAATTCTGTCTGGCCCATACATAGGCCACCTGCTCTCACTCTTATACTGTGCATCTATATGTAAGGACCAGGCAGAATTTGGCCCTTATTTTGGGAATCTTTCCAATACTGATCTTTCCAAAAATGTCCCCAGTTCTGGACTGTGTCCTGGCCCCTTTAGACATCAGACACCAACTTTCAAGCTAAGGTGAGTTTGGACAGTTGGGTTATAAACTGAACCAATGGAAATGCTGACTTGTAAAAGAACTGGAAACCAGCCAGTTCTCCCCATCAAGGACTCCTGGTGTAAAGGACATTCTCTGAGAGCATAAAGCTGGCACGATGACCCTATGCCACCCCCTTGCAGTCCCCAGAGGAGAGGTGTGATGACGCTATGCCCAGGGTAGGGAAGGATAGTGCTGGGAGAGAGAGGATGTATGGCCAAACCACTCTCTATTCTTGCTTAACCTAGGCTGCTGATTGGACTGTGGGGGACTATGAAAACCAGAGTGGAAGCATGAGCAAAAGTAAGGGGGCAGCAGGAGTGACCACAGCTTCTCCTCCTCTACTAGAAGCAGAGGGGAGCTCCCCTTTCTCTCTCCCTCCTCTTTGACTAGTATGGCAATATAGACTCATAAAAGAATCATGGACTCATAGAAGATTAGGGTTGAAAGAGACCTCAGGAGGTCATCTAATCCAATCCCCTGCTCAAAGCAGGAACACCACCAACTAAATCATCCCAGGGCAGGGCTTTCTCAAGCCGGGCCGTAAAAACCTCTAAGGATGGAGATTCCACCACCTCCCTAAGTAACACATTCCAGTGCTTCACCACCCTCCTAGTGAAATAGTTTTCCTAATATCCAACCTAGACCTCCCCCCTGCCATTTAAGACCATTTCTCCTTGTTCTGTCATCTGCCATGACTAAGAACAGCTGAGCTCCATCCTCTTCGGTACCTCCTTCAGGTAGTTGAAGGCTGCTATCATATCCCCCCTCACTCTTCCCTTCTGCAGACTAAACAAGCCCTGTTCCCTCAGCCTCTCCTTGTAAGTCATGTGCCCCAGCCCCCTGAACATTTTTGTTACCCTCCACTGAACTCTCTCCAATTTGTCCACATCCTTTCTGTAGTGGGGGGGACCAAAACTGGACGCAACCAGATGTGGCCTCACCAGTGTCGAATAAGGAGAATAATCACTTCCCTCAATCTGCTGGCAATGCTCCTACTAATGCAAGTCAATATGCCATTACCCTCCTTGGCAACAAGAGCGCACTGCTGACTCATATCCAGCTTCTCGTCCACTGAATTCCTCAAGGGCTTCTTTTCCATGGGTCCAGATGATGAAGATGTCATCAATGTAGCGCAAGTAGAGTAGGGGCATTAGGAGACGAGAGCTGAGGAAGCGTTGTTCTAAGTCAGACATAAAAATGTTGGCATACTGTGGGGCCATGCGGGTACCCATCGCAGTGCCGCTGACTTGAAGGTATACATTGTCTCCAAATGTGAAATAGTTATGGGTGAGGACAAAGTCACAAAGTTCAGCCACCAGGTTAGCCGTGACATTATCGGGGATACTGTTCCTGACGGCCTGTAGCCCATCTTTGTGTGGAATGTTGGTGTAGAGGGCTTCTACATCCATAGTGGCTAGGATGGTGTTTTTAGGAAGATCACCAATGGACTGTAGTTTCCTCAGGAAGTCAGTGGTGTCTCGAAGATAGCTGGGAGTGCTGGTAACGTAGGGCCTGAGGAGGGAGTCTACATAGCCAGAAAGAAAAGGAGTACTTGTGGCACCTTAGAGACTAACAAATTTATTAGAGCATAAGCTTTCGTGAGCTACAGCTCACTTCATCCGATGAAGTGAGCTGTAGCTCACGAAAGCTTATGCTCTAATAAATTTGTTAGTCTCTAAGGTGCCACAAGTACTCCTTTTCTGTACATAGCCAGACAATCCTGCTGTCTGGGTGCCAATGCCTGAGATGATGGGGCGTCCAGGATTTCCAGGTTTATGGATCTTGGGTAGCAGATAGAATACACCAGGTCAGGGTTCTAGGGGTGTGTCTGTGCGGATTTGTTCTTGTGCTTTTTCAGGGAGTTTCTTGAGAAAATGCTGTAGTTTCTTTTGGTAACTCTCAGTGGGATCAGAGGGTAATGGCTTGTAGAAAGTGGTGTTGGCAGCAGAAGAATCTGTCCTATCTCGGGGCCTCTCCTTCTGCCAGTCCACCCCCACGAACATGGTACAGTTCTGTGGTGATCTAGAATCCTATTTTTGACATCTCCGACTCAAGGAATATTTCCAACACACCTCTGACCAACATATTAACCCACAGAGACCTTCCTACCAACACTACAAAAAGAAGGATTCTGGGTGGACTCCTCCTGAAGGTCGAAATGGCAGTCTGGACATAGAGTGCTTCCGCCGACGTGCACGAGCTGAAATTGTGGGAAAGCAGCATCGCTTGCCCCATAACCTCAGCCATGCAGAACACAATGCCATCCACAGCCTCAGAAACAACTCTGACATCATAATCAAAAAGGCTGACAAAGGAGGTGCTGTCATCATCATGAATAGGACGGAGTATGAACAAGAGGCTACTAGGCAGCTTTCCACCACCACTTTCTACGATCCATTGTCTACAGCCAAGCTCTACGATATAACCGCATTTGCTCCAACCCCTCAGACAGAGACAAACACCTACAAGATCTCTATCATGCATTCCTACAACTACAATACCCACCTGCTGAAATGAAGAAACAGACTGACAGAGCCAGAAGAGTACCCAGAAGTCACCTACTACAGGACAGGCCCAACAAAGAAAATAACAGAACGCCACTAGCCATCACCTTCAGCCCCCAACTAAAACCCCTCCAACGCATCATCAAGGATCTACAACCTATCCTGAAGGATGACCCATCACTCTCACAGATCTTGGGAGACAGACCAGTCCTTGCTTACAGACAGCCCCCCAGTCTGAAGCAAATACTCACCAGCAACCACACACCACACAACAGAACCACCAACCCAGGAACCTATCCTTGCAACAAAGCCTGTTGTCAACTCTGTCCACATATCTATTCAGGGGACACCATCATAGGACCTAATCACATCAGCCACACTATCAGAGGCTCGTTCACCTGCGCATCTACCAATGTGATATATGCCATCATGTTCCAGCAATGCCCCTCTACCATGTACATTGGTCAAACTGGACAGTCTCTATGTAAAAGAATGAATGGACACAAATCAGACATCAAGAATTATAACATTCAAAAACCAATTGGAGAACACTTCAATCTCTCTGGTCACTCGATTACAGACCTAAGAGTGGCTATCCTTCAACAAAAAAGCTTCAAAAACAGACTCCAACGAGAGACTGCTGAATTGGAATTAATTTGCAAACTGGATACAATTAACTTAGGCTTGAATAGAGACTGGGAATGGATGAGTCATTACACAAAGTAAAACTATTTCCCCATGTTATTTCTCCCCCCCACCCCACCCCACCCCACCCCCCACTGTTCCTCAGATATTCTTGTTAACTGCTGGAAATAGCCTACCTTGCTTGTCACCATGAAAGGTTTTCCTCCTCCCCCCCCCCCCCCCCCGCTGCTGGTGATGGCTTATCTTAAGTGATCACTCTCCTTACAGTGTGTATGATAAACCCATTGTTTCATGTTCTCTGTGTGTGTATATCAATCTCCCCTCTGTTTTTTCCACCAAATGCATCCGATGAAGTGAGCTGTACCTCATGAAAGCTTATGCTCTAATAAATTTGTTAGTCTCTAAGGTCACAAGTACTCCTTTTCTTTTTTTTAAAGGAAAAACAGTAATATTTCCCTTTTATTGCTGCCAACATTGATCTGTCTTTGATTTCCCATTCTCATCACTGCGTCTGAATGTGTGAGCATTCTTCAGATTGACTAGATAGCAGGGTTTTGGAGCATCTGTTCTGTTCCTTCTCCTTGCATGTTAGAAGCAAAATGGGTGAGGTAATATCTTTTATTAAAATATCTCTGTTGGGGAGAAGTTGGTCCAATAAAAGATATTTTATTACCTCACCCACCTTGTCTCTCTCATATCCTGGGACCATCACAGCTACAACACTGCATAGAAGCAAAATGAGCAGTTTAATGCTTTTTAATTTAACTCCCCATTTTCTATGTGTATACATCGGGGTGGACAAACCGTGGCTCACAAGTCTCATGTAGTTCTTCTACAGTTAAAGTGCAGCTCATGGAGCCCCATACTTCCCCCCCCCCCCAATTTTCCATGTACCAGACTGGGTGGACGGGTAGACTCACGGCTTCTGCCCTGCAGCATGGTGCTGGGGCTAGAGGCTTCTGCCAGAGATAATTGGTGCCTGCTGAGGGGGAGGGCACAATTTAAAAGTTCATCCCCCCCAACAGCTTGAGTCACACGCCCACCAGGCACGCCCCCCTCTAACCCTAAGCGGCCCCTGCCAGCAGCTCCCAGCTGTTTGCCTCTGCCTCTCCCTACGGCTGCAGCTCCCAGCTTGCTGGCTCCAGGAGCTGCCGTGCAGGGAGGGGGCCTGGTGGCACCATGTGACCAAGCGGGACCAGTACACCCTGGCAAAAATCTGGGGGTAGGGGGCACATGACCCCACTTGTCCCACACACGTCACCTCTGTCTTCTACCCAACAGGAAGGGGGTATTTGGGGTTTTAGCCCCACGGAGCATGCCTGCTGGTGCTCGGGGCTTCAGCAGGAGCGGGGCTGAAGCCCTGAGCTCAGGCAGGCACCTCAGCACAGCTGAAGCCCCAAGTCCCAACAGGTGCCTCCTGCCAGGCAGAAGTCCCAAGCCCCACCTCCCGGCAGGACTGAACCCCAGAACTCCAGCAGGCACCTCCTTTGGGGCTGAATCCCCGAGCCCTGGCAGGCAAGCCTCAGCTCTTGAATTTCTAAAGATTGTCATATGTGGCTTGGAGGGTCAGTAAGTTTGGCCACCACTGGTATATCTGCTGAGTTAGCAAGGTCTCTTTAAAACAAAAAAAGGAGGGGAGAGAGATTTTAATCCTAAATTCAATCCTTTTTAACACACCACTTGAAATAAAGCCAACTGTCACATGTGTGTATAGTGTTCTGTATATACAGCATATGAATGAAGTCAGCAAAACTTATACAATTGCTGGTCTTCTACTGTTTACTCTGATCTTTTGACAGAGTAAACATTGCTTCTAGCCCAAATACATCAAACTGTCTTTATTTTCCATCATGCATTTCACTTACTTAAAAAAAAATCACTTGACATTCACCATTTACTTTTTTCCTGATAATCTAAAACCCAAAGGAAAAATTGTAGTAATAAAAGAACAACAACAACAACATCAACAACAACTCTTCCCCTGCAATCACTCTCCTCCCATTTTTGAATGTGTTGGCAACACTGATCACTGTTGATTCATTAAATGGAATAGAATCTGCAAACTCTTCAGTAACACTATATAAGCTGCTACTACAAGCAGCTGCAGTTGCAGTTTGCATCTCACTAGGGGTTTCTTGAAAACCCACCCACAACACTCACGGGGAATTCTCCAGGACAAGCTGCAGGTGCTATGGATATTTTCATTTAATATTTATTCTTGCAATTCAGCACATTAGTAATCCATGTGGTAAGCTGTTACTTACATTTCCCCCAGTGGGCCACAACCAGATGTTGAAAATAAGAAGTCCAATGATGATATCGCTTTTTCTCCTCTTCACAATGTGTGCATTAAGATGGTCTTAACACAAATCTGCCTTCTCAGGCCAAAAAAATATGCTTTCTTATTTAAAGATATTTCATTGACATCAAATAATAATAAATATTTCCAGAAATTACAGGCCCCACATCTATTATGAGATGCTGTAATTGGCTAAGTATCCTCTGTTATATTAGAAAAAAACATACATTTTTCTTGACATCATCATCATCATTATTAACTAAGAGGCAAAAAAAATCACACTAGGACATTACATGTATTCATAAATGTGTAATTATTTGCTTTTTTATTTATAGGCATTTCTATGGCATTCATCACGATAGTATCTGTGTCCAGTGCTTGCAATCCTACTGCATTCTGTAAATATGTTAAAGTTGACTCTGAAAAGAACTGAATATAGAGTTATATGCAAAAAAACTGCAGTTAAATATAAACCGGAGACCTTGTTGGTTTTCAAAGAAAGAGGAAGGGAAAAACAATTCTTTTCAGGGATGCAGTTCTTTACAGTTGCATAAGAAAATCCCTAAACTATGCATCATTAAGAGCTGAGAGTCTATTTTATTCTGTTCTATGTAGGTTCTTTTAGAGCCTCATGTCTAGAGTGTCTGAGCACTGTCCAGTAGTGCATCTATGTCCAAAGCATAGATCACACTTGCTAAGACACATTGTCTCATGCCTACTCTATCACTCTCACCAAGGAGAACTTGGAGATGGTTGAAGGTCACATAAGCTACAGGTGCAAAACTATTTGGCGTTTACATATTTAATATTTGTAAAGAAATTTTAAGACTAAAAAACCTAATCTTACAAACACATATGTACAGGAGTAGCTTTACTCATATGAGTAGCCCCACTGAAGCCAGGAACTGGCTCAAATTCATAGTGATAGGAGTATATCAATGGGGTTGAAGAAGCACATCAGAATTGGAATTCTCCTTGGGATCCAAAAAACTGGGTTGGAAATCTTAAGAAACCAGCCTCCCTTTCCTTGACGTTAGTATTCTTTATATCATGATTCCTATTATGATTATTATCCTTGTTCCTGATGCTTGGACTGAAATTGAAGCCCCATTGTGTGAGGTGCTGTACAAATATATATTAAGAGACTGACCCTAATATCTTTGGGGGCCAGGGACATTCTCCTTCCAGTAGGAATTAGACTGGAAAGTATTTTTACATGTTTTACAATTGTGATGAGGTATCCACCCCACACAAGGCTGAGCAGGTTAAGGTAGGTCAATGAACCTCATATGCATCTGGCAGGGAGCCGGGGATCTATAAAGCTTAATGGAACATGAAGTTCAGGTGGGAAGGAGCAGGTTGGGCCTCTATAAAGGGATGAAGTTGAGAACAAAAAGGGGCTATAGAAGAAGTAGTCTGCAGTCATTCCCTGGGAGGAGGAAGTTTGGGCTGGAAAACCCAGAGGAGGGACACAGAAGAGAGAGAAGGGAGTAGGAAGGGGCCCAGGGAAATAGCAACAGGACCTGGGAAGCAAGCAGACCATAGTTGCTGGACATAGGGTCCCTGGGGTGGAACCTGAAGTAATGGGTGGGCCTGGGTTCCCCCACTAGCTTCTGGGAAAGTGGCACAGGACCTGGCATTGGACTGGAAGACTGTCTGGACAACTGACCCAGTGGGACTTTGATACCCCAGAAGGGGAGGACTATACAGCGGTCTGTCCAGAAGGCTAAGTTATGAATAAGGAGTACTGCTAGTCCTGAAGAGTGAGGAGAGACATGTGAGCAACTTTCAGAAGGGGGGCGACTGACCTGAAAGGAGCCAATCATAGAATATCAGGGTTGGAAGGGACCTCAGAAGGTCCTCAAAGCAGGACCAATCCCCAACTAAATCATCCCAGCCAGGGCTTTGTCAAGCCTGATCTTAAAAACCTCAAAGGAAGGAGATTCCATCACCTCCCTAGGTAACCCATCCCAGTCCTTCACCACCCTCCTAGTGAAAAAGATTTTCCTAATATCCAACCTAAACCTCCCCCACTGCAACTTGAGACCATTACTTCTTGTTCAGTCATCTGCTACCACTGAGAACAGTCTTTGGAACACCCTTTCAGGTACTTGAAAGCAGCTAGCAAACCCCACCCCCCATTCTTCTCTTCTGCAGACTAAACAATCCCAGTTCCCTCAGCCTCTCCTCATAAATCATGTGTTCCAGTCCCCTAATCATTTTTGTTGCCCTCCGCTGGATGCCTTCCAATTTTTTCACATCCTTTTTGTAGTGTGGGGCCCAAAACTGGACACAGTACTCCAGATGAGGCCTCACCAATGTCAAATAGAGGGGAACGATCACGTCCCTTGATCTGCTGGCAATGCCCCTACTTATACAGTCCAAAATGCTGTTAGCCTTCTTGGCACCAAGGGCACAGTGTTGACTCATATCTAGCTTCTCGTTCACTGTAACCCCTAGGTCCTTTTCTGCAGAACTGTTGCCTCGCCATTCGGTCCCTAGTCTGTAGCAGTGCATGGGATTCTTCCATCCTAAGTGCAGGACTCTGCACTTGTCCTTGTTGAATCTCATCAGATTTCTTTTGGCCCAATCCTCTAATTTGTGTAGGTCCCTCTGTATCCTAACCCTACCCTCCAGCTTCTCTACCTCTCCTCCCGGTTTAGTGTCATCTGCAAACTTGCTGAGGGTGCAATCCACGCCATCCTCCATATCATTTATGAAGATATTGAACAAAACCAGCCCGAGGACTGACCCTTGGGGCACTCCACTTGATACTGGCTCCCTAGTAACTAGACATGGAGCCATTGATCACTACCTGTTGAGCCTGATGATCTAGCCAGCTTTCTATCCACCTTATATTCCATTCATCCAGGCCATACTTCTTTAACTTGCTGGCAAGAATACTGTGGGAGACCGTGTCAAAAGCTTTGCTAAAGTCAAGGAATAACATGTCCACTGCTTTCCCCTCATCCTCAGAGCCAGTTATCTCATCATAGAAGGCAATTAGATTAGTCTGGTATGACTTGCCCTTGGTGAATCCATGCTGACTGTTCCTGATCACTTTCCTCTCCTCTAAGTGCTTCAGAATTGATTCCTTGAGAACCTGCTCCTCTGCAACAAGGAGATGCCCCAATGATGAGTGAATCCCATTGCAATAGTATAGTCTGTTGTATCTTTACTACATCAATATGGAAATGGAAGTGAAAGTCTGAGTTAATCAGGAAGCTACTGTGACACATGAAATTCATTCATTAGCTCCTGAAAGTTGGGCTTAAGTATCTGTTACCTCTGAACACATGAATTCCCAAATAAACTCAGATAACAATTAAAAGTAAGCTTGGCCGTCTCATCCCGATTGTTGACTTTGAGCATGATTTGCAGTCACTGAGCAATCCTGTCAATGCTGAAGTCAGTGGGAGTTTTTCTATGGATGATTCTACCATACACAGCCCTATCCCAGCTACCCTTCCCCCATCCCCAAATGGCATAGAATTCCCAACTAGTAATGTGGCTGTGGCTGTGGAAACAGGTATATATATTCTGGGCCCTATCTGACCAGATAGGTAGTATAGGCTTAAAATATAATTGCCAGTACTATTGGTCCTTCAATTTTATGAGAACTAAATATACTCACAAGCTGAAAAAAGCTTGAGGGCATTGACCATTGAATTTCTCAAGTATATCACCATTACTGAAACACCTGAACTAAATAACTTTGTGTTAAGCCCCTGTAAAAATTCAATAGTGTTCATTATACCTCAAAATTTCTCATTTCCTATTTGTGGTAAGTGCCGGTTGCACACTGGGTTGCAGTCTGGAACATGTATTGACAATGGTTCAAGGCCTGTTAAAGGGTTATTTTGGTGTTCTTTTTTACAATGCCAGCAAGGTAGTGGCAGTAAAGGAAAAAGCTGAATGCATAATAAGATTGCTGAATGAGAAGCATATGTGCTGACAGAGAAGTGAGTTCTATTTGAATAACTGAGACTTTAAATCTGTTTACAGAAGGAACAGGGAAATCAAGGCAGGAGAAGGGTGACAGGAAACAGCAGTAAGAATGAATGTTTTATGAGCAGAAAGGTATATTAGCGTTTTTGGCTAATACAGCAAGGACTACTTTTGGGTTCAAATTCAGGGTAAAAAGGGGGAACAGGGGTGGGGAGAGAGGATGCTTGTTGCTCTGGAGTTCTTGGACTCTACATAAACTAGACTAGGGGTATTTTCAAAAAAGCCTAAGTAATTTAGAAACCTACATCCTATTTTCAAAAGTGACTTAAGCAATGAAGAGCCTGATCCTAATTGAGTTTCAATGAGACTTAGGCTCCTAAGTATTTTAGAAAATTTGACTATATAATTTAAAAAAACAATTAAAGCAGGCCTGTGAAAAGCCCCGTATAATTGTTACCCAGATACCAGTTACAAAAGCTAAAGGGAAAGGGGTTTGTCTTCATGGAAATAGTATGGAGTGGTTTACTTAGACCAGTGGTTCTCAACCAGTGGTTCGGGGCTGCGAGCAAGTTTCAGGGGGTCCACCAAACAGGGCCAGCCTTACACTCGCTATGGCCAGGACAGAAAGCCAAAGCCCCACTGCATGGGGCTGAAGCCCAGGGCCCTGAGCCCCGCCACCTGGGGCTGAAGCCAGAGCAATGTAGCTTTTCAGGGGCCCCTGTGGCATGGAGTCTTGGGCAATTGTCCTGCTTGCTACCCCCTACTGCTGATCCTGGCTTTTATATGCAGAAAAACAGTTATTCTGACACAGGTGGGCCATGGAGTTTTTATAGCATTTTGAGGGGGGCTCAGAAAGAAAAAAGTTGAGAACCCCTGACTTAGACAACATACTGAACAACCAAAGAATTCTGTGAGTGATTGAAATAAGACAGGTGTGGTATATGGGGATCAAGTTAGAAATTATCAGGGGGACTATTGATTCTTCATGCCAACTTTTAGAAAACATCCTGGAGTAGCCATAATGAAAAATGTAAAAGTTATGAAAATACTATAAATCACCAAAGTCAGAAATCACAGGTATTGTTTGTATGTAAAATAACCTCACTTTTCCATCTTTTAGCAGAGATACAAAAAATGATGGATGAGAACAGATTAGAAAGAGTTGAAAAAATATTTGATTAGATAGCAAAGATTAGATACAATAGATTACATTACATTTAATACATAAGGTTAGACTAAACCAGATTAGATAGGTATGGTTAAATTTGATTTTTATGGAAATCACATGAATAATCCTTACACCATCAACCATTCTGCTCATGTTTCCCTCCTACAATTCTTGAACTTTTGTATTAGTCTCCAGCCTTCACCTGAGTACAGTCCCCTTCCTTTCAGAAACCCTCCAGTACTTAACTTATATTTCTCTCGTTTCCTTTCTCCTCTTTCCTGTGCCATGCAAATTTCTTTCCTTCAGTTCATTTCCCATTCCTGACTTCCCAATTCCTTTTCACACTACATGGTAATCTCAGAGCAACACTGTGGGCAATATATGCTAAATTCCCATTTCAGTTTCTTTTTTTCAAAAAACTTCTAAAAATACACCTGCTTCAGAAAACAGTCTCAGGATAACATCCACATGATGCAGTACCCATTCACACCTCTGGACTGTAAATTCTTCAGGCCATGGAGCTTTCTTTGAGATTTTTCTGGGCATATTCTACCTGTTATAAAATCCATGTACAACTGTGACACTATTTGTCTGTCTAGCAATATAGCTCAAATTCATCCCCATGGTACCTAAGTGTTTTACTTCATAACACAAATCCAACAGGTAGTGTAAACATAGTGACAGGTTTCAGAGTAGCAGCCGTGTTAGTCTGTATTTGCAAAAAGAAAAGCTTATGCTCTAATAAATTTGTTAGTCTCTAAGGTGCCACAAGTACTCCTTTTCTTTTTGTAAACATAGTGTATCTTAGGCACTCACTTTGATTCTCTCCCCACTTTCACATTTCTTATTAGATGTTGCACGCTGCAAACAACTATTCTTGTTTGAAAATAGTTACTTCTCTGTTACTAGGCCTACCAAAAGACTACTCATTTTGCTTTTGTGAAACAGGACTTAAAACAAGACTTTCAAGATCTATTCTCAATCTAGAACCTTTGATTTTTTGTGGGTTCCAAACTGACCAAACCCTTCAAACTCTTAAAGCAGTATTTGTTTCTAAGCCCTGGTCTACACTACGAGTTTAGGTCAAATTTAGCAGTGGTAGATCGATTTAACTCTGCACCCATCCACACGACGCAGCCATTTTTGTTGACTTAAATGGCTCTTAAAATCGATTTCTGTACTCCTCCCTGACGAGGGGATTAGCACTGAAATCGACATCGCTGGGGCAAATTTGGGGTAGTGTGGACTCAATTCAGTGGTATTGGCCTCCGGGAGCTATCCCAGAGTGCTCCATTGTGACTGCTCTGGACAGCACTTTCAACTCAGATGCACTAGCCAGGAAAAGCAGCGGGAACTTTTGAATTTCATTTCCTGTTTGGTCAGCGTGGTGAGCTCATCAGCAGAGGTGACCATGCAGAGATCATCAGCACAGGTGACTATGCAGTCCCAGAATCGCAAAAGAGCTCCAGCGTGGACCGAACAGGAGGTACTGGATCTGATCGCTGTATGGGGAGATGAATCCATGCTATCAGATCTCCATTTCAAAAGACGAAATGCCAATATAGTTGAAAAAAATCTCCAAGGGCATGATGGACAGAGACTATAACAGGGACCCACAGCAGTGCTGCGTGAAAATTAAGGAGCTCAGGCAACCCTACCAAAAAACCAAAGAGGCAAATGGCCACTCCGGGTCAGAGCCCCAGACATGCCTCTTCTATGATGAGATGCATGCGATTCTAGGAGGTGCCCCTACCACTACCCCACCCCTGTCCATGGACACCTGCAATGGAGGAATCTCACGCAACAGGGATGAGGATTTTGGGGACAAGGAAGATGAGGAGGAGGAGGAGGATAGCGCACAATAGGCAAGCAGAGAAACCATTCTCCCCAACAGCCAGGAGCTGTTTATCACCCTGGAGCCAATATCCTCCCAACCCGGGCTCTCAGACCATGAAGCCAGAGAAGGCACCTCTGGTGAGTGTACTTTTGTAAATATAATACATGTTTTAAAAGCAAACATGTTTAATGATTAATTTGCCCTGAAGAGTTGGGATGCATTCGCGGCCAGTACAGCTACTAGAAAAGTCTGTTAACGTGACTGGGGATGGAACGGACATCCTCCAGGGACATTATTAAGGGGACATTCAGGGGGGGCCGTTCCTGCTGAAGTTCCATAGCCTCCTCACCCAAATACCCTAGAACACGGGGTGGAGGCTCTGGGCACCCAACCACTCCACCCCAGAGGACTGCCCAAGGAACAGAGGCTGGCATTCAATAAGTTTTGAAGTGCAGTGTGACCTTGTCCTTCCCTCTTCCCCTTATCCACCACCCCACCTGGTGCTTCCCTCCTCCACCACCCCTCCCAGACTACCTTGACAGTTTTTCCCCTATTTCTGTGATGAATTAATAAAGAATGCATGATTTTGAAACAATGACTTTATTGCCTCTGCAAGCAGTGATCAAAGGGGGGGAGGGCAGTTGGCTTACAGGGAACCAAGGGGGCGGGTTTTCATCAAGAAAAAAAAAACAGAACTGTCACACCGTAGCCTGGCCAGTCATGAAACTGGTTTTCAAAGCTTCTCTGATGCGCACCGCACCCTCCTGTGCTCTTCTAATCGCCCTGGTATCTGGCTGTGTGTAATCAGAGGCCAGGCGATTTGCCTCAACCTCCCACTCTACCATAAACGTCTTCCCCTTACTCTCACAGATATTGTGGAGTGCACAGCAAGCTGCAATAACAATGGGAATATTGGTTTTTCTGAGGTCTAACTGAGTCAGTAAGCTGTACCAGTGCGCTTTTAAACATCCAAATGCACATTCTACCACCATTCTGCACTTGCTCAGCCTGTAGTTGAACAGCTCCTGACTACTGTCCAGGGTGCCTGTGTATGGCTTCATGAGCATTAAGGGGTAGGCTGGGTCCCCAAGGATAACTATAAGCATTTCAACATCCCCAACAGTTGCTTTCTGGTCTGGAAGTAAGTCCCTTCATGCAGCTGTTCAAATAGACCAGAGTTACTGAAGATGCGAGCGTCATGTACCTTTCCCGGCCATCCCACATTGATGTCGGTGAAACGTCTCTTGTGATCCACCAGTGCTTGTAGCACCATTCAAAAGTACCCCTTGCGATACTGGCTGCCAAGGTGGTCCAGTCGCAAGATAGGAATATGCGTTCCGTCTATTGCCCCACCACAGTTAGGGAAACCCATTGCAGCAAAGCCATCCACCGTGACCTGTACATTTGCCAGAGTCACTACCCTTGATAGCAGCAGATCTTTGATTGCGTTGGCTACTTGGATCACAGCAGCCCTCACAATAGGTTTGCCCACTCCAAATTGATTCCCAACTGACCGGTAGCTGTTTGGCGTTGCAAGCTTCCACAGGGCTATCGCCACTCACTTGTGAACTGTGAGAGCTGCTCTCACCTTGGTATTCTTGCGCTTCAGGGCAGGGGAAAGCAAGTCACAAAGTTCCATGAAAGTGCCCTTATGCATGCAAAAGTTTCACAGCCACTGGGAATCGTCCCAGACCTGCAACACTATGCAGTCCCACCAGTCTGTGCTTGTTTTCTGGGCCCTGAATCAACATTCCACTGCATGAGCCTGCCCCATTACCACCAGGATGTCCAAATTGTCAGTGCCCATACTTTGAGAGAAGTCTGTGTCCATTTCCTCAACACTCTCGTCACCACTGCCATTGCCTCCTTGCCTGCTTTTGCAGATTCTGGTTCTGCACATAGTGCAGGATAATGTACGAGGTGTTTACAATGCTCATAACTGATGCGATAATCTGAGCGGGCTCTATGTTTGCCGTGGTATGGCATCTGCAGGAGAGCAGAGTTGCAGTGGAAGTGGTGGCTGACGACAGATACCACAAGTATAGATATTTATAGAGAACAACAAGAGGACCTGCAAGGTGGATTCATGAGAGCAGGAGAGCAGAGTTGCAGCGGAAGCGGTGGAGGACGACGGTTAGCACCGCGCACATTTCCCAAGGAAGAACATACTTACCCAGGAGCCCATGACAGACAACATGGAGAAATTTGCTATTAAGACAATAGCAGCAGAGCAGAGTTGCAGCGGAATCGGTGGATGATGATATTGTGCACTGTCTGCTGAAAGTAGTATGGTGTCCGCACGGAAAAAAGGCACAAAACGATTGTCTGACATTGCTTTCACGGAAGGAGTGGCGACTGACAACATGTACCCCAAACCACCTGCAACAATGTTTTTGCCCCATCAGGCATTGGGAGCTTAACCCAGAATTCCAATGGGCGGAAGCCACGGTAGCAAGGATACACTCTGCTGACTTAATGCACTTAGTGGGGACATATGCAATCAACTGTATAAAATTGATTTCTAAAAATCGACTTCTATAATGTTGACCTAATTTCGTAGTGTAGACATACCCTTATATTGTCCTTGCTTAAAAATGCTAGCATATAAGTGGCTTGCAAGTGATGCCTAACTCTTTCCTTTCCCCCAAATGATTCTAAAACCATAGGACTTTAGCATCAGTAAAAAAAAAAACCCCAAACCTATCCCAGCTTAGACCCTGTGAACCCGCCACTGCAGTCAATGGGGGTGGCATGGAATGTAAGTCAGGGCAAAATTTGGGTCTAAGTTTAACTCCTTTCCATATTCTCCAGAACATGTCTTGGTCCCAGATAGTTGTAGGTATCATGCTGCTCATATATGTCTTAGAAAAGATATCTTTTGAACTGGCACACTTAGAGCTTGTGTTCAGAGGTGCTGAGCATCTACACATCCAGCTGTAGTCAATAGGACCTACTTTTAATGAAAAATGGGGGTTTTAACAAAACAAATGTTCATAGAAAGTGTCTGCTTTCCTTGAAAATTCCCAGGTTTCAGCTGAAATTTTGGCTGCTAACAACAACAAAAAATTATTTTTGATGAAAAGTAAAAATTCTGTTAAAAATTAAACAAATACAATTTTTGCTTTTAACAAAATATTCTGTGGGGTGGGTGCGAAGAAACGTTTTTCAAACAGCGCTAGAGGATACTCTTTACAATGAATTAGAGGCTCGAAGGAGCTAGAGAGATTGTGGAGAAGCCAAAAAGGTATACCAACCACTGTGCTTTCAATTACCCTAAGAACATGGACTTCAACTGAGCAAGGCACTTAAGCCTGTAAGACTACTCAGGGTATGTCTACACTTTGAAATTAGGTCGAATTTATAGAAGTTGTTTTTTTAGAAATCGTTTTTATATAGTCAATTATGTGTGTCCCCACACAAAAATGCTCTAAGTGCATTAACTCGGCGGAGTGCTTCCACAGTACTGAGGCTAGCATCGACTTCTGGAGTGTTGCACTGTGGGTAGCTATCCCACAGTTCCCGCAGTCTCCACCACCCATTGGAGTTCTGGGTTGAGATCCCAATGCCTGATGGGGCAAAAAACATTGTTGCGGGTGGTTCTGGGTACAGGTCGTCATTCCCTCCCTCCGTGAAAGCAACGGCAGACAATTGTTTCGTGCCTTTTTTCCTGGGTTACCTGTGCAGATGCCATACCACGGCAAGCATGGAGCCCGCTCAGCTCACTGTCACCATATGTCTCCTGGGTGCTAGCAGACGCAGTACTACATTGCTACAAAACAGCAGCAACCCATTGCCTTGTGGCAGCAGACAGTGCAATAGGCCTGCAAACCGTTCTCATCGTGTCCGAGGAGCTCCTGGCCGCCTCGGTAAGGTCGGTCAGGAGCGCCTAGGCAGACATGGGTGAAGGGACTAATAAATTAGGAGTGACTCGACCAGGTCATTCTCTTTAGTCCTGCAGGCAGTCCTATTGTACCATCTTATGGTGAGCAGGCAGGAGATGAGGATGGCTAGCAGTCCTACTGCACCGTCTGCTGCCAGCCAAAGATGTAAAAGATAGATGGAGTGGCTCAAAACAAGAAATAGACCAGATTTGTTTTGTATTCATTTGCTCTCCCCTCCCTCCCTCCATGAAATCAATGGCCAACAATCGTTTTGGTGAGGTCTGTCAGGGGCACCTTGAAAACTTTAATGGAGATTCAGTCCTGCCTGAAATGCCAGAGGGAGGGATAGCTTAGTGGGTTAAGCATTGACCTGCTAAACCCAGGGTTTTGAGCTCAATCCTTGAGGGGGCCATTCTGTGTAACAGTTGTTTTTGTTTCTCCTTGATGTAAAGCCACCCCCTTTGTTGATTTTCATTCCCTGTAAGCCAACCCTGTAAACCATGTCATCAGTCGCCCCTCCCTCCGTCAGAGCAATGTCAGAGCAATCGTTCCATGCCTTTTTTCTGTGCAGACACCATACCATGGCAAGCATGGAGCCCGCTCAGATCACTTTGGCAATTAGGAGCACATTAAACACCACGCGCATTATCCAGCAGTATATGCAGCACCAGAACCTGGCAAAGCGAAACCGGGTGAGTAGATGACGTCAGCGCGATGACGAGAGTGATGAGGACATGGACACAGACTTATCTCAAAGCATGGGCCCTGGCAATGTGGGCATCAAGGTGCTAATGGGGCAGGTTCATGCAGTGGAATGCCGATTCTGGGCCCGGGAAACAAGCACAGACTGGTGGGACCACATAATGTTGCAGATCTGGGACAATTCCCAGTGGCTGCGAAACTTTCACATGCATAAGGGCACTTTCATGGAACTTTGTGACTTGCTTTTCCCTGCCCTGAAGCACAAGAATGCCAAGATGAGAGCACCCCTCACAGTTGAGAAGCGAGTGGCAATAGCCCTGTGGAAGCTTGCAACGCCAGACAGCTACCGGTCAGTCGAGAATCAATCTGGACTGAGCAAATCTACTGTGGGGGCTGCTGTGATGCAAGTAGTCAACACAATCAAAGATCTGCTGCTATCAAGGGTAGTGACTCTGGGAAATGTGCAGGTCATAGTGGATGGTTTTGCTGCAATGGGTTTCCCTAACTGTGGTGGGGCCATAGACGGAACCCATATCCCTATCTTGGCACCAGAGCACCAAGCTGGTGAGTACATAAACTACAAGGGGTACTTTTCAATAGTGCTGCAAGCACTGGTGGATCACAAGAGACATTTCACCAACATCAACGCGGGATGGCCAGGAAAGGTACATGATGCTCGCATCTTCAGGAACTCTGCTCTGTTTCAAAAGCTGCAGGAAGGGACTTTATTCCCAGACCAGAAAATAACCATTGGGGATGTTGAAATGCCTATAGTTATCCTTGGGGACCCAGCCTACCCCTTAATGCCATGGCTCATGAAGCCATACATAGGCAGCCTGGACAGTAGTCAGGAGCATTTGGACGTTTAAAAGTGCACTGGCACAGTTTACTGACTCCATTAGACCTCAGCAAAACCAGTATTCTCACTGTTATTATTGCTTGCTGTGCACTCCACAATAATTGTGAGAGTAAGGGAGAGACGTTTATGGCGGGGTGGGAGGTTGAGGCAAATCGCCTGGCTGCTGGTTACGCACAGTCAGACACCAGGGCGGTTAGAAGAGCACAGGAGGGTGCGGTGTGCATCAGAGAAGCTTTGAAAACCAGCTTCATTACTGGCCAGGCTACGGTTTGAAAGTTCTGTTTGTTTCTCCTTGATGAAACCCCCTGCCCCTTGGTTCACTCTACTTCCCTGTAAGCTCCTGAAACCCCCTGCCCTCCTCCCTTCGATCACCACTTGCAGAGGCAATAAAGTCATTGTTGCTTCACATTCATGCATTCTTTATTAATTCCTGACACAAATAGGGTGATAACTGCCAAGGTAGGCCGGGAGGGGTGGTGGAGGAGAGAAGCACCAGGAGGGAAGGACAAGTTAACATAGCATTTTAAAAGTTTAAAACTTTAAAACTTATTGAATGCCAGCCTTCTATTGCTTGGGCAATCCTCTGGGATGGAGTGGCTGGGTGGCCGGAGGCACCCCCACTGCATTCTTGGGCATCTGGGTGAGGAGGCTATGGAACTTGGGGAGGAGGGCGGTTGGTTACATAAGGGCTGTAGCGGCGGTCTGTACTTCAGCTGCCTTTCCTGCAGTTCAACCATATCCTGGAGCATATTAGTTTGATCCTCCAGCAGCCTCAGCTTTGAATCCTGCCTCCTCTCATCACGCTGCCGCCACCTTTCAGCTTCAGCCCTCTCTTCAGCCTGCCACTTACTCTCTTCAGCCCGCCACCTCTCCTCCCGGTCATTTTGTGCTTTCCTGCACTCTGACATTGTCTGCCTCCATGCATTCATCTGTGCTCTGTCACTATGGGAGGACAGCATGAGCTCAGAGAACATTTCATTGCGAGTGTGTTTTTTTCGCCTTCTAATCTTCACTCTGGGAAGGAGAAGATCCTGTGATCCTTGAAATACATGCAGCTGGTGGAGAAAAAAAAGGGACAGTGGTATTTAAAAAGACACATTTTATAGAACAATGGGTACACTCTTTCACAGTCAACTTTGCTGTTAATATTACATATATAGCACATGTGCTTTCATTTCAAGATCGTATTTTGCCTCCCCCCACCGCATGGCTAGCCCCTCACCCCTCCCTGTGGCTAACAGCAGGGAATATTTCTGTTCAGCCACAGGCAAACAGCCCAGCAGGAACGGGCATCTCTCAATGTCCCCTTAAGAAAAGCACCCTATTTCAACCAGGTGACCATGAATGATATCAGTCTCCTGAGGATAACACAGAGAGGATGTTGTTTGAATGCCAGCAAACATACACTGCAATGCTTTGTTCTACAATGATTCCCGAGTATGTGCTACTGGCCTGGAGTGGTAAAGTGTCCTACCATGGTGGACGGAATAAGGCTGCCCTCCCTAGAAACCTTTTGCAAAGGCTTTGGGAGTACATCCAGGAGAGCCGTGAATGCCAGGGCAAATCAATCATTAAACATGCTGCTTTTAAACCATGTATACTATTTTAAAAGGTACACTCACCAGTGATCCCTTCTCTGCCTGGCGGGTCCGGGAGGCAGCCTTAGGTGGGTTTGGGGGGTACTGGCTCCACGTCCAGGGTGAGAAATGGTTCCTGGCTGTCGGGAAAACTGGTTTATCCGCTTGCTTGCTGTGAGCTATCTACAACCTCATCATCATCATCATCTTCCTCATCCCCAAAACCTACTTCCATGTTGCCTCCATCTCCATTGAAGGAGTCAAACAACACGGCTGGGGTAGTGGTGGCTGAACCCCCAAAAATGGCATGCAGCTCATCACAGAAGCGGCATGTTTTGGGCTCTGATCCAGAGCAGCTGTTCGCCTCTCTGGTTTTCTGGTAGGCTTGCCTCAGCTCCTTAAGTTTCACACGGTACTGCTTTGGGTCCCTGTTATGGCCTCTGTCCTTCATGCCCTGGGAGATTTTAACAAATGTTTTGGCATTTCGAAAACTGTAACGTAGTTCTGATAGCATGGATTCCTCTCCCTATACAGCAATCAGATCCCGTACCTCCCGTTCGGTCCATGCTGGACCTCTTTTGCGATTCTGGGACTCCATCATGGTCACCTCTGCTGATTAGCTCTGCATGGTCACCTCTGCTGATGAGCTCTGCACTAACCTGCAGCTTGCCACGCTGGCAAACAGGAAATTGAAATTCAAAAGTTCGCAGGCCTTTTTCTGTCTACCTGGCCAGTGCATCTGAGTTGAGAGTGCTGTCCAGAGTGGTCACAATGGAGCACTCTGGGATAGGTCCCGGAGGCCAATACCATCCAATTGCGTCCACAGTACCCCAAATTCGACCCGGTAAGGCTGATTTCAGCGTTAATCCCCTTGTCAGGGGTGGAGTAAGGAAATCCATTTTAAGAGCCCTTTAAGTCGAAAAAAAGGGCTTCATCATGTGGACGGCTGCAGGGTTAAATCTATTTAAAGCTGCTAAATTCGACCTCAACTCCTAGTGTAGACCCAGGCTCAGATGCTTACAGTTGAACACAGACTTAATGCTTAAGTGTTTTGCTGAATCAGGTCCATGGGTAGCACCTGGTTCTCTCATTAAGGAGATCAAGGAGAAAGGGGAACTCAATAGTCATTGTTCTAGCATCTCTGAACCCCTGTCCTTACCAGTTATGATTAGCTCATAATTTTTATATCAAACTCATGGTTTTTTGGTCTGTCTTCTTATTTCTATGGCAATGCTGGGAATGCTTAGATCCCACAGAGAATAGCAAAGTGTATGGGAACTGCCTTTTTTTTCCCAGCCACATTTTTCCAGTGTGCAAATGGAGCTTTTATTTGGAGCACCAGGGAATAAGAGCTGTTAAACCGTCATTTTTCCTTTGTCTTAGAGGAAGAAGGTGGGGTGAAGCTCTGACTAAGCTATGGATCAATTTTCCAGAGACCAAGGGAAGCCAAATAGTATATAGTTAAAACCAGAATTTATTAAAAATGTTTCCATGAGCTTTAATAAAAGTTGTGACATTAACATGACATTCTTAGAAAGGAGGGGGAGATGCCTGATGATTAGAAAGTGGCAAATACAACTCCATTATCTTAAAAAGGATCAAGAGATTAAAGGCCAAGAAACTAGAGACCAGTGAGTTTAACATCTGTTGTAGGGAATGCCTTGGAAACTTTAAAATATGTGATTGGAAGAACACCTGGGAAAGCAGTTTGGTTAAGTGTCAACAGTATGAAATCAGACAGGTTATGTTTAACTATAAAGTCCTATATTAAATAAATGATAGACCTGATATGTTGGAGATCCTTGAAGGCATCACAAGCATGATAGGAAAAGGGAAACGTAGTTAACATTCACAGCTAAATGAATGAAACAGAAGGCAAAATAGGATGCTGTACAAAAATTGGCTTATGAATATGAAAAAGGGGTGTAGGCTGCAAAGGGTCTACAAGTAGGGAAGCTCAGGGGTCTGTTTTAGGTCTTCTTCTGAGCACAGTATAGCTATGATATATTATTAGAATTAGGTTATTTAAAATGAAGGTCCAAATGTTAACTGAATCTAAGTGGAGTGTAAGCTGGTATTACAAGTACCTTCCCATCACAATGTGACGGACATTACACCAACCTAGCTCATTTCATTTATTTTTAAAATATAAGTTGACCTGGAACCATCAAGCCGAGCAAGAACAAACATACTTGAGCAAATGTTCTTACTTCCACAACCCTCAGGCACCTTTCCCGCTTCCCTCCTTCTGAGTTTTATCTCATTATAGGCTGTAAGCTTTTTGGACCAGGGACCATATCTAGCTATGTGTTTGTACAGAGTACATTGGGCCTATTCAGGAGTGGGGCCTCTATGAACTATTATAATACAAATAATAAAACTCAGACACCCTCTAGAGTTCCTTGGACTTCCTCACTTAGACTCATTTTCACTTTCAATGTTTAACTCATACCCTCACACACACCTTTATACCTCACAACCTGAATGTGGCCCATAGCTAACTGACCAAGGGAGTCTAAGATGATATACCTCACAACAGACTTCCATTGGTTTTAACAAGCTTTAGATGAGGCAGTAAGTAGTCAAATCTAAGGGAATGTATCTTATGCCACATAACATATTGTGGTCCACATTCTTAGCTCCATTGAAGTCAATGGAATCATGTTATTGGCATAATTGACACCAGCTGATGATCTGACCCCAGATATGAATTTTGCCCCCAATTTCTTTGGAAGATCTGATCCTGTAAGTGCTCCATGAATAGATCTCCAATGAATTAATGGGAGTTCTTCATACAGAGTACTAACCGAATCGAGGCCTTAGTTTTCAGAAAATATTGGAAACAGAGGCAGAAAACACAATGAGGAGAAAAAAAATCAGACATATTCAGAAGACTGTGAATTATTTAGGTAAGAGGCCAGTAGATGACAAACACAGTTCAGTGATGACAAATATAAATGTATTGGTCTGGGAGTGAGTAAGTAGTCTAGGGAGTTTGTGCTTACTGTAATAGTCCCTCAACACTGCTAATCAGAGGGGAAAAAATCAGAGGATTATGTGGAAAATGTACTGAAAAAATCAACACAGTAAACAGCTGTGGATTTTTAACAAAGCTTGCAGTGAACAGATACAGAAAATACATAGGGGTTGAACTGAAATACTGAAAACTGAATAGGTCATACTGGAGGCATTTCACAATAATATAAAGATAATCTTCCTTCTTTGGCAGCCAAAATATGCTTCTCTGGAAATTCCATAACATTCTTTCTTTAGAACAGACTTGCTGGGCCTGATTCACCTTTCAAACTGGTGTAATGCCTGATTAAATGTTGATCTAACTCTTATTGAAGTCCACGGAAAGACTTACCTTTCACTGTTAGAAGGACTAGGGTTTTATACTAGTGAGACATTTGGGCCCTTGGACTGTCAGGTCCAATTTCCAGGTATGCCAGTTGCAGTGCTTGAACATAATGTGAGGGAACCTAATGAGCGACTGGGCTTTCCCTAACTGGCTTGACATTGAGGCCAATGGGACTGCAATATGCCAACTAGACCTGGTTGGGAAAAAACAGACAAAACCCTTTTCTGTCTAAATGTACCAGTGTTGACAACAATTTTGTTGAAGTTTTCTCAGGTGCAAGTGTAACCCACACACCTTCTGCATGTGGTGTTGTGTCCCATCTAATGGCACCGAGACCACTTAGAGAGAGATAAAATGAGTCTGCTTTACAGCCTTAGCTAACAACCAGCTGGCTTTTAGCTCATGCTGTAGAAGCTCATGCACTAAGCTCCAGAGGTGTCCCTGGTTCGATCCCACCCAACAAGACTGGGGTCTGTCAATGTAACACAAGCAAGAAGAGTGTATCTACAAGCTGCTGGTTAGGACTCTGCTCAAGGAGGAGTCAGACTTTGGTTAAAGCCACTACTCCAAATCAGACAGACCAGGGCGTGCAACCAGTGCTGGTTGGAAAAGTGTCTTTTCTTACAGAAAATGTTGATGAAAATGAAAAAAAATCCCTTGTCTACATTTTCCATGAAAAAAATGGTTTCTTTTTCAACAAAAATTTGAAAATTCTACTATTCTGACCCAAAAAGCGGGGCTGCTCTGCCTGATTTGGAACAGGCACTTAAACCTGGGTCTCTTACATCCCCAGTCAGTGCCCTAACTGCCAGGCTACAGGGAGTCTCTTTTGCTTTGTAATCCCTTCTGGAAGATCCCTTTTTGTTCTGCAATTAAACAAAAACAAATTTCAAAACTTCATCCTAATTGGTTCTCATTTGCTGATTTCAGTAATGTCCTATTAACAATCATAAAAACATTAAGGGTTCAAACATGATCCAAAACCAGATTCCTTCCTGACTCTTGTCATAAATTGGCATATGCCCTGAAGCATGAGCAGCCTCATTATCCATGTAATATAGATGGTCAGAAATTCTGAACAAAAATTGACTATTTTAATTAAAACCAGCTCTAAATATAACTATGAATGCACTGATGCTCACAGCCATTGATATTTCCTTCTGTAGCCCAGTAGGCTAGAAATATTTCCTGCTGGACAATACTTTACTCTTCTCTAGTACCTTACAGCCTCAGCTTTCAAAGCACTTCACAAATCTTAATTAGCCTCACAAAAAACCCCACTGTTTAATTATATCCATGTTACAGAGCAAGGAATGGAAACAAAAGGATTAAGAACCTTGCTCATAATCACACACCACTGGAAACAGAACCCAGCTCCTTTGAGTCACAAGTCATTCACAAGATAATCCTTCTCACCAGGTTTGCTAGGAGGAAATGTTAAAAGATTAGTCTCATTGGAGAAAAGGAGAATTACTCTGACAAGACCAGTGATGGTTGGGAAACAGAGTGTATGTTTTGTTTTTTTCCCTACAAACAAAAGAATTTCCACAGAAAATTTTTATTTTTTTTCAGCCAAAAATTTAGAACATTTGAGAATTTGACAAATTGAGAAATTGTCTGAAAATCAAAATATTTTGATTTAGAAATACTTCTGCAGTGCCTCATGGAAGTTGTAATTCTGATGCCTCACGCTTCCATTCTCTTATATAGCCTGGATTTCTGGTTAGACTCCATAACTCACCATGGCCGTTGACACCCATAATGTACATGGGTCCCTCCCCGTTGGGAAAAGGGAAGCAGTGCATCAAGAGAAATGTAGTCCAGCTGGGGAACTCAGCCCATAAAGGAAAATGGGGACATGAGACAACAGAATTACAGCTCCCATGAGATGTTGCAGCAGCATAGCCAAAAAAAATATTATAGCTTTTTCACTTTTTTAAATCAAAATTTTGATGCAAAATGGAAAATATTATACAGGTGTAAACCCAATTTTTTACTTAAAAAACAGTTTAGACATAAACATTTTGACCAGCTCTAGGAAAAACCCAATAGAAAATTTTAAAATGATGTGAGTGACTGATAAAGTTGATGGACAAAGGTTAAGTGCTCAGAAAGAGCTGAATTCTGCACACACTTACAGTTATGCACTGGTGTAAGTCAAATGTTTTCAATGGCATTACACCTGATTTGCAACAGTGTAAGAAGAGAATGAGGCCCAAAGAATGCAGACACTATGGACTGGCTGTTGACCTTGTAGTTGCTACTCTGCACTACTGTAAAAGAGACCCAGATTTTATTTCTACATCTGGTTATTGGATCTCTGGGTCTCTGGAGGACGCAGCAACAAGGAGCAGGAGGAGTAAGTGGGTAACTGTGAGGTGACTCTCCTTCAGCAGGATTTGCATGAGGATGGTGCTGTTTTTAAAACACCCTACATCTACTAACAAAAAGAAGACATGTGGCAAAGTAAACTTCAGGGAGTTCTTAAACTTATTGGGCAAGATCCTCCCCTGTGGTAGCATAGCTCCACTGGCCGATTTACAGTAGCTAAGAATCTGGTCCATTATACAGAAAGTAAAACTTGTGACAGTCTGAGCACAAGATTAGAAGCCAGGAACTCCTGAGTTGGGCAAATCATGGACTCTCCATGCCTCAGTTTCCCAACCTGTGAAATGTGGAGGATAACATCTATTAACCTCACAATAGTCTTGTAAGGATTTTAAGTCAGTATCTAGAGACAAACTAATCAGCATGTCTGCTAAGAAATATTTTACATTTCATGTTAAAGAAAGCAGTGAAATAACACTCAGAAGCTGTTTAGCTTCTAGTGGTTCAGTATTTCTTAGGAACAACCATAGGGGAAAAAAAAGGAGGGGTTTGAAGGGCTAGACTACTAAATTTCCTGAAGACATTACGCCACTTACCCAGTGAAATAATCACCTAGAATAAGCATTACTTTACCAATCTGCATGTTATTATTATATAGCCAAATAATGAAAAATTGATAAAATACAATTTAAAAAAAAAACTAATTTACATTCCAGATGTCAAAATCTGAGAAAATGGGCAATGAAATGGTAGAACAGGGGTGAGACCAGCCAAAGCCTTACTTGTTCTTCCAAGACTGAGCTAGAGTTTTTTTAAAAAAGTGTGGTTCAAACATTTGTAGACATAGAAATACTCAAACAGAATTAATCCTTCTAAAATTTGGCAAGCCAAAAAAGCAGAGGGTTAGTGTGTAAATAACAGCCAGACTTTTTATTAGTTGTCTCCAAATTTTCTAGTTTTCAGGAATTATAAATTGAGATTTGTTTTTTTAGGTGTTATTGAAAATAAGATCCTGCTCCTGATTATTTCTAAGGGGAAATTTAAAAGCACTCAAACAATTATATCCTTTCAATATATAATATATCCAAAGTTTGCCCTGATTTACATACCCTACACTCTGGGGAGTGTAAATGAGGACAGAATTAGATTCCTTTTATTCATAATGCTCAAGGAAAGATTGTGTGGGAAGGGGAGCTAGTTGACATTCTTAAAGTTTGAAGAATCATTAGCTGTCTTAACAGTGTCTGTTGTGAGCTGTTCCAGACAGTATTTATTGCATGGCATTTCCATATGGTTGTGGGAAAAACCAGAATTGCATTACAGTGACTGCAAGTAACACAACACTTGACCTAACAGCGCATGGCAAATATAGTAGAGGACAAATACAGTTCAGTGTAGACAAATGTCACCTAGTTTGTATGTGAGTAAGGAACCAGATAACAGAATATGTGCTGGTTTCAGAGTAGCAGCCGTGTTAGTCTGTATTCGCAAAAAGAAAAGGAGTACCCGTGGCACTTTATCGGATGAAGTGAGCTGTAGCTCACGAAAGCTTATGCTCTAATAAATTTGTTAGTCTCTAAGGTGCCACGGGTACTCCTTTTCTTTTTGAGAATATGTGCTAACAGCCATCCACAGAGGAAAGACATGGGGATTAGACCTGCATGCTTAAGATCATAAGGGAAATGAATATCACACTTGGGTTTACTGCATTCTGTGTACAGGGAAGTGAGATGGGACCTGCATGACCAGTGTGCAACCAATCAATATTAGACTCCAAGGAAGGACAAGTGAGCCACGCCAGAGTATTCAGAAGGGAAGCTGCTGTCTCTGGACAAGCAACAATCTATCTGTAAGAGACCGTTAGGATCTGGGTTTCTCTAAGTATGTAGTGTTAGTTCATCTATGTGCACATTTTATTGCAAGACACAGGCACATATATTCAAATAATCTGAACAGGACTCTTAACCCATTAGACAAAAAAACCTCAAGATGGTGAATATACTACAGCTCCATTCCTTTTTGACAGTTCTGCAAATCTAGCTGCAAATTTTAGATTGATTTTTATTTGATCTTCATATCCAATGATAAATTCGTGCCAGCACAGACTCCAAAGTAAGGATTATTTGCTTCCTTTTCAGATCAAGAGACATTAAATTCCACATATATCACACATTTAGAGCAGATGTTCCTGAAGACAAACCAGGTGCTAAACATATTTTATTCTGATGGGCAATTTTTGAAATTATTGCAATCAATGAGCTAATAATAATGATGGTAATGATGAAGCCAAGTTATTATTACCCATTACATTTAATCATTGACAGCAAGTTAATTGGACCTAATTAGAGAAATCATCGTAAATAACAGAGCAGATGGCAGACGTTTGTTTTTCCACTTCTAAATCTATGTAACAGAGTGATAGATAAAAATGGAGTGTACCAATGTGGAAATATGACTATCCAATACACTCATCCATATATAGCAGTTTAAGTTCACACTTGGAATTTTCTAAATCTACTACCCACAGACAACAATGATAGCAAACTCATCTTGCTAACCTTAAAGCACAGGTCTCAGTCCTTTTATTCACTGTGCATGGCCTTGAATCACCTCACTCACAGCCAGTGCAGGTTCAGGCATTACTGGTGTAAAACAGGTCTAAATGAAAGAAGGTTTGCTGCATACCAATGAACGCAAAGCTTGTTTCTAGAGGAGCAAATTGTACGTCTCTTTTCTTGCGTATCCTTCATATCTTTTAATTCATGAAGGTCAACTCCATGTTTATCATGTTACTTCAGCTCCTCTTCCTTTCCATCAACTGTTCCCTGCTTGTGGTCTTTAAATGGGAACATTCTTTCCTACTTACGATTTCTAAAGTTACAAGTAAAACATAAATATAACATTGTGGGATGACTGCATTATGAACTAAGACCCATTACTGTACCTCTTACAACAGCAATATTATTTTTTCTACTTAGTCGGGTGCTGTTGCCAATGCATATGGCTGTAGTGTAAGATACCTCCATGTAAAAACTACCTTGTAGAGGGCCATGTGCTATCTTCAGTCCACATTCAGAACTGCCATTAAAGTCAATAGTAAGTTATGCTGAAGCTGCTGACAGGATACACACTTCTGCTTCTATAATTTAATCAGATGCAACTTTAAAACTTATTTTCCACCTGTAAAATCTGCCAAATATAAATGCTATAAAACAAACATGGTGTCTTCTTGGACAAATATTTCATGCAATGCATGGATTACTTACACTGATAAGAATACATACAGGCCAGTATCTTGCTTCCAACAGTGGACAGTACCACTTCAGAAAAAAGGGTAAGAAACCCTGTAATAGGCACTTATGGGAAAACTTTCCTTTTTACCACAAATAGTTGGAGGGTTATGCAACAGTTTAATGTCCAATCACTAGACTACACTTAGAAGGTGAGATATTTTGAAGACTATTGAACACTGACGTTTTCTTAGTAACTTGGTCCAAGACTATTTGGCACATCAAACTGTGAGTTTATTTTTTAAAAAGGTATCCAAATAACTCATGAAACCATTTTAAAATTTAGAATGGTTAATATAAAAAATAGGAACAAATACAATAAATGAAGCTTATTTTTTCCGTTCCCCTACAAGCGTATGTCAAACTATATTCTCCTTTCCCCAGACAACTGCCTCCAGCTTGATTCTTCTCCAGTTCTCTAACCCAAACATCCTTTTGATCCAAACATAATATCTTATCTTTAATCTAGCTCTCCCAGTTCAATCTCCACTGTGTTCTGCTCTTTAGCCTGTGGTCAGGCATCCTCAACTCCTCCCCACTGCAAAATGTACTCCACTTTTTCATGATAGTCTCCTGTTCCTTATGATCAGTCTTAATCAGAATCCAAATGTATGCGGGTTTACTTACACATTTACTTAGCTTCAAGTTCTACTGAGGGGTTAACAGCCCAACATTGTATTTAGAACAAGTGCCATTGTAATGGATTGAAAAAGCTTGAAGTCTCAGACATGCAAACTCTGCTTATTTTTTCCAGTTTGTGTGGGTTTGGTATTTGCATTCACACATGGCATATTTTATAAAGAGAATACTAGTTTTTACAAACTTGAGTTTTGAACTTGCAAATCTTTCACATCATAATGAAAAGGATTGGAATCCCCACCCTTGGACATATTTCATCCTAGATGAAATTCACCTATCAGGGAAGATAGTTAGACTCGGAAGCATACTAGGGGACCCATTCATCCTAATGTATTCTGGGTGTATTTGGGTTGCTAACATGTCAGTCAAAGGTACACTATAAAAGCCAGGCACTAAAATGTGAATGCAAGAGCTGCAAAGACGGTTCAACATCCACAACGGAGTCATCCAACAGTGCACATAAGCACCTGCTACATATTTAAGAATGTTTTATTGTAGTGTCAATAAAGAGGTATTTTATTTAATAAAATAAGAATCCATCCCAAGTCCCAATCTTCACCTGCTCTTACAGCCAAATGCAAATCAAAACCTTTTTTGAAATTTTTGGATACCTGTTTTTCCACTTCCAAGTTCCAGTCAGGAACAGAACTGAGGAACCTGAGTTCCCACAACAGCAGATGCTCTCATGGCATTTCCAGTTGGGACCAGAAACAGAAGTGCAGGAAAATTCATTAGAAATCTTGTTCTCGCAAGATTGTTATCCAAAACTTGTAGACTGTAAAGGCTCAGATAGTTTGGATGACTGCCCCATAGATCCCAAGCTCTACCTTTTGAGGTTCAACCATCCACACTTTAAGAATATGTTTTTAAAAATGAGTATTTTTCTCTCTTGAAGGCAATAAAACAGGCTTGAATCAGATAGGTTTGAAATAGGCTTCAACCTAGAGATGAAGTACACTTCAGAAGTACACATATATAACTAGAACTGAAACCAGTTCATTTTATATAGAATATAGGCTAAACAACTGTCATATGGTAGCAAACTTTGATCATGAAGACAGACCAATAGATGACCTAGAAGTGAGAGTTCATATCTAATTATAAGTCCTCCAAGCCATCCAGAGACTACAATTTAATTTATTTAAAAGGCAGGGGGGTGGGGGGTTTAAAACTCAGTAGCATTTGCCTAGGTGGAGCTTTCAGTAATGCTTCAGCTGCACTTTCAGACATTCTTACTTTCTCTTTTTTACAAGGAACACTAAATGGAAAGCTTTAATCAGCTGCCAATTTATTTATTTAATTTTAATAAAAACTTAAGTGAAGTGTGAACGGGCCACTGGTAAAGTGCTATTAGTCAATATTAAGGAAAGAAACCAGAGACTGGATGAGTTTTGGAAGTAAAAGACAGCTGGGAATCCTAGACTAATAGAAATCAGATATGGAAAAGATCTATTAAGTCATCCAATCAATGCCCCAGCCAATAAAAAAATTGTTCCCTGCAGTACATTTTGTAGTGTTCTGTCCAGTCTAGTTTTAAATGTCACAAGCAATGGGGCTCCTTCCACTTCCCCACAGTCCTGTATATCTCACTGCCAGGATATTTTTCCATGATATTCAGCCTATGTTTGCCTTTTCTTGCTGTTCTGTGTACGTTAACATTTCCCAAGTATTCCCTTGCTTCCTTTTTATTGGTAGATATTTTAACAAGCTTTTCATTAGTCTTAATTGTCCAAGCTGCTTCTCTTTATTTTTCCTGTTAAAACAGATTTAAAAGGAAAAATAGAGGTAGGGCTATATACTCCTCAATTCAGGGCAGCTTGGAATCTAAACCCAACTCTGGATCTGAATTTCACAACCAGTCTGTAATGGGCCGAACCAATCCCCCTGGAGCCAAACCTTTGTGGGTGTTTAATTCTTTAGCTGGCATGAATTTTGCAGTGTTTGATCTTCTAGTGGACATTAATCACCCCCCCCCTATTTTGTTTGCTTTCTTCACAGTTCCCAATTTTCTCTGATAGTATTGGTGAAATATTCCTGGTGAACATTTCTGTTACATTTAACAACTTTGGCTAGTGTTAACTTAATATGTTTCTTTGCTGTTCTTTATCCCTTTCCCAGCAAGGCTTAGCCAAATCTTAATATTCTTTTTCAGTTTCCTCCCTCCCTCCTTTTCTTTTCCAGAAAAATATATTTTGGGGGGCTAAGGGTGAGACCCCCATCTTTCTTTGAATAGTCCTTTATTAGGCCACCTTGGCAATTTCCTGGGCCTTTGCTTTCTTCTTTTCCACAGGAACTGTGATTGGTTTCACCTTCATTAGAATGTCCCTTAGATCCTTCCATGCCCATAGATCTACTTTCTCCCAATACTGCAATCAGAGCTGTGCAGATGGACACATGCACATGAATAAAGTCCATTGAAGTCAATGGGCCCAAGGGTCCTGTTACACATACAGTTGCAGGATCAGGTCAAGCTTTTTAAAAGTGAGGGCCTAAAGTAAGGTTTCTATATCAAACTTATACACATATACAAGAACCTGATTTTCAAAGGTGTTGGGCACTTGGCAACTCACATGGACTTCAACCCTGCCAGGTGCTGTCCTTTTGCAATCAAAGAAGACCCAATCATGTACTATTTTGTTTAATGCCCTTGAAATTTGGTCTGTGGGATCGAAAACCTTCAATTTTTAAAGTCTCCTATTATCTAATGCACTGATTCCTGACTGAGATGGAGTCCTGACTATATAGTCTGATAATAGATGTCTTGTTAATCCAACAGCATAAGGAATAATGAAAGCCAATAAGTGGAAGATGAAGCTAGACAAAATTCAAACTAGAAATAAAGTGCCAATTTTTAACAGTGAAGGTAATTAACTATTGGAACAACTTACCTTGGGATGTGGTGAGGTTTTTTAATACCAAGATTGGATGTCTTTCAAGACAAGATGATGCAACTCAACCAGAAATCATAGGCTTGTTGCAGAGTATACTAGGTGACATTTTATGGTCTGTATTATGCAAGTTTTGATATGGAATGTTGACAATTCATATTTGAATGGTTACAACGCTTTAACTGTTTGAATTTCAACATCCACTGTCATTAAAAAAGAATTGTCTAAAACTCCTATAATTTCTTTCAACTGTGAAAATATAAACATATAAAAATGAGAAAATGTTTAAAACCCATAATTTTGCACAAGAGTGAACATTTACATTGATGATTTAAAAAATACTTAAACTGATATCTGTCAAATTATATTTAAAAAGTTACATTCTGCCAAGTCCAGTTGTGCAGGAGGTCAGACTAGATGATCAGAATGGTCCCTTCTGGACTTAAGATCTATTAAGCTATGGATAAATGATTACCTGTACCAAAGCTGGACTATCTAGCAAAACAAACAAAATGCAGGAAGAATAAGTAGGCCTATCCAATCTCCATAATGTCTAAGCAGATGGCAGCCTTCATGCTTAAGAAAGGTAGAAGATTCTGGTTACTCTAACCATGTACATTAAAATTTTACCTTGACTTTACATGGCAATGCATGATAAATCCATCTGTTTCCACTAGGTAAGCCTGAAGCAGTTGTACAGCTTGTTCCAATGAAAAGTCATCTTGGCCTGGTGGCAAATTACCATTACAAATAATCTGCCAGGTGCAGGACACAGGAAAGGTAGGTTCAAAGTTCCATGCATCTCAGAATACAACAATATAACGTTTCAGCAAAGATAAACACTGGCACTTTCCAGCAGCCTAGAGTGGAAATATACTCTGATTTAATAACATTTTGCCTTGAAATAAACTAATCATTTCTTTATATATATAAAGAGTAATACAATTTACCTTACTCTTCTGAAAACTAATTTTTGATCACCACATGCCAAATGAAAACAACAGAGTTAAGGGACCATCGCAGCCTGTGGGAAGAATGCTGTACACTTAAGACAATTTATTGACTTCTGACAGTCCCCTCTAGTGTTGGAACAATTGTGTGTATGGCTTAAACAGACAATGTCAGATGTTATATCTATTAAAACAACACACACAGCATGCTCTGGACCTAGCGCTGAGTAGGGGAGACCCCTGCACACACCTTGCTAATCTGGGGACACTGGGAGCCAGGTGGTGCCTCCTTTCCCTCCCTCCCTCCTGAGTCCCCAGTGTGGCTTTGGGGGAGAACTGCAGAGAAGAGCCAGCCAGAGATGTCAATGGAGTCCAGAAGCAGCAGAACAGGGAGAGCCGGACATTTGGAGAACTGTCTACAGTTTTTGAGTGGACTTTCTCTGCCCCTTGCTGATTGGCTGCTTGATCCAAACCTCCCCCTCCCTCACTCTCTTCACCTCAGTTTCACTCCACACCTGCCCTTCTTCTTTTCCCTGTCCCCTCCCCTTTCTTTCCATTTAGCTTATCTCCTCCTAACAACCCTGCCCCAACTAAAACAATAATTGTGGAAATAGCATAATAGTTGCTGCCTTCACATTGTTCATTCTGCTTTTGTATTATACCCCTTTCCCCCCACCCAGTGCCTCTCTTGTCTACTTAGAATGTCAGTTCTTTGGGATGGGGTCATCTACTACTCTGTTTGTGCAGTGCCTAGCACAATGGAGCCCTATTCTTGTTTGGTCTATAAGCACTACCATAATAAATATGATAACTATTATTACTAATCAATGTGAATTGCCTTACTAGTGCTACACTAGATTAATACTGAAACAATTTTAAAGTTACTTTGAGATTAGATCATTTCCCCCAACAGAAATGCATCACAATTATCTTTTTCTGAGACCTCAAGATGAGTATTTGGGTATTACTAAGTGTTATGAAGCAAAGGTGTCTATTTTTGACCAGGGACTGGAAAACATTTATTAGATGATTATAGCCAGTTGTGAGTTTTGTCAAGTAACCCAACATAAGTGACCATTAATAACCATCCAGATCCTTAAGAAAGTAGAGACTGATGTCTGTGAGATAAAGAAAGAAGGTACTTGGTTGCAGTTGGCTACTTGGCCAACTATTAAGAGATCACCCACTTACAGCTCAAGTGTCATAACTCAGCCAAAGAATACGTTGATCAAGTGAAACAGTCCAGATGAAAATATTACAGTTAGAGGCCCACTATTTGACAGGGAAGAATACATTTAATTTATGGACAAGTATAAATTTCTGACAAGTTTCTGGGCTACGCTATCCTCAGACTAATGAGGAGGCTCAGAGGAATGTACAGTCTGAAAAATTTTCTGAAACAAGCTAGCTTTGCTTGTTTATAGCACCACTCCAAAAATATACCCTAATGTGCAACCCCTGATCAGCTGCAGTTGAAGTTGAAACAACTGGAGATGTGCTTAAATGCTGCTTGGGAATGTAAATTATTTCCTAGATACCAGACCTAAAAAAAGTCAAATGGGCTGACAAAGATGCATTAAAAATTTCACTCTGATAAAAGAAATGTGGCCAGGGAACTATCGATGGTGTGTGAGAGTAGACAAATGAGTTAGTGGACACTTACCCCTGTTGTGGTGCACATGGGTATGCAACTGCCATTGGCTTTCATCAGATAGTTAATCAGATTAGTTTAATTTATAACTAATGAGATAATTGGCCCCCTACTACACTAGAACTAAAAGACAGAACCAGCCATACAGACAGTTCCGCAAATGTCTCATAATCATTAGAAGATTGACAGTAACTAATTATTCTTCAAGTCCTGTGACCAAAACCAGAAAAGTGGTCAGGAAAACCAGACCATCATAGAGACATACAAGTGTGGGGAGACCAAAATAATCTCATTTAACATAAAGAATCACAGTCTACCTGAATCCTCAAGTCAGATAGGTCAGTTGTTCTCAACAGGGATACACATACCCCTGGGGGTACACAGAGGTCTTCCAGGGGGTACAGCAACTCATCTAGATATTTGATTAGTTTTACAACTGCCTACATAAAAAGCATTAGCAAAGTCAGTACAAACTAAAACTTCATACAATGACTTGTTTATGCTTCTCTATACACTGAAATGTAAGTACAATATTTATATTCCAATTCATTTATTTTTATAATTATATGGTAAAAATAAGAAAGTAAGCAATTCTTCTGTAATAGTGTTCTATGACACTTTTGTATTTTTATGTCTGATTTTGTAAGCAAGTAGTTTTTAAGTGAGGTGTAACTTGGGGATACACAGGACAAATCAGACTCCTGGAAGGGGTACAGTAGTCTGGAAAGGTTGAGAGCCACTGAGATAAGTTGTTGTGTTTTCTCTCTTTGTTTAAAGTGCTTTGGATACTTTGTTTAATAGTGCATTAAGTCAATATTTAGTAACATTATCCCAATTAGAGATGGCTAAATGTTTGAAAAATGGAGAGAGAATGAGAAGTGCTTATGAGAGTCATAATGGGGAATGTTTACAGTACGTACTTGAAGACCCATTGGAAAGAACTGAAAGTTTGTGTTCCCTTGTTAGCAGTTACTGGATTTCTATAGAATTTTACTCTATCCTAAAGCAATTAATAGAATTCTGGGGGTTGGTTGAATACTTCTATTGAAATTGCTTACTTTATATTAAATTCAATAGGCTTTTGCCATAGGAGTTCTAGATAAGAGTTAGATTAAAGTGCAGAAAGAAGGAAACGTTTATATAAGTGGTCCCATTGCTACAGCTAGATTTGCAACTAAAACGTTGCAGAATTTTGCTAGTGTATAAGGAAACTGAAACTAATTACAAAATGTACAACTGTATTCATTGTTCAAGCTGAGTAAAGTTTAAAAAGTAAGTCTAGTGAAATGTTTATTATTGTTACTAATATTGCTGTAGTAGTGCCTACAATGCCCACCCCAGACAGAGGCCCCATTGCACTAAGTACTATACAAACATGTGGCAGCGGATGGCCTCTGCTTCAAGCCTGCAATGTAAACAGACAAGACAGACAAAGGTTTGGAGAAAGGGAGTATTTCTATCATAGGGATCTGAGGTATTGGGCGTTTAAGTGACTAGCATGAGGTTACCCAGGAAATCTGTGCCAGAGCCAGGAACTGAACCCAGGCTTTCCCAAGTCTTTTTAGTGCCTTCACCAAAACCCTTCTTTTCCTATAGCACTTATTTCTAAGAAGTTCTTATGTACATTTTAACATATGTAGGCCAGGACTTTTCCATGTATTATGACACTGTCTGGACAGCTAATCAGTCGTCTGTCTAACAGTGTAACAATACTTCGGCATTGCCTTTGTGGTTTGCACAGCTCTTTCAAGGTTCTATTTCCCCAGTCACTGGCAAATTTCATGATATCAGCCATCACCAAGACCTTACCAAGCACAGTCTGACCTCAGATTGTACCACACCATGCACAGCAGTAGTTTAGGCATCTTACTGGCATATGAGTCTCTGCTATTTATCAGGTGTACAAACATTTAGTGGTTAGTGAAAAGTTTAAAGTTTAGTTGTTTTTTTTCATATGCTCAGACAGCAATATAAGGAGGCATAACATTACTATATATGCTGGAATGATATGCAATCGATTTCAGCTGACCATCATCATAATACTCTCTTTACTGGCATAGAAGTACTGGGGTTTGGAGAGGAGTTTGTTCTTTCTGTTGTCTGCCTATTTTTGTGTCTTGCTTCCATACCAGGAGCTTTCACTTTTCAGACTGTAGTATTTCTGGCAGGATTGGTATATATTTGCTTAGGTGCTGAATGAAACCTACAATTCTCTTCTAATTTTGGAATGGATTTAGGAGCCTGTACTTCCTAGTGTCTTACTTTCTCAAATCTAGGCACGGGGCTTATCTATTTATAATGTGTCCAAGTAGTCTATCCACTTCTGACACGGCAAGTACTTCTCTTAATATTGAACTTTATCTGCAGACTTGATTACTGGAATAATGGATTTGTATGTTCCTCTGAGTGTTCCTCTGACACTATTATTTGTCAAGAGCTGATATTGTGATCAATGCTTCACAAGACAGTCACTGCCCCACACAGGCTACCATTTAGAAGACAGACACAGAACAAGATGCACTGGGAGATCCAGAGGAAGGAGTCACCTTAGATATATTTTCCCCTTCTTCATCTGGTAATTATTCATTCATTACTTCTATGGACATTGAGGAGGGATTTGAAACAGGAGAGAATGGAGGCCAGATGTCAAAATGTCATTCATGTCCAGGTCTATTCTTTGCATTTTCTGCACTATGATCATCATTTTCCTCTGGAAAATTTTGTTTATCTAGTATTCCTTCAATTCAACTAGAATGTAAATTCCTCTGAATGAATGCCAAAAGGGTTTTGGCACCTTAATTAGAAATCCCTGTAGTAGCTTTGTTCCCTCGAACATCGGTATCCTTTTGTTTTTAGTTTTTCAATTATATAAAGCATTACTAATACCGGCTGCTAAAATAATGGTAAAGCTGAAGTGGCAAAATGGAAAAGTAGGACAGTAATCAGAATGACCTGATTTTACTGAGATACATCTTCAGTGCAGATTTTGCTCAAGTATTCTACACTTGAGTTAACTCCTCTTGAATTAGCCTAGCTTGAGTGAGTGTAGCCACACTGTACAATAACACTTGAGCAGCACAGAGAGATGGGATGTAGCTACTCTGTGGCCGCTAATTCACACTGCATTACTAGCTTGAGCATCAGCAGCATTCCCCCTTCTCTCTCACATCAAACATAAGCTAATTGCATTCACTTTCAAGGCCCTTCATGGCCAATTCCCACCCTACCTATCATTTCTTAATAATTGCTGAGCTGTCAGTCCTTCCTTCCAGTCTGCCCATGATGTCAACCTCCACTGCCCACTTGTTAATTTTTCAAACAAGCACCTTTGTCCCTTCTCCCAGGCTGTCCCATGTGCTTGGGATGCTCTCCCTGTAAACAACTGCAACTTGTTCATTATTCTACTGCAAAGCTCCACTCAAAATTCTCCTTTGCTGTGATGCCTGCAAAAAAATAACTGTTCAGCTGCTGGTGTTCAGAGATCACAAGCTATCATGCTGACTCATATTATATCAGCGTTTTCCCTGTACAGCCCATCTGGCTGGCTGTATCCATCTGATATCACTTGTCTTATGCTTGGATTGTAAGCTCGTTGGGGCAGGAACTGTCTTTTTACTCTGTGTTTGTACAGCACCTTACACAGTGGGGTCCTGCCCCATGACTGGGGCTCATAGGTATTGTGGCAATACACATAATAAATAATAACCACCCATGCACCCTGACAGGACATATAGGTGGTGTATTAAGCTTGAGCTAGAGAGTTGTGTGTATGCACAGGAGTTGGGTTGGAGCAACATTCGAGTTATAACTCAAGCTAACACTGCAGTGAAAACAAGCCCCAATTTATCTGGTTTTATTCCAGGACTACCCTTTGGGATCATGAAGCTTGGTGCCACGGGCCACAGTTTACATCTGGGGCCCTTGAAATTCTCATTTACATTTTCAGCTTTCATTGTTTAAAAAAGAAAAAAAAAGTCTCAAGCCCTTTCCTTGGGTGGATACACTTTCCATGGGAACAAACACATCAAATGTAGACTAATCTCTATAGGTATGTGTGTTCTGCAATCAGGCTGTGTGATTGCAGCATACATAGACATGCCCAATCTGGCTTTGATCTATCTTGAGTAACAATAGCAGTGAAACTGTGGCAGCATGGGTGGCTAGCCCCACCTGCCCAGAAACCTAGATACATGCTCAAGCAGCCCCTACTTGTGCTGCCACAGATTTACTACTATAATTACTCAAGCTAGCAAATGATCAAGCTAGATGAAAGCTAGCTCGGGTATATTTACACGTGCAGCAATCGCCCGACTGCAGCATAGAGATAGCCTAAACAGCTTTCAGAGTAGCAGCCGGGTTAGTCTGTATTCGCAAAAAGAAAAGGAGTACTTGTGGCACCTTAGAGACTAACAAATTTATTTGAGCGTAAGCTTTCGTGAGCTACAGCTCACTTCATCGGATGCATTTGGTGGAAAATACAGTGGGGAGATTTATATACACACACAGAGAACATGAAACAATGGGTTTTATCATACACACTGTAAGGAGAGTGATCACTTAAGATGAGCCATCACCAGCAGCGGGGGGGGGGACAAAGTAAAACTATTTCCCCATGTTATTTCTCCCCCCCACTGTTCCTCAGATGTTCTTGTTAACTGCTGGAAATAGCCTATCTTGCTTGTCACCATGAAAGGTTTTCCTCCTTACCCCCCCCCCCCCCCCACTGCTGGTGATGGCTCATCTTAAGTGATCACTCTCTTTACAGTGTGTATGATAAAACCCATTGTTTCATGTTCTCTGTGTGTGTATATAAATCTCCCCACTGTATTTTCCACCAAATGCATCCGATGAAGTGAGCTGTAGCTCACGAAAGCTTATGCTCAAATAAATTTGTTAGTCTCTAAGGTGCCACAAGTACTCCTTTTCTTTTTTCCTAAACAGCTTGTAAGTGATTTTTCTCTAACGGTCACTGGTTGTTCAGAGCTGCCATCACATTCCCTCACCCCAGCCCAGGATAGGCACTGGGATCAACAAAAAGCAGGTCTAAAAAAGTCTCTCTGTTTGCGGAAGGACCTCAGCTAAGTTTGTGAAGTGTTTAGGGGTGAAGAGTTCCACCTAATTTTGAGCCCTAAATAACCACTACTACATGTTTTTGTTTCATTTCTCTCAAAAGTCTTGTTGGGTTCTGAATATTTTTATTTATTTATATTTTTGCTGAAGTAATTGTGGTATGGTATTGCTACTACTGATCTAGTCTTCGTGTATTTGATAGGGTGGCAATGAAAAGCTCACATCACACATGCAAACAAATTACATCCATGAAAATTACTTTTGTATTGTTTAGCCAGGAGACAACATTGTTTAAATGGTTGTGACCTGGCTTGGCTCAAAGAAATCCTGAAATGGATTTGCAGCCAGCCTTTTTCATCAGCTAATAGAGGTGTGAGAAGCCTGGGGAAAGGATGAAGATTAATTAAGTATTAGAAAAGGTGGGGGGAATAAAATTTTGATTTATCAATGCCATTTTTCATGTTTTCTGGCTGAAGCAGAATTCATGGAATATGTAATCAGGTTGACAAATATATCATGAAGCAGAGGTTAAATAAACAACCTCTGGTGAAAACTATCTAGACTAACTTAACATAATAAAATGTTGCATGAAACAGAAAATTCTATGACAGTTTGGTATACGGGGTATTCATTCTCTTTCAGTAAGAGGACATTTATTACCCACTAACTGTGTCTTGGTGCTCAAGCAAGACAGATGATGTGGTGACAGATATTCAAGATTGTGAACTAATATTCAGTCTTTTATAGAAAGCAGCGTCTCTTTATTATTTGCTAACAACTTGCTGTTTTTATTACTCTCTGGGAATGGAGTTGTGCAGTTGTTGCTGAAGTGTCAGAATGGAGGAGGGGAAGATTTTACCCCCCGATCTTGAATTTTTATTTCATTCCTGACATGGCTCAAATCTATGAGAATGCCAAAGCAATTTTTCCTGCCTTCCTATTATCCCAACATATATGTAGACTTTTCAAAGACCTATCCAATGACCATATCATTCTATCTGAGTTCAATGCAGAACAAGAAGCATGTTGTACTTATTTGAAATGTTGGTATTCGTGAGATGTTACCTTATATTTTAATAGAACGCAGTCATCCTAAATGCACAAACTCCTCCTAGACTATTAGGAGCTGAAGAATGTGGCCATACAATATGTCACTCTACAAGGATGGTTATGGATGCACAATAAAGTGACAGAGAGGAACTAGATGATACAAGATATTAGTGACCTCTATACAGACAGGCAAAGAAAATATTACTTTATAGAATACTGGCCTGAATTTTGTACATTTACATGGAAAAGCTCAGTTAGAGGAATGATTCATTTCTCAAATGAGACTTGTTTAGGATACATATGTTTTTTTCAGACAGGTAGCTTACCTAGGAGCTGGATCCATTGAAGTTGATGAGATTCTATCCAAGGACTTAAATGGGCATTGGATAAATCTCCTAATTATTCTAATTATGCATAGACCCTATCCATATTTTAACTACCATCAAAGCTGCATAGTCTATGGATGCTCCAGAAACCTTCCAAGTTTCACAACAATCAAGGCTGGTCTATTTAAGCCCCTTGGGATTTCACCTTACATGACAGTTTAATGTATTGGTTGTGACATTCAGGGTATAGAAAATATCAGGAGTTCAGTGAATGCTGCCCTGGCTGACTGATAGTCAGATCAGAAGAGTAGATACTTAAAGTAGCTTATAACAGAAAGATACCATCTCTTTTGCTAATAGTTCTGTTATGATGGCTCCATTGGGTAGAAGATTTCTTCCCCAAATCACTGGAGAATTTAAAGAGGAGAGAAGGAAGGGTCAGATAAGCCCCTCTGATATGAGAGTGGATGGGAGATGCCCACTACCATGATTATGTGATTGGGGGATTTGAGCAACTCCCAACAAGAAGCTGAGGAGGGAAGAGATCACATAAATTCAAAACCATTGTTATTATGGATATTGAATAACACCTGTTAAGAATCATCCCCACTATAAGCACTTCACTCAGACAATATGCCCATATAAGGATGAGGATGTACTGAGAACTGGAAGAAGTTATGTAAACAAGTAGACACATGCTCTATGGAAGCAGCATAACTTTTCAGAGGACCGCAGCCAATTGTTACCACACTTCATTTCTTTAGCTGATGAAAGGAATATTAACAGCAAATGTTTACAGTTGCATTACACAGGTAGCATTCAGAAAAATGAAAATAGCCCACTCAACGTAAGGGAATACGGACGGGGCTTAAACAAGTAGGTGAACAAACTGAACAACGTTTTAGCACCATTGCAGCTATGGGTGAAATTGGAACAAGAGCATAAGGCATGAGGGGGGAGGAAAAGGGTACAATTAGCCTTCACCCCATCTTTTGCATGGGTCAGACAGAGTTTTGGTCCTTGCACACCATAAGTGCAAAGGGCAATGCCAGTCCTTCTGCATTAGCCTCTGCATGGCCAGTGAGAAAAGCACGTGCACCACTTGCATAAGGTTCTAACAAGAGCCTCTCTGCATCTTGCTCCCTGAAAATCCCTATAGGAATTGTGCCTCCCGGTTCCACAACTTTTCCAGCAGATCGCCTCTGCACAGGATACCACCTAGAGTGAAAACAGTGTTCCCAAAACACAGCTGCTAGGCATTGTGTTGCCAAGCGGGAGGTACCCCAGGATCCTTTCATTCCTTAGGCTACCAGAGACCACAGTAAGCAGAACGATGACCATATTCTGCTCCAGAAGGTGCTGATATTTGAGCTGGGGAGGGTAAATTCACCCATTTAGTACACTTCTGCCAAAAGCTTGTGGTCTACTGACTGGCATGTAGTAGGAATCCTAAATCAAGTTTCCACCCCTCATTGCGCCAGGTGAGGAATCTATTCTACCAATTCACGTCCTTAAAGAAATTTGCAGTTGGTGGGAAGATGTACATTGCACAGAGGAAGGACAGTGTGTTTATGTGTCTCATAACTTGGCATTGGTGTGATTCCTCTCTTGGGAATTGTGCTATGTGGTGGCCTCTCTCAAGCTGTACAGAAGTCTATGTATAAGAAAGGTGGAGTATAAGAAGGAGCAGAATCATATGCAACAATTTCAGAGCTTCATGGTTAGTTCCTATGTCAGTTAAAGAAAAAAGCAAGCATAACAGATGGTATTTAGCAAACTGCAATTAGAGGTTGCCCCAAACCCATACACTGGATCCCATCAGCACAAACTTTGGAGCACTTGAAATCTGGAACTGGATCAGAATTTTTGCACCCACAGAAAATGCACAACAGCAGCTCCTGGCCCCATGGGGCTGGGCCTGGTTCCCTGCTCTGGGCATTGGTAACCAGGAGGGAACAAACATCTATAGCAGCACCCTCAGCCCACGTCCCATAATGCTAATACAGCCTGGGTGAGGAGGGGAGACTCTCTGCGGATGGAGACAGGACTGGAGAGTGAGCCTAGCTGGAGAACAAGCCCACCCTGTACTCACCCCACAGTAAGGAACTGGCTACCCGTTATGGGCCAGGAGCTGTTGCTGCTGGGTGAGCAGGGACAGGTTTACTCTCCATCCCTACCCCCAGGCTGGGATTAGGGGTGCAGTGCTTAGGGGTGCTGTTATTGTGCCCCCTCAGCAGAGGAAGGAGAACAAGGTAGTGAAGGGGAAGGAGTGCACCCACAGAATTGGGAGGCTCCGTACAACATTGTTGGGGGCCCATCTCTAATTTAAACTTAATAAATCATTTATTAAACCCATTTTGGAATCTCCAGTGGAAAACATGAACACTCATATTAAGAAGAAATGTATCCTCTTCCATCATAACTTCTTTATCTAGAATACACTAGTGGTAGCGTTGGGATCCCTGGCTAAAAGAGAGAAATTCTCAAGGCACAGGCCAGGATTTAGATGACTCTCTCCTCTGACTGTTGCCCCATCACATACTGGAGCATCCTTACTTCTAAGTTCACCAGCCATGAGGAAAACAGCTTATTACATCACTTCCAGCAGTGCACTCAAGGAAAAGAAATCTTGCAGTTATGGCACACAATGAGTTCAATTGTGTCTTTTAAGCCCAGCCCCACTTTGAGGGCAAGGAAGAGCTCTATCATCCTAGTGGGAGTCCCAGGAAGAATTCTTCCTCAGGAGCACGAGTTCTACAGTGCACAAACAAAGTGTTTTTTACTCGTTCTCATAATATAAAAACGAGGGGTCAGATGAAATTAATTGGCAGCAGGTTTAAAACAAACAAAAGGAAGTATTTCTTCACAGAACCCACAGTCAACCTGTGAAACTCTTTGCCAGAGGATGTTGTGAAGGCCAAGACTATAACAGGATTCAAAAAAGAACTAGATAAATGAATGGAGGATAGGTCCATCAATGGCTATTAGCCAGGATGGGCAGGGATGGTGTCCCTAGCCTCTGTTTGCCAGGAGCTGGGAATGGGCGACAGGGAATGGGTCACTTGATGATTACCTGTTCTGTTCATTCCCTCTGGGACACCTGATATTGTCAACTGTTGGAAGACAGGATACTGGGCTAGATGGACCTTTGGTCTGACCCAGTATGGCCATTCTTATGCTCTTATGTTTCTCTCCTCCTGCCCCAGCCACATCCTGTCAGTGGGTGAAACCTACCTAATGACCACAACAGAGCTAACCAGGGCCCCACTTCCTCCTTGCTCTTTTTGAATCACAGGGCTCCTGGAGGGGCCAGTATCTGTGTTCTGGAAAGTGCAGAGGATGAACTTGTGCCTAGAGGGATAAGGGTAGAGGCTTTTGTGCTATCACCTCTCCTACAACCCTTGGGAACCATAGAATGGCAGTGCACAGGATGGCTCTCCCGAACCAAAATTCTTAATGGCAGTGAGAGCATGTGACCATTCCATAGTGCTTACTCATTAGAGAATAATGCCATATTACTGTGCACATAAGTCATATCTTACACCTTTTTGATTACACAAGGTGAAGGGCAGATTGATTCTTCTGCCAGAAGTTTGAATCTCCTCCCTCATAGAAGAAGGCTTATCTCAGCCAACCACTGATTTTTCTTCACTTGTCTGTCTTCCCACAAGCAGGCCCTCTAGAGACCTTGCCAGCCAGCTCCACCTACTTGAGAGACTTCAAGAGCATGGAGGAGATGATTAGCCCAGGGGCTTTTACATGTGCCTTGAATTTACCATGCTATTGTCCCCACTCCACTAATGACAATGTGTCTACATAGGAATTTGAGGAAAAAATAGAAACTGAGACAACCTAGTGACATTGGAATTGTGCTTGTCCAATCCTCACACTGAGACATCTCCTAGAGCAGACTATAGCAGAGGGCCTACAGCAGACCTGGGCATAAGAAGAGAGGAATTGGTATACTGGATAAACAGTGGCCCATCTAGATCAGTATCCTGTCGTCACGCTGTCTGTGCCTACCTCAGTGCAGACTGTCAAAAAGAGGGCAGACATCCCAACTGGTGCTATGTTCTATAGTTAGATTTCACCAACCCAGTAACAAATGTTAACTCCTGGATCACTATAAGTCTTACCTTTAGACTCTACAGTCTATCTTGCCATCCAGGCAAGCTGGAACTCTGACATCATAATCAAAAAGGCTGACAAAGGAGGTGCTGTCGTCATCATGAATAGGTCAGAGTATGAACAAGAGGCTACTAGGCAGCTCTCCAACACCACTTTCTACAAGCCATTACCCTCTGATCCCACTGAGAGTTACCAAAAGAAACTACAGCATTTGCTCAAGAAACTCCCTGAAAAAGCACAAGAACAAATCCGCACAGACACACCCCTGGAGCCAGGACCTGGGGTATTCTATCTGCTACCCAAGATCCATAAACCTGGAAATCCTGGACGCCCCATCATCTCAGGCATTGGCACCCTGACAGCAGGATTGTCTGGCTATGTAGACTCCCTCCTCAGGCCCTTCGTTACCAGCACTCCCAGCTATCTTCGAGACACCACCGATTTCCTGAGGAAACTACAGTCCATTGGTGATCTTCCTAAAAACACCATCCTAGCCACTATGGATGTAGAAGCCCTCTACACCAACATTCCACACAAAGATGGACTACAAGCCGTCAGGAACAGTATCCCCGATACTGTCACGGCTAACCTGGTGGCAGAACTTTGTGACTTTGTCCTGACCCATAACTGTTTCACATTTGGTGACAATGTATACCTTCAAATCAGCGGCACTGCGATGGGTACCCGCATGGCCCCACAGTATGCCAACATTTTTATGGCTGACTTAGAACAACGCTTCCTCAGCTCTCGTTCCCTAATGCCCCTACTCTACTTGCGCTACATTGATGACATCTTCATCATCTGGACCCATGGAAAAGAAGCTCTTGAGGAATTCCACCATGATTTCAACAATTTCCATCCCACCATCAACCTCAGCCTGGACCAGTCCACACAAGAGATCCACTTCCTGGACACTACGGTGCTAATAAGCGATGGTCACATAAACACCACCCTATATCGGAAACCTACTGACCGCTATTCCTACCTACATGCCTCTAGCTTTCATCCAGATCATACCACTCGATCCATTGTCTACAGCCAAGCGCTACGATATAACCGCATTTGCTCCAACCCCTCAGACAGAGACAAACACCTACAAGATCTCTATCATGCATTCCTACAACTACAGTACCCACCTGCTGAAGTGAAGAAACAGATTGACAGAGCCAGAAGAGTACCCAGAAGTCACCTACTACAGGACAGGCCCAACAAAGAAAACAACAGAACGCCACTAGCCATCACCTTCAGCCCCCAACTAAAACCCCTCCAACGCATCATCAAGGATCTACAACCTATCCTGAAGGACGAGCCATCGCTCTCTCAGATCTTGGGAGACAGACCAGTCCTTGCTTACAGACAGCCCCCCAATCTGAAGCAAATACTCACCAGCAACCACACACCACACAACAGAACCACTAACCCAGGAACCTATCCTTGCAACAAAGCCCGTTGCCAACTCTGTCCACATATCTATTCAGGGGATACCATCATAGGGCCTAATCACATCAGCCACACTATCAGAGGCTCGTTCACCTGCGCATCTACCAATGTGATATATGCCATCATGTGCCAGCAATGCCCCTCTGCCATGTACATTGGCCAAACTGGACAGTCTCTACGTAAAAGAATGAATGGACACAAATCAGACGTCAAGAATTATAACATTCAAAAACCAGTTGGAGAACACTTCAATCTCTCTGGTCACTCGATCACAGACCTAAGAGTGGCTATACTTCAACAAAAAAGCTTCAAAAACAGACTCCAACGAGAGACTGCTGAATTGGAATTAATTTGCAAACTGGATACAATTAACTTAGGCTTGAATAGAGACTGGGAATGGATGAGTCATTACACAAAGTAAAACTATTTCCCCATGGTATTTCTCCCTCCCACCCCACCCCCCACTGTTCCTCTGATATTCTTGTTAACTGCTGGAATTAGCCTACCTGCTTGTCACCATGAAAGGTTTTCCTCCTTCCCCCCCCTGCTGTTGGTGATGGCTTATCTTAAGTGATCACTCTCCTTACAGTGTGTATGATAAACCCATTGTTTCATGTTCTCTGTGTGTGTGTATATAAATCTCTCCTCTGTTTTTTCCACCAAATGCATCCGATGAAGTGAGCTGTAGCTCACGAAAGCTTATGCTCTAATAAATTTGTTAGTCTCTAAGGTGCCACAAGTACTCCTTTTCTTTTTGCGAATACAGACTAACACGGCTGCTACTCTGAAACCTGAAATTAGTGATCAATGGTTACTTACACCAGGAATTCTCAACCTTTTTCTTTCTGAGCCTGCCCAACATGCTATAAAAACTCCACGGCTCACCTGTCCCACAATCACTGGTTTTCTGCATATAAAAGCCAGGGCTAGTGTTAGGGGGTAGCAAGCAGGTCAATTGCTTGGGGCAACCATGGGCCCCCGCAAAGCTACATTGCTCAGGCTTCAGCTTCAGCCCTGGGTGATGGAGCTCAGGGCCCTGGGCTTCAGCCTTGTGCAGTGAGACTTCAGCTTTCTGCCCTGGGCCCCAGCGAGTGTAACACTGGCCCTGCTTGATGGACCCCCTGAAACCTGTTTGCAGCCCCTAAGGAGACCCTGGACCCCTGGTTGAGAACCACTGACTTACACCAAAAAAATCTAACTACTCACATTGCTTCCAGTCCCAAGAGACCAGTCACTTACCCCAAATCAATTGATACCCTAGATATTACACCACAGATAATGACTATAGCCAACCCTGTAATAAATTACCTATGTTCTATTAACTAGGAAAAAGAAATAGAGTCATTTACAGGTTAAAGCAAGCAAATATACACACAAATGCAATCTAAATCCTCAGAGCGACAGAGTTGTAGTGGTCTGGCAATTAAAAGCATTTTTCGGAGCGGACCCAGAAGTAATCCCTGGAGAGCTCTGCCTTAATTTAATGTCTCTGGTCCCATGAGAGTTCAAACAGCAAAGAGATGAAAAATCTTCATGTCAGCTATTTCTGTTTCCCTCTTCCAGCATTCAAACTGATGGGCCAAGGCCTTGTGCATGTTCTTCTCCATGGGTGAATGGGACAATTAATAAGGCTTATGTTTTATAATGGCCCACTTAATTTTTGAGAGTCCTCCTGGATGGGTGGGGCTTGGGGTGATTCCTATGCCTGGGTTCACAAGTTCAGAGCAAACTTTTTCAAAGTTATAAAGCAAAACTTAGATATTTCCTTATAGCCTGGAATACAAGTGCAATTAATGCAGGTAACAACTTACAAACATTTCATAGAGTCTAAACACTAAATACATTCTTATGAGACTAATACCTATTTTGAACAAAACTAACATACAGATGAGCTGGTTTGGTTTCCAGCTATGAGTTTGTCAGTTCTTAGATAATGCCTATGGCCTTGGCCAGAGCTGGCACTTAGTTTATCAGCATCACACCTGTCTCTGATTACAGGTTGAGAACCTCTGAAATAACAAATGTTATAGAAAAGGCAAATCATCACACCTGCTCACCCTCTTGTAATGCAAGACCAAAGGAATTTTTCATGAAATATAAAGGGAATACATTAAAAATATGAACTTTTAAAAAAAATTTAACACAGTGCATAAATAACCCGTGGGACTTATTGCCCTGAAATATCACTGAAACCAAGACCTTGGTAGAAGTCTAACGGTTATATAAATGAATATAGAGAATGAGAACATCTACGCTTACATTTAATTTAAGTAAAATAAATCCTCATCCATCAGGGCACAAAGCTCCCACTAACTGACAGACATCAGGACAAAGCTGGCTTTATGAGCAGGTTATTCCATAATTGTCCATTACATGGTTTCTTGAACCTTCATCTAAACCATCTGACACTGGCCTGTATAGGAAACAGAATACCGAACTAGTTGGATCACTGGTCTAATCCAGCATGGCAGATCATATGTTCTCAATACTTTTAAGGCCAGTATTTCCACAATTGGTCGAAGGTTCATGATCAATCCAAAGGCATCTGCTAGTTTGGCTATCCAAACTAACGAAGAGTCTCAGAACAGCCCTGCAATCAGTTGTAGCCAAAGTTCATGAATTGCAATGATTTACAGTTGATCCAACTCCAAAGAATATTAAAACAGACGTTTGAGATGGAAAAGGCCTATTTGTTCATCCTGTCTGCCCCTCTGCCCTCTGGTGTAAATTCTCCAGTGTTGTGTTTTTGAAATGCCTCAGCCGTTTTGGATTACAATAATTCAGTAATAATCAGAATACTAAGGAGGAGTCTATGTTTTTACTACATATTCCATTCTGAAAGCTTTTTTATTTTTAAAGAGAAATATACACATGCACTTACAAAGGCATTTTTTGCTGTCACTTTTGCTAAGCTACATCTTTAACCACTTTGCTGACCCACTTGTTTCTGTGTAGCCGAAGGATGAGTTCTGACTGACAAACAAACAGTGGTAAATGTTCATCTGAGAATTTCTTCCGCCAATCCCGAATTGCAAAGGGTCAGTCCCCATTGCAGTCTAAAAAGACACACACACACACACACACACACACACACACACACACACACACACACACACACACACACAAAACAAAGAAAGTAAAAGCATATGGACAGCTTGGGCCTCCTGTTCCATTCTGAAAGATTTAAATAACTGATATGTTACTTGTGAAGGAACAGAATGTTTTGACACCTGTGCCAGCCGAGTACCAGTCCAAGAAGTTTCATAATCATACCTATTTATGGAATCAGAATCAGATGCCAAGTCAGGTGGGAAAATAAGAATTGGAGCTTAAGTCATAAATACTACTGGGGAGGGGAAAGTAATGCTGTTGTCAAATTGTGAGTAGGGCCTGTGGGAAGTGGGAGAAGGAAATTAGGGAGGGAGATTAGATCCCACAAATAGCCAGAGGAGTCAGCAGGGAGATGGCTGTGGTAGGAGAAAAAAGGAAGGTTTGCTCAAAGCCAGGGGTAAAGGAAATAAACTGCATGCCAGAAAAACAGCCAGTGTAGTCACAACTTTTCAAAGCTGTACCAGCAGTAAGTGAAAACAATCAGTGTTCACCTCCCCAAGCATGGATGGGTGCCACAAGAGCGAATGCAAAAGAAAACACCAACCTGGCCTGTAGGAAAATGATGAGGTATCCTGTCTGCTTTCTGGATTTCATGTGAATGTTGTTCAAAGGTGGGAGAGGGGAAGCACCTGGACACCTGGCTGACTTAAGTCTTGGAATGTCATTTACTAGGGAAAGAGTCACTGGAGAGAGAGAAACCAACAGAGTAATAAATGACTAGTAAATGAAAGGCTGAAACAGGAGAGGTAGAGCCTAGAAATGGTTGATAGGGATGCTTTCAAACACAATCTTTCACCTCATATATAGTCCATAAGACTCTTCCAGATTCCCCTGAGTCCTGACCATTCAGTCTTCCTTCGACACCTTTACCAATCTATGTTTCCTAACAGCTTTTCTAACTTCCATTCCCTTTCTTGACATCCTGGCCAAATTCAGGCACTATCTATCTTTCACTGCTCCCTTCCCCACATGACATACCAGTGCATCATTTTCACAGCCTTGGGGTGCCAGTTCTGTGTTGTGCATTAAAATTACATCAAAGATTATATGAATCAACAGAAGCTAGATTTTTTATTGGGTTTTGCACATAGTTCCTCAGTGAATATTTTATAAAAAAGAACCATATGATATTGTAATCATGGAGGGTATTTGACTGATTCTAGCCAATTTTTTCCTCATTGGTGACATATCCCAGCCTTACACTGCACTTCCTTAAGATAGATGGAGTATACAGGAAGCAAGGGGGACACAAAAAGCAAGAAAAAGAAATGCTACATTTGGGAGTGACCCCTTCACATTGTCTTCCTCACACAGCTCCTCAGTGAGGTTCCTGAGATGGCTAACATTTAAACCAAAGCTCCCTGAATTCCAACAAATGTCATAAAAAGTATTTCCAGTCCTGCTGAGGTTCAGACATTTAATCAAATATTGTACATATAGCAGCTGATAATATAATAGATAGCATATGGTATCATTTCATGTGTTTAAGTGACCTGAGTGTGGAAAATGGAGGGGGGAAGCCTTACATTTAAGAGTGAAAATTAAATAGAAAAAAAAACCAAAGTGAGTCACATCACATTGTTTATGATTAACATTAGACATTGTGGGGGAACTGTAGCCTGTAGATATAATGCAGAAAAATGGGGGGTGGAGGGAGGCGAAGGGGGATGGGTTGAAAAGTTGTGCAAGTGGCTGCAAATTCATAGATACTAAGGTCAGAAGGGACCATTCTGATCATATAGTCTGACCTCCTGCACAACACAGGCCACAGAATCTCACCCACCCACTCCTGCGAAAACCTCACCTATGTCTGAGCTATTGAAGTCCTCAAATCGTGGTTTAAAGACTTCAAGGAGCAGAGAAGCCTCCCTCAAGTCAACCATGCCCCATGCTACAGAGGAAGGCGAAAAACCTCCAGGGCCTCTTCCAATCTGCCCTAGAGGAAAATTCCTTCCCGACCCCAAATATGGTGATCAGCTAAACCCTGAGCATATGGGCAAGATTCACCAGCCAGATATCCAGGAAAGAATTTTCTGTAGTAACTCAGATCCCACCCCATCTAACATCCCATCACAGGCCATTGGGCCTATTTACCATGAATATTTAAAGATCAATTAATTACCAAAATCATGTTATCCCATCATACCATCTCCTCCATAAACTTATTGAGTTTAATCTTAAAGCCAGATAGGTCTTTTGCCCCCACGGCTTCCCTTGGAAGGCTATTCCAAAAGTTGACTCATCTGATGGTTAGAAACCTTCATCTAATTTCAAGTCTAAACTTCCTGATGACCAGTTTATATCCATTTGTTCTTGTGTCCACATTGGTACTGAACTTAAATAATTCCTCTCCCTCTCCAGTATTTATCCCTCTGATATACTTATAGAGAACAATCATATCTCCCCTGAACCTTCTTTTGGTTAGGCTAAACAAGCCAAGCTCCTTGGAACAAAGAGTCGGGAAGGAGAAGCCTTTTAAAAGATGAAACAATAAAAACTGATTTTTTTTGTTAAATTGCTCATTTTCTGACATTTTCCTAAATGAAAAAAAGATTTAAAAAGAAAATTTGGGGAAATTTTCACTTAAAAAAATAAATTGTGGGTTTCTTTTCCTAATTTTCTTTCTATTTTCTGGCTTTTGTCAAATGAACAACTTTTGTCAGCTGCCCACTTGCTCACATTATTGTTGATGTTCCCAAGCTGGAAAAGTTTGGGAAGCAAAAAGTGTGGGAAATTAGGAAAAAATATTCACAAATTTTGGAATTTCTCTCAGGAAAACCAGCATTTCCCAATGGGAAAATTTCAAAAGATTTTTTCCTGTGAAATCTATTAATGGGAAAATCCAGTTTTCTGTCTAGCTCTGCCGGTTACATTTTGTCTAAACCTATCACAGTTTGTAGCAAAGGAAAGATCTAACATGACTATTTTTTACAGCTCTGATGGTACAGTGAATTCCATGAAGACTGACTAAGGAGTCCCATTATATGGAGCTCATTGCAGGATCAGGGTCTCACGTTGTCTCAATCCAAAACCCCGGCTAAGAAAAGCTACACTTAAGTCCCCCGACTCTCCTTTATAAAAAAAAAAAATCCACCTTGTTTAACCACTTTACTTTATTGGCCCTACTTAGTAACATATCAGTTTTAAATTTGGACCCCAAAATTCCAGAAGAGAAAGAGACCATTTGAAATGTTACTGTGTTTGTTTAACATTCCGGAATGAATACATGTTATGTGGACAAAGGCTATGTTTTACAAGTTTTCACATCACATTCCGAAATAAGTATTTCTTTATAATCTATGTATCTTTATATAGGCTGTAGGCCAGATTAAGCCGGGTGGTGCAAATGCTGGGCATAGGGCTTCTGTTCACAAAGGAACACTTATTTCACTATGTCTTAGATTGCTATCTGTAAGGCTAAGCTCCCTCTCTATGTATGTTTTCTATACATCACCCAATATAATGTTGTGCTGTGGCATCCATCCAGTCTCTTTACCACACACGTGTAAACTCATAGCAACTAGAAGTGCCTACAGCAGCAGCCATGGAGCACAAGGCAACGTTTGGAGAAGAGCCTGCTCTTTTGCCCACCTGGCATACCATCATCCAGTTGCAGTTCATTGGATGTTTTTATTCTCAGAATTGTGTGCCCTAAAAGAAGGACTTCTGAGAAGGGCAGCAGAGCTGGCATCACTGAGAAGCTGATACAGTGATGTTGCTGAAGTGGCAACACAATGGCACGTCACTTCTCTCTATAGTTACAATTATCATGATGAAAGGTTTAATGAGAAATTATCCATTACTCAGTGGCTGAATATAACTGCTGAGAAGTGAACCTCGTAAAGTGCACAAGTTCAACATTGATATTTGAACCAACATCGATTAGAATTATGTTAGATATTTAGCAAAATCACTGTCAATTGCAAGTTTCTGATATTCCTTGGTTTATGACATATCTGATATGTCTATACCTCAAAATCCTCCCTTGTGGTGCTTCAGTATTTTAACTTCCAATCCTGGACAGGTAGGAGAACAAATATGGACCTGTTGTTATGGTTCTAGTTGATTACTTGGAAGCCCCAAGCTCAACATCCTCTCTACCACAGGCATCCTGCATGACCTTGGATAAATTGCTTAATCTCCTGGTGCCTCAATTCCTGGTCTGTAAAATGGTGATACTAGCGCTTCTCTGCCTCACACAGATGTGTGGTTGTCAGGAGCTCAGACCATAAGTAATGGAAGCACATCAATATCTGAGGCAGACAGATATGAATGGGGGGCAGGGGGAGGAAGGGATACAATTAATGGAACTTCTTTGCACCTGAAACAAGTTTGGCTCAGATTTGGGATTAACCAGTTCTCCTGCCCGTAACTATATAGGGAAGGATGCTATAGAAAGGGAAGCATAGTCCAGTGGTTGGAACTCAGGACTAAGAGAGTCAGTAGACCTGTTCTGTCACAAACTTCCTATAAGTCCTCAGAAAAAACAACCTAATATATTTGTGCCTCAATTTCCCCATCTCTCACAGATGTTGCAAACCTTAATTTATGTTTTTTAAATCCTTTAAAATCTCAGATTAAAGATATTATTTGAAGGGCCAAGTCTTTTATTTCAGGAAAGTCCATTCCCTCTTAAGAACTGTAGATCATAGAAAAAAATATTTGCTTTGTTCCATTTCAGAGAGATAGTTATTCTGTCAGGTCAGATTCTTATTCCTGTAAACTGTGTGTAGTATGAACAAAGTGGACACTGTACTTCTCAAAGCCTGGTTAAATAAGAATTAGGTTACTACTTTTTATCTTCTGTACATTTTCTTCTGCATTTGCGACCAAGTTCTGCTTCTACTGAAGTCAATAAGAGATTTGTTGTTGACTTCAATAGAAACAGGATTTGGTCTTGGCTGAATAAATTGTATTTTTATTATTCTTAGATGAAAAATCCTATAGAATTCAATAGGGATTAAATATTTTTCTCTATTTAATGTTATAAGTTTTCTAGGGTAATTTCTAGAGAATGAGATCTTTTCTAGAGAATGTTCCTGAACTCTGTTAGAAAATAACTCTTTTATACAATTCTATTAAATTATAAAGAATGGTTCAAAAACCCAGTGGAGAGAATTTTGTTCTACGTTCATTTCTATAGAGCTTTTCTAACAGAGTCTACAATAATTAATTCATACTCATTTTAGAAAGTGTTAGAGAGTGTACAACATTCTACATTCTCACAGAATCACTCTCAGAATTACCACCTTTGTACCATCAGAACAGCCAAGAACGATGTAAGGATCACTGGCTTAAAGCATTTGCCAATAAGGTGGGACTTTGGAGAATGCATCCATACACCTAGGCAACTAACTAAGCAGACTCATTCATTGATACCAAGGCAAGAGGGAACCATTGTAATCTTCTACGCTGACCTCCTTGAATCTCTCTGCTTTATAAAGAGCATCTCTGCTACTAACCAAAAATAAATAAAATGAGCTCTATGTAGGTCTCTCCAAATTGAATTACATTATACAACGCCACTCATTTTCATAAATTATATCTTGATATACAATTATCCTGTTTTCTAGTTGATATATTTCATGGAATGCACAGGATTTTTCAAAAGAGAAAACTAATTTAATAAAATTAATGTGCAAAATGTTCCTCTGTCAGCCAACATATTTATTTTTACATGTTAGACTTACACACACAAGTCAGATTTCAGGACGGTTAAGCAATAGACCATTGCTGACAAGTAGAATTGTAGCATTACATGGGACTCAAGCAAACAAAAGCCAAGAAAAAAAGAAATATAGTTAAGAATTAAACATAGACAAATTAGTGTGGAATAAACTGGAATTCCCGATCTTTCAGCCATTACTAAGATTGAACCTGAAGCAAAGAATTATTATTCTATTTATTACAAAAACCCCAACCAGAATTGGGATTTACAGTGCTAGGAACTGTTCATACACATAATAAAAGACAATCACATCCCCAAATTGCTTAAAGACTAAATATATAACACGACCTAGCTCATATAGGTTCTCAGAGTACTTTACATCCATAGTTCTCGAAGCACTTTACAAAGAGGCCAATATCATTATCCCTATTTTACAGATGGGAAACTGAGGGACAGAGCAAGGATGTGACCTGTCAAAGGTCACCTACCAGCCCAGGAGTAGCACCCAAGTCTCCAGCTAGTGGTCCATCCTCTATGCCACATGGCATAGACAGACACTGGATGGGAGAAAGTGTATTATATTATTGTCCCCAGGTGACTTCAGTGGGAACAGTTAGGGCAATGCTGAGTGCTCTTTGAATATCTCACCTGTATAGTACACTGTGCAGCTAGAGATATAGGCAAAAGTCTAACAGTTATAAGGGATGGAGTGCAAACTATATTTCACTGTTGTGGTCGTATTTTATTTACTTCATAAAGACTGTACAATGCATACATCAATTCAGTGCAAAGACTTAGAAAAGCAAATGTTAATTAATGGCCCTAACTGAAATTTGGAAAAAAAATAGAAATTAAAATAGGCACAATCCCTACATCTTATATAAAGACTCATGTGTCAGTGTCAGTTATTACAGTGAATAACTCTTAATTTATCCCAAGCACTGATTTTTTGTAATGTGTATGTACAGTATGATATTGAAGTCAGCATGTGGGCCAATGATGAACACTATTATAAAGCAGTTCAACAATTTTGATAAATTGAGAGAGAAGGAGAAGAAAAAAGGTCTTGATGAAAGCTGATCAGAGCAGATGAATACATATTTGTACAGAGTTTTGAAGGTGAAAATTGCCAGATCAAGTTTAGCCAGGGTTCAAATTCAATGCTGAATGAGGGCTAAGTGAATGCTGAAATCTCACAACTTCTTGTCATGACAGTTTCTCCATTTGGGGCTGAAATCTAGTGAGACCAGTTCTAACCAGAATGCTAGGAGAGCTGCTGTTCCCATAAGATTGGAGTCTATTATCTGGGAGCCTGAAAATCAGCCCTTCCACTTTTAGATCCAATTCAGAATTGAAATGGCAAGTCTGAATCAGGAAATTCATACCTCCTCTCCTTGAATCTGGAAGATACGTGAATCTGCCATCTCTCAAAATATTATTTGCCCCTCTCTCAGCAATGCTGAGAGATTTAATTTTTGTAATATGCTTTGAGATACATGGCTGAAAGGTACACTATATAAGTCACTATAATTATAAAGAGTTTGTAATCATAAATAATTATTACACTTAAATATAAATTTGCTACATTCACATTTACATAGCTGAAACGAAGGAAGCTTACCGAATGTGCATCCTACCATGTATTTTCTCCATTCCATCCCTGTGAGGGTTAATTGTATGCACAGGAGTTCTGCTAAATGTCACGGTAGTTACTATGTTCTAATCCTGATCCCCAACCTACTGTAGCTGCTGTAAAATATATAGTAATAATTTCCTGAGGCAGGGTAATGTATAAGGAATGTCAGACCAGACTCGGGGCATATTTGCCTTAGCTCTGTTTTATTAAAGTGAAACTTTTATTAAGGCATGTGGTGAATTGAGCAATCTGCATGATTCATACAGTTATAAACCTATTGCTACACTCGCAATAAATCAATGATCCATTGTCATATGGTCACCGAAAAGTAGATTAAAAATAAGGAAAAAAAAATCAATGTGGAAATATTTAGGCCATATGAAAGTATTAAATAGATTCAAGGTGTCTTAAATGAACCAAATTGTATTTCAGATAGACTTTTTCCAGTAAATGTACTTTCTTGTAAATTAGGTATTTATTTACTCATGGCCTATATACAAGTCAATATAGTTAAATAATTTAAATTAAAGATTTCAAGGTCACTACGTTGTTTCTGATGGGAACATACTGTTAATGATTCATACAATAAACTATGGGCCCAGAGTCTGACTTAACCTGTACATACCCTAAAATCCATTGCTGTGGAGAAACATAAGAGGGAACTATTCCCCTCCTGATTGTGGCTCTCACAAACCCCATGAAAATGCTAATTTATAGCTCCTTGGATGTGCCAGAGCTGCAAAGAGACATTATAGTTTGGGGCTCGAGCAATGGGTGTGGTCCATACATTAATATCCAGACACCCCTATCTGCTCTCAAAACCCTATTTATATTCTCATCTGCCGTGGTCAAAATGAATCTGTGCAAAGAATGGGTGGATTTTACTTAGATGATCAGAATACAATAGCATAATAATATTGTTTATTTCTTTTTACAAAGGATTGGGAAAGGGGGGTAGAGAAGAGGAAAGAATTTCACTAATTGCTGGTTGGATCCAGAATATGTCTTGTACTGATTCAAAGCAATAAAGAGAACTGTGTAGCAATGTTTCACTGATAGCGATGCAAAATAAAGTAAGAAATAATCATCCAAAATGTAGCACATAATTTTAAAATTGGCATGCAACAGATTTCATCCCCATAGCATGCAAAAGCAGAATAATATGATTCAGCAATACAGGGCGATAACGAATTAAATGTATCTTCTCTTTTAGTCTGATTTATCCAATTGATCAGTTATTTGCTTGACATTTGAAAATAATATATATTTTAATTGCAGCCATATCCTGCAGAACCATTATGGTTTAGGCCCCATTCCCATTATAATCCCATCACTGACATTAACAAGTGTTTTGATATCCATTTATTTCAAAGTGAAATTTAAGAAGTTTTCTGTTAGATCATTTCATACCCCACCCCTCAAAAAAACCCTAAATTAGATTCAGTGAACACAATACAACTTCATTTTCTCTATTGTTTTATATGCAAATTCTCTGCTAAAATGCCGTTAAGCTATTTTGTAAGTTGAGCCTGACCCTGATCTGAGATACCTGCTCATCATCAAAGATCTGTGTGTTCCGGAAGCTAGCAGCAGCCTATGCACTAATCACAGTTCTCCAGAATCATAGCATATACCAAAATATGCCTGAGGAGTCTTTAGTCTCTGTACTGGATAATCCGCTCAAGGCAGAGTGGTTTGGAAGCAAAAGCGAGAGGTTTTAGCCCTCAACTCCACTTATTCATATCCTATACTCTTAAACAGCCATCCTAAGAACACATTTCTTGAGTGCAAGTTATTCCACACACACCAAAATCCTTCGATGTGCGGTCAACAGGGAGCTGTCTGGCTGAACGTCATTTTGCCCATCTTTCAGCAAACACAGAAATCCAAATGCAAAATCCAGCACTCGGGGACATCATGTGGATTTGTGACTCTCTTTGGGGGACTCAGGGTCCATAAATCAATGAATGGATTACACACAGCCCCATCTATGCAGTTTTCTCATCTGTGGCTGCTAGAATAGGGATAATATTTTTCATTTATGAAGTAATGCAGGTAACTCTCCAAACAAATTACTAATAGGAGCCTCTGACAGTCAGTTTTACTTAACTGTTGCAGACCACCATACGTGAAGGAGCCCACTACTATGGAGATTACTGATACTGAAGGTAGCAAAGGGTTGCAGACAATTTTCTGGTATGTGACATGCCTGTCTCAGTGACTGCCCACTAACCCCAGCCACAAACATCCTACCAGTCCCTCTTGTCCACGGCAATCTTCAGACCTAAGAGGGTTCCCTAGCTACATACCATTCAAGCCTATAAGGAGCTGAGCAAGAATAAAAATACTTGTAAGGCATTTGCCCGCCCATGGAAAGTTCAGCATCCACATTTCCAACCCAACACAGCCTAATCTCTTCTTGAGTTTGTTCAGATGGAGCACGACCGGACTCTCTGGCCAGATCCTCAAAGCTATTCAGGTGCCTAAATCACATTGACATCAAATAGGAACTAGGCACCTAAATACCTTTGAGGATCTGGGCCTCCATGACTTGATTATGGCCATAGGACAGATCAGCTGCAGAACCAGTAGAATTCTGAAGGATTTCAAATCTGTGCTGCCTCCTTAATCCATTCTTCTTTCCCAAGATATACACCTAGCTCTGCGGTGCACCTGATATCTATTACCTGGGGCAGAGCTGTCTAACATATCCTTATATCTTAGGTTTGCTCCCAAGCCACTAGACTCGTTACATTTCTAAATCCATATTTCCCATTTTTCAAGATACACATAATGAAGCTTGACCATGGAATTTGTCATCTAAATTGTTTAAAGCTGAAAAGGGTAATCCCAAAATGCACAGCATTTTGGATATGTAGACAATACTGTAGATTTGTGTTCATCCAAAAACTGAATGCTGATAGACTTGCGAGTATTTGGATCTTGTCTTTCTCCATCTCTTAAATAATCTTTGCAGAAGGAAATGAAAAATAGTTCCTTTTTTCCTAAATGCATTAGTTCCTGGAGAGACAAGAATCTGAAATTGCACTGATACTCTAATCCTCCGGCCACTAGCATAGACACAGTAGTTAGTTTATTAAAATGAATGATTGACCTGAACCAAAACTCAGGATCGCAGTACCTTAAACTTTATAAACTTCAAATAGACCAAAACACCTCAAACTTTGATTTGGAGTAAAATTTTGCAAAGCGCCTAAGTGATTTAAGTACTTAACTCCCATTGACTTTCTATAAGATTTAGGCTCACTAAGCATCTAAGTCACTTTTTAAAATGGATTTAGGTGACTAAGGTACTTAGGTGCTTTAAAAACTTTTACCTTTAGGCCTATCTCTAATTAAACCCCTTATTGAGTTTTCATAGAAAGAAAGTAGAAGTAGTAAAATGCAACTGCTCAAACAATGTACAAGTTGTTCCCTTCTATGAATTATATGGGAATGATGCTAAAAAAAGTTTACCTCCCATGAATAACTTCTATGACAACCTACTAGATTTAATGGAATTTGAAGGGTATGAAACAAGAATAGACTTAAATAACAGCAGCACTGAGAGAGCACCTTTCTTCCTTATATGATTCCACTTGCATAGCACCTTACAGTAATGCACTTATAGAGCACTTTTCTCACATAGATCTCCAAATGCTCTGCAAAGGGGGCAAAAGTTTTCACAAATGGGGAACACTGAGGCGCTGAAAAGTTTAGTAATTGCTCAAGGTCAGGCAATTAGTCAATACTAAAACTAAAAACAGAACCTTAGTCTACTGGCTCCCAGTCCAATGCCTTCTCTATTGGACTGCAATTCCCCCTCTTATATTTGTACTGACATCTTCTTTTACCCATTAAGCGCTTTATGAATTTGTTTGCTTTCAACATGGCAAATGCCAAATAGAGAACTAGAGAACACTGAATTAAGGAAAAATAACTAAGAACGATGCTTTTACCTACAGAAGGTGGAAGTTAAAAAGCAGACACATGAAAAACTTGGCTGCATCAGTTCCCAACAGTTTGATTTGTCCTCCAGTTTCTCTTTACAAGGGAAACCCTCTTTGCCCAAACCACAAAGTTTTATCTGGTTTTGGGGCAAATCACTGTATTGTATATGGCTTACACTTGAAAGAATAACTCAGTGCAGGCTCACTTGCAATTCAGCCCAGCCTAGCTCAAACAGACTTGTGAGCTGTGATGAACCTTTCAGCAAACTTGACATGAGGTTCAGGTTTGTAACGAAACTAGGGCAAGTTTTGTGTTTCATTACAAAAGATTTGCACAGCTTTACTAAAAACTCAAACTAGATTTCCTAAAAGCACCTGTTGTATGTATGCTGGGGAATCACACTGGGAACTATATTTAATAAGAAATTAAGTAGGAAAGCTGATGTAACTTGTAAAAATCATTTTCAAAACTTAGGAGATTTTACAAAGAAGCATCTTTAAAAAGCAAGATGGAAATTAAAGGTACACAGGCCAACCTTTACTTGTGAGAATTGTCCCACTGAAGCCCATGGGATTGTTTGCATTAAGTGCTACCCAGTGACAGTTAGAGGTGCAAAATCAGGGAAAGTGGGATCCAAAAATAATTCTGTGCTTGACCATCACAGAACAAAAGGAGTAACTTATTTTTAGCAAATTTGGTGGACGTACTCCTACTCTCCCTGACTTCAAAAGGAGCAGGAGCAGAGCCTTTTTCTGGCCTATTGTAGCATTAAGTTTCACTCTTCATAGTTACTCTATTCCATCTCTATAACACAGACCTGTTTTCTTTTATAAGCAAATGCACAGAAATCCAAGCACAGCCAAAAGTATCCTTCATTCTTGTAGGAAACAGCTTCCAAAACATACAGATTTACAGAAATTCTCTTTACTTCCCACGTTGTGGCCCAGTAATGCATCTCCTGGAAGCTGTTGAAAGCGCTGCAATCCCATTGAAGAGATTGGGAGTTTTGTTTAAGAAAAAGCAGCACTAAATCTCTCCATTCTCTGTACGGCATATAGCAAAATGGGGTCCAGGTCCATGACTAGGGCTTCTAGGTGCTATGGTAATGCAACTAATAATTTAATTTAAGAGGCTGTTCCAAACATATGGGAGAGTGGTATGGAAAGAAGTTAACCATCAAGGAACTAAAGCACATATTTAGCTGCTAACATGTGGAAGGGACTACTTACATGTTTAAAATTTGGCATGTGCTTAAATAATTTGATGAATCGGGACCAAAGGAGATAACAGGATGTGACCAAGAGAGAAGTTCTGGTGGGGTTTAGGAAATAGGAGAGGAGGTGTACAGCAAGGTCAAGGCAGAGGCAGAGTTTTGAACGCACTTTGAAACCAGGTGAAAGAGCTTGAACTTCATGAAAAAGGAGAGGGTAGTCAGGTCTGAGATCTGAGTATGGGGAGGCAGTCAGAGAGGCAGGGAAGAAAGTGGGTGTTAGCAGTGGCATTTTGGATGGAGGAAGGAAGATACCAGAAGTCAGAAGGATCCAGCAATAGTTAAGAATGGAAATTACTAGAGAATGGTTAACATCATGCAGCTGCTTCCAATGCGCTAAACATACAAAAAATGAACACTGGTAAGTAAAAAAGCTCAAAACTGGCCTGGACAGTTTTGTTTTGTTTTAAAGAAATAACTTTATGCATCTTCAACTAGCTATCCTATGTTTTACACTGCAGTCCAAATTGCAACACATTGATTTTTGTATCTAAAGAGCAGGCCATTTCACTGTCCCTTTTCTCAGAGGATCATTTAGCACATTTAGCACAACTGTTTCTGCAATTGTGTGACATTGAGAAATTTCAGTATTTAATGACCGTCCAATGGATACATACACTTCTGAAGTGGTATGCTGATGTATTTGTCTAAAGGCATTATATTGGACAATAAATATACAATATGTAGGACTATTGGCTGGGTCAACACCTGCTAAACATTTTGCTTCTTCTGACACTATCTGTAAATATTAATCTGGATGGGGTTTTTTAATTATACATTTATATTAAAAAACAGTTTTATTTTTATTTTATTTAAGTAAGCATCTGACCAAGTCCACCAGCAAAGTGTCAGCATACCATGAGGTTAAATCACACTATTTAACTATCTGTAAGAAAATCATTGAGCATACACAACATTTGCACACCATCACTTGGCTCACATGTTATAGCCTTTTCCGCTACCCTCGGTCTGTCTTGTCTATTTGGATTATAAAGTCTTCAGGGCAGAGACTGTATTATTGTATGTTGTACCTAGACCCTTCATTTTTGGTTTTTATTTAATTTTTCCCAGGAATTTATCAGTGCTTATTACTACTACCACAAACACAGGTAAAAATCAGTGCAAAAAACTATTAATAATTTTTCTGGGTAAATATCGGGGTTTATTTTGGTGGATGGAAGGACAGGGGAAAAAAGTATTCAGTCGATTAATGCTTTGATGAATGGAATTCAATGTGGCTGGCTGCAGAACTAAAACAGAACTCAAAACAATGCCACCTCTGAATTTAAGAAAACAATATATCTCTAATGCCCAAGTAAAAATTTTTCATTTGAATAAACAGCTTACTGTTGTAGACTTGCAACTATTAGCCTATATTTACATTTAATAATTGGGCCACACCATTTGCAGTGCACACACTCAACTTCATCCTTTCTCCTATTTTTTTTTAACTTTTGAATACTTCCTTGTGTTCTGAAATGTACTCTGATACAAATTTTTTGTTTTCTTCCCATTTAAGTGTGTCAAATCTTTAAACCGTTATCTACTAACAGCTTGAAATGTGTGCGTGGTGAGCCTGAGATTCATCAGTATGTTCAAATGCACATGCACTTCAAAGCTTGCATGTGTGCCTGTTTGTTTATTGTTTGTATCTTCTCGATTAATATATAGCCTTACTTCAACAGGCAGCTTTGCATATACACACAGAGTAATGTATTATTGTAATACCTATATCTCATGCAATGTACTGTATTTTTCTCATAAAATATATTTTTATATATTTGAATGATATAAAAATAGGTTGAAAATCGGGAAAAAATCCAAATAATATTTTTTTAAAACCCGGGGTTTTTTTTGTAAAAATCGGTTTAAACTGAAAACGAAGGGGCTTAATTGTACAGTACCTAGCACAATTGTGATCCTTTCTCAGGTGGACTCTAGGCACTACTTTATTCCAAACAAATAAAAATAAGTAGTAGAAGCAGACAGAGAGCTGGGTGAGAATCCACCTCCATTCTTTGGTACTATAATTTACTGCAGTCCAAATGGCTATCAGTCATCACATTTGTAAATTAAATAAGTAGCCTACACATATTATGCATAAATACTAGAAACATTTTTACAGTAGCAGAAGTGGCTATTGATTTTCCATGTCAGACCCAAAATACTGGAAAGTTTTTTCCACAGGAAATATGAATTACCCTCTGGGCCAAAATGTTCTGGGCTTAATTTTGTGCTGACACATACCTTATGCAACTCCAGTGTGTCTCAGTACAGAATTTGGCCCCATACTCACAGAGCTGTTATACTCTTACAGAAGTTAGACTTTATTACATTGATTTAAATCTCTCCAGATTATGAGACTGTCAACTGCCAAAAGTGTCATGAATTAAATCATTCATTGATTTAGGCCAGGGTACATTAGGGCTTTGAGGCAAGACCCTCTGAATTAGTGTAACCGACTTCTTTAGACTTGAAGTGTGGTCTGTGTGATGAAAAGTCAGAGTTGTACCTGCTAAGATAGAGTACTCTGTTTACGTTTCACCACTCTTGCAGAGAGGTGGCATTAGTAGACACATGGACTTTTTCACTTAAGATCTTGTGACTCCCTTTTCCTTTGTGTAGGTTAATTAGCAATGGAGGAGGGTGAGGAGGAGGAGACAAGAAACACCAGTTTCCATCTGTTCTGCAGCTGCCACAGCTGAGGTTGAGATTGCTGGAGTTTTTTCCAATGTCATGCTGAACAGTAGGTGTGCTAGTTGGGAAGCACTATGTGGCTACTAGAATGAGCCCCCTTGCTCTCTTAAAACTGCTTTAGAAGAAGCCTAAGATGTCTATTCAGCTCTAGAAACGTCTATTCATTCTCTTCTGTATATTAGGTTTATTCATTTTAACCATTTAGTTTAATGTCTTATTAAATAGTTCTAGTTATTCAGCTAATTAGGCATATACAATTTAAAATTCTAAGGAACCTCCCTCCCCCAAAGGTTCAGACTAATTCATACATTAACTTATTATTTATTATTCATTGTTATTATTATTTAGCATTGCAATAGCACCTAGAGGCCAGGGTCTAATTGTGATAGGCCCTACACAAACCAAAGGGCCTCTTCTTTCTCTGAATCACTTACTAAGTGCTAATATAAGACAGCACGTAGTAAGTTCGGCAGACAGGGGAAGCACAAAGAAACAGTGAGATGATACTAGTGATCATGGTTAGTAGATGATAAATAAACTCTTCATCTTGTGATGGGAGGAATATATCTACTGTAGCAATTTTCCTTTGCAATACATTACAGCACTACCACAGTTTAGCTTCAGTTTGCACACAAACTACTCACATTGATGTGGATGGAGATGCAGGCACAGATCAAGGGCACTGTGATATCTCTAAATCATGGTACACTACAAAAAATAAGTGTCTCTATTCAAAGAAGATATAAACCACAAGTATGTAGTTTGACCTCTCAATCATTAAAGATCACATGGCATTTTTCATAACCGTAAAGGTGTCAAACTCAGAATCATAGCCAAATTTGAAAAAATTATCCAACATGGAAATTTAAGATATAGAACTCTCTCCCTGCCTTTGTTTGTTTGTTTTTGTTTTTGTTTTTAATAGGGTGATCAGACAGCAAATATGAAAAATCGGGACGGGGTGGGGGGTAATAGAAGCCTATATAAGAAAAAGCCCCAAATATCAGGACTGTCCCTATAAAATCAGGACATCTGGTCACCCTAGTTTTTAACCATTCCTGTAGAGCGGCAGCCTTAGCAGATATTTCAGAATTTACAGAAATGTTCTTCTTTGTGCTCAGAGGAAATTTGAAAATTTTCAGGCCAAACTACTTTTTCAAGCCAAAGTTATAAAGTGGCAAAAATAAAGCCTTATAATGGAAGCTAGTGGCAACCATAATTGTGTAGAGATTATTGCATCTTAATAATCAGTTTTTAAAAAAATCAGCATCTTTCAGAATAAAATATAAGTTTTTGTTACTAATTATGCTAGGCAGAAACACACACACACACACACACACACACACACATATACAGGTATTATAATACTAGTTGAGTGCAGAAACATTATTTGGCCTAACAAATAAGCTCATGCTTCCTATTAAGAAGGTCAGACCTATGCTTTAATTTTGAAACTAGATAATTTTTAAAATTAAACTATCGTAAATGTTTTCACTTTCTATTATTTCTATAATGGGAGGGGGAAATAATCTGCTTCTTAGAAGTAAATTATTACCTAACACCAATGCTGGGATTGAAGTCAGTCCTGAGTGTTGGCCAAGCAAAAGCTTTTCTCCACATTGCCTAGAGAAGACAGATAAACAGAGAAGTACATTGTGGCCAGTGGTTTGTTCAACAGGCCAGTTGAAGCAGGAAAAAATTCTGTTCGTCCCAAAGGAGTTTAAAACATCACCATGGCATAATTTTATTGTGAAAATGAATCTATAAATGTAAAGAATATCTGGCCATTTAAGGATTAAACAAATATACAGCCAAATATAATGTATGGGGCACTCCGAAGAGAAGAAGATACAGAGGGAAAAGTAGAAACAGGAACCTTTCCCCATTCCTTCCCTCCCCCAAGTTCTTCTCAGCACCAACCTTATTCCTAGGCTCCATCTAAACTCTGAGAGCTTGCAGCTGTATAGCTAAAGCAAAGTAGGTCCACCGGTCCAACCCCCCGCCCCCCAAACACACACACTGTAGATATGCTGCCCTGATGTAAGAGAATCCTTCTGCTAGCAAAAAGGGCTGGATTCAATTTCTAAGGTTTCTTCTAAAGAGTTAAATAAGTTTCATCTCCCACCAGAAACCTGTGACACTATACCTACCTAGGTACCCTTGATGGGCAATACCTCCCCACTTGTAAGCACGGAGTCCAGGAGTTTTAAAACAAAAATAACTGTATTAAGGGGTAAAGGGGACAGCAGAATGAATTTGGGAAAGGCAGCAATTAAATTCTAAGAGATAAGACTCCCCTACCCCAGGTATCTTAATAGCCGTCCCAACCTCAGTCCTCCTCTTGCAGTTGTGAGTGGCTAATGCATTCTAGCCACTTCCCTCCTCCCCAGATCCCCACTCACAGTTTGCTGTCCTAGGCTGCTTAAGTCCAAGGCTTCCCACAGCTCCCTGCTGGCTAGACTGTACTGGGCGCTCTACCACCTGACACAGCTGAAGTGATTTCAGATTTAATTGTTAAGAAGGAAGCCCTACACTGAGTCCTTTAAGTAGGCTACTCCTCTCTTTATGACTTCAGCCCAAGTTACCTCATTTAGAGCCCTTCATTGCCACAGAGCCACCTCAGCTGTACGGCCACAGCAAGATAAATCTTTAAAAAGAAATTACTCATATCTAGATCTCTTAATAAAGTCCTTACTATGAATACATGGCACTCCAGACCCCCATATCGCACTGTAGTCTCAGTCAGGGTGACCGCTGGCACATACAGTGTAGATCTCTTGTCCCTTCATTTCTCAGCAGGTTCAATAGCACTTTATTACCCCCAGACTCAAAATGTAACTGTATTTTAACCACAATGACCCAAACTGTCATTAAATTGAAATGCAAATGTGGCCTGGCTCATTCAGTCATTTCCCCTTGCTCACCAACAGATGCCAGCAGAGAACTCTCTCCCTGTTGCCAACACTGTCCACATATCTATTCAGGGGACACCATCATAGGACCTAATCACATCAGCCACACTATCAGAGGCTCGTTCACCTGCGCATCTACCAATGTGATATATGCCATCATGTGCCAGCAATGCCCCTCTGCCATGTACATTGGTCAAACTGGACAGTCTCTACATAAAAGAATAAATGGACACAAATCAGATGTCAAGAATTATAAAATTCAAAAACCAGTCAGAGAACACTTCAATCTCTCCAGTCACTTGATTACAGACCTAAGAGTGGCTATTCTTCAACAAAAAAACTTCAAAACCAGACTCCAGCGAGACACTGCTGAATTGGAATTAATTTGCAAACTGGATACAATTAACTTAGGCTTGAATAGAGACTGGGAGTGGATGGGTCATTATACAAAGTAAAACTATTTCCCCATGTTAATTCCTCCCCCCCCCCCACTAGTTCCTCAGACGTTCTTGTCAACTGCTGGAAATGGCCCACCTTGATTATCACTACAAAAGTTTATCACTAAAAAGATAAAAAGATTATCACTACATTTTCTTTCCCCCCCCCACCGCCCCCACCGGTAATAGCTCATCTTAAGTGATCACTCTCCTTACAGTGTGTATGATAACACCCATTGTTTCATGTTCTCTATGTATATAAATCATCTCCCCACTGTATTTTCCACTGAATGCATCCGATGAAGTGAGCTGTAGCTCACGAAAGCTTATGCTCAAATAAATTTGTTAGTCTCTAAGGTGCCACAAGTACTCCTTTTCTTTTTTGTGAATACAGACTAACACGACTGCTACTCTGAAACCCTAGAGAGCTGTGTCAAACTGGCATTCTCAAGCAGCTCTGGCCTGCTCTTCTTTGTGTTCACCAACAGGTGTCAACAGTGAGCTCCCTATGCTATGGGGCTTATAGTAAGATGGTATTTGCACTGATGTACCTTACCCTGGTAAGATACGATGGTAAGCTCCACTAGTATAGAGTGTCTACACTAAGGATTTGACTGTGCAAATTCTACAAGTTAAACAAGCCCTTAGAGAATTTTCCTATCCCAATGATCATTTCTGATCTCAGAACACTTCATAGTGTTCTGGGGAAAATTCATTCATTCCCCACAGCTTTCCCATCTAGCCACAGAGAGAGAGAGAGAGAGAGAGAGAGAGAGAGAGAGAGAGAGAGAAAGAGATTTAACCCCTTCCCTGCCATTCTATGTTGACAGATTCTTCACACCCCTAAACAGTACTGCATTCATCTTCTCTTATCAAGCAATATTTCAGCCATCTTCTCTGTTTTTTTATGATCAGTTACCCAGTTGTCCATAATTTAAAGGTAAATGTACAGTTACTGCTCACTGTAGTAGTGCAACACTGCCTGTCTTTCATTTGTACTATGCAGTTGGTAGAAGCACTACATGTTCTTGGCAGGAAAAATAGCTAGAAACCTCAGGAATGTGTGATTTCTAATTTCAACAGAGTGGTAGTTGATTATATGTATTAGCATAACTTAACTTTATCCATTATCCAAACTTAATATTATCCTTTGTTTAATACACCGATCGAAAAAAATGTACTCTCCTCTGTATGACTGTATTGTTTTCATTTGCTGAGGCCAAATTCAGGGCTGACATAAGCAGGCACATCTCAGTTGAACTGGATGAAGTAACACACCTTTATGCCAGCAGTGAAATTTGGCCTACGCAGCCATGCTAATTACAGTTTGTTTTTTGTCAATTATTCAACCTAAGTTTAACTTTCTGTAGGCATGTAAAAAATCAACACAGAGTAAAATGGAAAACATGGGTAAGTTCCCTTACATCACCATGAGAGGGCCAGATGACTTGTCAGAGGTAATGTATGACTGGAACTTTTGCTCACAAATATTAAGAGCCAGTTTCCACAAGGGTGCAAATGATAACCTAGGACCCAGAGGTTGCACAGAGGAGATTTTAACAGCAACAACACAAAACTGGCCTCTGAAGATACCAGTAGATACTGAAAAGAAATTACCATTAGTTTACCAGACATTTGTTGTCTGCCCATTATCTCCATTAGTAGAAGACTCTGCTAAGAGCTGTGGTTTCCTTACTTCTATGACCAAATGCCAATGTTCAAGATAAAGGAGATTTCGCTCTGAATAACATTCACGTACCTAAAGGTACTTTAAAATAGTTTAATAAATGGGTAGTTCCTGATAAAAGGCACAAATATGATCCCAGTCAAGGACTCTCACACATGCATTGCATGGTTGTGGTGTAAAGAAGCCATCAAGTTAAGAAAGTTGTTTCTGCTCCCTATAGATGAGAATTGAGCTTTAACTCAAACAAACTGATTAGAGAAATCAAAAGCTGTAGTTAATACCCCAATGCTCTGAAAAGTGTCTTGAGATCTTTAATGACCACAGAGTGGTCAGGCTCTTGGTTTTATATTTCAGTCAGTCAGGAGCTCCTAGGAGTTCAGCTCAAGTACATCAAATCCAGGGAGGGCCAGTTCAATCCATCAAGTGTGCACAAAGAATGATCAGAACCTAAAGGGAATTTAGAGGATAAAGTGAATTTAGTTTCAGGGAAAACAAAGGGGCAAACTGCCAATACGAGTTCTGGTTTTGAAGGAGTGGTCAAAAGAACATCTGGCCTTTAGATTGTAGGGAGAAGTTGGGCAGGTGGGTCCCTTCATTCTCCCCCCAACTATGTCTTAACTGCTCCCAAGAAAGAGAAGAATGGCAAGTAGTTTTTAAGAGAGTGTAAGCTGGAAACATTCACCAAGCTAGCACTTCGATTTTGACCATTCTGAGGAAGCAGGTTTGGCAGTTGTATAGTAGAAACTAGAGAGGAGGTTCCGGCTGCCCTTTCACGTATTTTGCAGCAGGATATGGGGAGAAGGACACGAATTAGGTGATACATAGATGCAGTTACAGTACGAATGCCAACCTCCCTTCAATGGAGAGCAATCTGCTTTGCAAGTGGGTCAGCTCTCTTCATGCCCTGTAGTTAAAGTTATGGATTCTTAGTTCAGGATTCATGAATCTTCACAGGTGATAGAACTGCTAATAAAAGTGAGACTGATAGAAGTATCAACTGTGTCACCAGTTTTTAAAAATGGGCAATGGGACACCGCTCCCCATTAAAAAAGCAGCAGTGGCACCTGGAAACGATTAGGGGGAAAGGTAGAGATGGTTCCATACATTTTTAAAGGAGTCCCTTTATTGGGAGATCATAGTGAAATGGTGTTTTTCAGTGAGACCTAAATTATGTTTCCTGTAATGGCATATGAGGGTAAGCCACAGGTTTGGTGTGGGGGATTTTTCCGGGGGGCAGGAGGAAACAGGTTGGGTTTCCTTCCCTGTTAAGAGACAGGCTTTTTATCAACTCCTGGAAAATTGCAAAAGTTTTTGCTTTAACATTTGAAACAATATATGTTTGAACTAAATTTGCATATGAAGTGTCCTGATTAAAAGCTTGTAAAATGTAACTCTCTAGAAGCAATGTAATTCAGTCAGCACTGGCCAGTAACCAACATTTTAAGGCAAAAATTACAAAGTTAGCTAGGAAGATTAGGGAAATTAGAAAAGAAAACAGAATGAGGAGTAAAAGATCTTAAGTGAAATCTACCAACCAGAAAAACTATGGAAAAGAGTTTATAATATAGTAATTTACAAGCCTTCTGGTAGTGCTGGATCACCAAAGGACATCTGTGTAACATTTTCATCAGCCTGACAACAGAGCCAATATCAACATTTGTCCACAGGAACCAACCTAAATATTTAAAGGTGAACTGCACAGCTAAAATGAAAATAGAGTTAATCCCAGAAATATGCACTGAATGGCCCCACTAACCAGGTTGTTAGAGGGAATTCATCACAGAAATAAGTTGTAGCTAATATTTATCATGACTTCGTTTTCCTTCTGTGAAATCTTCCTCAGATTTCCTATTTCAGTGAAGATATCAAAGAAAGCAGGATTCTGTGATGCAAAGGTATCTAGTCTTGCTGTAAGTGTGGTCACAGAATAATACACCGTGACATTGTCAGTAAACCAGGAGACTTTTTTTAAAAATAAAGAATAAGATGGCAGCTTCCAGAAAATGTACTGTCTCATTGAAACACCACTAGCCAGCACACACATGCATTCTCCCTCCAAAACAGGCTTGATTTTGTTCTATTATTTTTGAATAGTGAAGTGGATTACAGACTTTTTGTATAAGATTTTGTATGCCATGTATTCAATGTAACTATGTGGCATTTTGATGTCTCGGTTTCTACCAGCAGTTATCGCAAAAAGAAAAGGAGTACTTGTAGCATCTTAGAGACTAACAAATTTATTTAAGCATAAGCTTTCGTGAGCTACAGCTCACTTCATCTCAAATAAATTTGTTGGTCTCTGAGGTGCCACAAGTACTCCTTTTCTTTTTGCGAATACAGACTAACACGCCTGCTACTCTGAAACCTACCAGCAGTTATGTTATCATTAGATTTTCTTTATTTGAAGCTATGAAGGGGTTCTTCAGATCAGGTATTTGTTACAGGGAAATTACAAGAAATGCCTGACAACTCTTTGTTTCGAGTATCAAAATGGTTTAAAAGTGGGATTTCATAGTCACTTAAAATAGGCCCCTGTGGTTAGATTCTTGCATTTATTGGCACTTTTTGGACTTAAATTATTTTTACGGCTATAAAGCTCCCTATAAACTTCCCCCCCTCCAGCAGCAGCATCCAGCTGATGGCACAGATGACAACTGCCACATAATATGCGTTCAATCCAGCTAGCATTACATCCTCCTCTTCCCTGCAAAATAGGGGAAACATACAGAAATAAAGATGCACCACACACACTGGTTCAGAAATTTTTGAGTACTAAAGACACAGGGTTATATATGTAGGAAACTAAAAGCTTATTCCAAAGCCCAGTGGAGTAAATAGAAATCTCTACACTGATTTCAATGGGATTTGGTTCAGGCCCAAAGTTAGAGGTGTGGTTCTCTAGCAGTACACTAAGCAACTTTGGAGTACCCCTACCAAAACGGAAGGGCAAAACCTAACACTTAGGGAGACTACAGTTATAGCTCTGCTGTAAAAGATTGGACCTAGAATTCTACAATAGCAGCAGGGAACAAAAAAATCTTATCTAACCTTACACCCCTTTCTACAATACACTTCCATCATTGCTACCACTGGTGGAGCTGCATCTGATTTCTAACATCTAGTGTAGATAAGAACTAAAGGAGTACAGCTGACTGAGAATTAGATCTATGTGAAACTTAATAACAAAACACGAAACCAAGCAGAACCTCATCAGATTTCAGGAAAAACCTGAAACTTTGGCCAGGCTTGCCAGAACACCAGCTCTAGTCAGTCAAAATTTGGCAAACTGGGCCATGATTTGAGGGAAGCTGGGCAGAATGATGGTTTTGGGTGGAAAATTTGTGAAACCTCACTTATTTGGCACTAAACTAAGGCAGAAGTTGGTTGTTTCAACTACTAGGTTTTTTTTATTCATTTGGAATTGAAATGCAATTGAAACTCTAAGGATGTTACCTGACACCAAAAGAAAGATTCATATGAACCTTTGTGAAATGAAATATTCAAAATTATCTAAATGACTTAGGAGTCTACAGTCCAGAAAATGTTGACCACAAAAATTGTTTTCATCCAAGTTTTCACATTTGGGGACAATGTATACCTTCAAATCAGTGGCACTGCTATGGATACCCACATGGCCCCACAGTATGCCAACATTTTTATGGCTGACTTAGAACAATGCTTCCTCAGCTTTCGTCCCCTAATGCCCCTACTCTACTTTCACTACAGTGATGACATCTTCATCATCTGGACCCATGGAAAAGAAGCCCTTGAGGAATTCCACCATGATTTCAACAATTTCCATCCCACCATCAACCTCAGCCTGGACCAGTCCACACAAGAGATCCACTTCCTGGACACTACGGTGCTAATAAGCGATGGTCACATAAACACCACCTTATACTAGAAACCTACTGACCACTATGCCTACCTACATGCCTCCAGCTTTCATCCAGACCACACCACACGATCCATTGTCTACAGCCAAGCTCTACGATACAACCGCATTTGCTCCAACCCCTCAGACAGAGACAAACACCTACAAGATCTCTATCAAGCGTTCTTACAACTACAATACCCACCTGCTGAAATGAAGAAACAGACTGACAGAGCCAGAAGAGTACCCAGAAGTCACCTACTACAGGACAGGCCCAACAAAGAAAATAACAGAACGCCACTAGCCATCACCTTCAGCCCCCAAATAAAACCTCTCCAACGTATCATCAAGGATCTACAACCTATCCTGAAGGACGGCCCATCACTCTCACAGATCTTGAGAGACAGGCCAGTCCTTGCTTACAGACAGCCCCCCAAACTGAAGCAAATACTCACCAGCAACCACACACCACACAATAGAACCACTAACCCAGGAACCTATCCTTGCAACAAAGCCCGTTGCCAACTGTGTCCACATGTCTATTCAGGGGACACCATCACAGGGCCTAATCACATCAGTCACACTATCAGAGGCTCGTTCACTGCACATCTACCAATGTGATATATGCCATCATGTGCCAGCAATGCCCCTCTGCCATGTACATTGGCCAAACTGGACAGTCTCTATGTAAAAGAATAAATGGACACAAATCAGATGTCAAGAATTATAACATTCAAAAACCAGTCAGAGAACACTTCACAAAAGACAATATTGATCTCACTCATATGACATTACTCATTCGAAGGCCAGGGGTGTCATATGCTATGGTGCAGGGTGGTCAGTTGACCCCTCTCCTCCAGACCTTGATTTGCCCCCACTCCAACTTTTCATAGCTCCTCACCAGCTAGAACTGCAGTGTCTGCCTTGGGACTGTGGGAGCAGCTTGGGGTCAGGCTACGCTGGGATTCCTAATTCCCACGTTGTCAGCACTGACCCTTCTCTCTACTGGCCAGACCAGAAGCAGCAGTTGAGCCCTGGGCCTGAGCTGAGCATTGAGCAAGATAGGCCCCGATCCCTGCCCCAAGCCAGGTCATTGGTGAGACATATACCCTTCAGCCTGCTGGCCCTTTTCATTCTCCGGTATAGGACCAGCACATCACCTCCCCGCCCTGCTCCAGGATTGGACTAGCCTGCTAACCCCTCACAAGCACCTGCGGCCTCAGCGGGGAGGCAGAAGCAGGGATGATGACATCACTTTGCTCACCCAAGAATTTTCCAAAACTTCCTGTCTCAGACTCATATACTTATCAGCCAAACCAGAATTAAAGGGGAATGCTACCCTTACCTTCTTCCCTCCAGCTGGTTTGATCCATGATCTTATGAAAGGAAAGTCTTTTGGAAAAGAAACACAAGAGAACTTACTGATAAAGAGCTTGGTGACAAGCCTAGATGTAACCAGAGCAACAGCAGGGGCAGCCATCTAGGAAAAGGTTGACACTTGCTCTGCGTACCAGACAAAATTAAGAGTTTGCAGATGTTTACATGTAGAGCAGCTATGTTCTAGTCCACGCCCTCATAAATTCAAGCCACAAAAATTCTCTAAATAACCATAAAAAAAAAGAACCTGAGTATTTAGGAAGCTGAAGTTAGTACTATAAAGCAGCTGGTTTAACCTGTGCCCTGCTTAAACTGAGATTTTATTTCTGCTCAACAGCAATACTAAAACTGAATAAAGTATTGCAGAGAAAAAGTCAACATCTTTAATCTTCTGTAGCATCACTGCACAGGATAGCATTGATAGTCAAAGACTAGCAAAACTGAACAAAGTCTTGGCCCTAAAAATCAAGTAGACTCCAAATAGCATTAGAATAAGGGAACTCCAAGGCTCATCTTCAGATTGGATCTCATCCACTTTTTTTTCCTGGAGAACAACCATATTTAGCTCTACTGCTATGTTACTTTTTGGAGGGTGTGAAAGAAAGAAAGAAAGAAAGAAAGAAAGAAAGAAAGAAAGAAAGAAAGAAAGAAAGAAAGAAAGAAAGAAAGAAAGAAAGAAAAACTCCTACTTAGTTTTATGAAGCTTAACACATAATGATGTGCATGATCAAAATGTGGTGTGTGTGTGTGTGTGTGTGTTTGTGTTTATAACCATGTACACATCCCCAATGATATGTGGGAGTGAACTGCAGTGAGTCACAGTAATGAATCTCAGGCACATCAGGTAGGGTTGAAATCCAATATCCCTCTCCAAAGTGTGCTAGTTAAGTTCCATTATGCAACTTTATCCACTATAAAAGGTTGTTCAAAGAAACTCTGTGGCCAAGCAGGTGTAGAAATTACACCACCAGTTGCCTTGTGAGTTCTCAAATCTAAGCCTTGAATTCACTGTATCTGACAATTATGCCAATATGAAAACTGTTCACTGCAGACTACCTGCTGTGTGTTTTGTTTAAACTTGCTTAAGTAATCAGTAACTTCTTTGATGATAAATACAATAAAGGAAAGCATTAAAGGTGGCTAAGGAGAAAAATATCATCTTCAAACAATTTTTCCATTCTTTGACAACTAGAAAGTCCCTCGCCCAATTTGATGGGTAGGAAGAGGGGGAAACATGCTCAAAACTTTCAAGTTTCAATACTTTGGAATACTGTGATGCTTATGCTTGGGACGGTGGTGGAACAGCACCATGCTATGAAAACAAACATTGGCCCAATCAGGACTGGTAACTCAAGAAGCCAGATATTGCTTTCAGAGCTATTCAGTAAACAGTTTTCAAATTTTAGTTTCAGAGTAGCAGCCGTGTTAGTCTGTATTCGCAAAAAGAAAAGGAGGACTTGTGGCACCTTAGACTAAATGTGTTAGTCTCTAAGGTGCCACAAGTACTCCTTTTCTTTTTACACATTTTAGTGAAAATTTGCCAACTCTCTTGAATCGGCTATTGCGGAAGCCTGTGGTGACAATGCATGTATAAAGTTCTGCACTGTTTTTTACCAAGTAGATGAACTTTTGGCTGGAAAAATAATGATTTGTGAATTGAAAGGAAAGGAGGCAAGAGGACATTCTGGAGAAATGAACAGAAGTACTATAGAGAAAAAAGGGTACCTGAGGAAAATCCTTCCCTAGTGACAAGTTCTCACTCAAGAATTACCCGACTTGAGATGAAAGATCTTCAGATGATGGTATTTTACCATCAACAATCCCATGGACATTTTCTACAGGACACTCCCTGTAGTATTTCTCAATGGCTCCCTCTTCCTAGAAAAAACAAATGATAGAGCATCAGCAAATTCTGAATAATTCAATCCAGCACTCCCATTAGAGGAGGCATTACCTTCCATAAAAGAGTGTTTGAAAAGCAACAATTTCCTCTTTAGATTTTTTTTTCATTCTCTCTCTTTCTCTCTCTCTTTTTTCAAAACGCAGCACTGAAAGATGAGACATTCTGCAGCAGATAGCTGATTGAAAATAGAATTCTCAGTTTTTTGGAAACCTGATGGAAAATTATAGAAATAAAAAGAGAGGGAAAATGCAGTCTAAGCTTTGCATGAGGCCTTGTGTTGGCTTCTTTGTGAATTTTACCCTAAGTAGAAAAAAAACAGTAACATAGCGCCAAAAAATCTTTTGCTGTTCTCCTCCTTCGCTGTCCAGCTAATCAACATGCAGACTCTTTAAAGAAAGAATTACTCTTGATAGAATTATTAGGGAGATATTTGCTGTTGTGTGCGCTTGGTCTTATTTTAAAATGTACAGCTTGTAAGAAAAGACCCAAGTTCAGAGGGCCCAAAGAGACCCTAGGCACAATTTAAATCGTATATAAGCTCTTAGAGTGAAATTCACCTTCTTGCAGATAACCAATACAAGACTCATGCACCAGTAATTTCCCACTTAAAGCCTCAGCATATCAGCAGCATTATTTGTGCTTCCCCAGCTGTCTGTATCCACCTATCTGTTGTCTCTTGTCTGATATTTAGATTGCAAACTCTTTGGGCCACAGATCATCTTTTTGTTCTCTGTTTGTACAACAACTAGCACAATGGGGTCCTGGTGTATGATCAGGGCTCCTAGGCACTATGATAATACAAATAATAAATAAGTGATGCATTGGTCTTGTCCTGGTCTACTTCACAGAGGTGAATATCACCCTGAATCCAGGTTTTAGGTGTCACTTATTTATTACTTGTATTGCGATAGCACTCAGTTGTTGACCAGGACCCCACTGTGTTTTGATATAATAGGTCAAACATTGATTACTTTAACTCATGGCAGTAATTCCAATAATTACTAATTTACTGAGGAATCATAGAATCATAGAATCATAGAATATCAGGGTTGGAAGGGACCCCAGAAGGTCATCTAGTCCAACCCCCTGCTCAAAGCAGGACCAAGTCCCAGTTAAATCATCCCAGCTAGGGCTTTGTCAAGCCTGACCTTAAAAACCTCTAAGGAAGGAGATTCTACCACCTCCCTAGGTAACGCATTCCAGTGTTTCACCACCCTCTTAGTGAAAAAGTTTTTCCTAATATCCAATCTAAACCTCCCCCATTGCAACTTGAGACCATTACTCCTCGTTCTGTCATCTGCTACCATTGAGAACAGTCTAGAGCCATCCTCTTTGAAACCCCCTTTCAGGTAGTTGAAAGCAGCTATCAAATCCCCCCTCATTCTTCTCTTCTGCAGACTAAACAATCCCAGCTCCCTCAGCCTCTCCTCATAAGTCATGTGCTCTAGACCCCTAATCATTTTCGTTGCCCTTCGTTGTACTCTTTCCAATTTATCCACATCCTTCCTGTAGTGTGGGGCCCAAAACTGGACACAGTACTCCAGATGAGGCCTCACCAGTGTCGAATAGAGGGGAACGATCACGTCCCTCGATCTGCTCGCTATGCCCCTACTTATACAACCCAAAATGCCATTGGCCTTCTTGGCAACAAGGGCACACTGCTGACTCATATCCAGCTTCTCGTCCACTGTCACCCCTAGGTCCTTTTCCGCAGAACTGCTGCCGAGCCATTCGGTCCCTAGTCTGTAGCGGTGCATTGGATTCTTCCATCCTAAGTGCAGGACCCTGCATTTATCCTTATTGAACCTCATTAGATTTCTTTTGGCCCAATCCTCCAATTTGTCTAGGTCCTTCTGTATCCTATCCCTCCCCTCCAGCGTATCTACCACTCCTCCCAGTTTAGTATCATCCGCAAATTTGCTGAGAGTGCAATCCACACCATCCTCCAGATCATTTATGAAGATATTGAACAAAACGGGCCCCAGGACCGACCCCTGGGGCACTCCACTTGACACCGGCTGCCAACTAGACATGGAGCCATTGATCACTACCCGTTGAGCCCGACAATCTAGCCAGCTTTCTACCCACCTTATAGTGCATTCATCCAGCCCATACTTCCTTAACTTGCTTAACTTGCAAGGAGAGAAAGGACAGCAGAGTTTGGCCCATTCTGATGTATGTTTTCTTTAGTGCCAGTACTATAGTTCTGATGAGGTGTTTTTGTATTATTTACAATTAATATATTGTGAATGCAGCACCACAAACAGTCTTGGCACTATAGACATACAAAAGACAATGGTCATGCCTTAAACAGCTAACAGATAAGTTAATACCTTAACAAATAATTAGAGTGCAAAGAGAGGTCATGATCAGCCTATTACAGGGAATCGTGTGCTATACATAACTGAACCGAGACTATGGGTGGGATTTTCAAAAGCACACTGAATTTGCCTAACTGTCCCACTAATGTCAGCATAAGTCTTTCATTGACTTTAGTCGAAGCAGAGTTAGATCACTACTGAGTGCTTCCAAAAATCCCATCTTCCATATCCAGAGATGAACAATAATTCAAGAACTTCATCCCTGGGTCAAAATGATGGTGCTATCACATAGAAGTAATATACTATGTGTAGGATCTGGAAATATAGTGCATTTCTATAACTGCTAAAGCCATAACATCTGGAATGCCATCTTGGAGAGGCTCCAAGTGATTTCCACGAGGAACACTTTGTAAAAGTTGTTACTTTTCTAGGCATTTCAAAATTTTGTAAGTAGAATATGTTCCCAGGCCCTCATAGGAGCAAAGATTGGATTATAAAGTGCTAAATGTTTTTTACAACTGTATAAGCAATGATACTAGATGGATAACTATTCAGGGGAAATTATTTTTACAGATAATTTGAATGGATTTGTTCCAGCCCTCAATTAGTTTCATATTTCAAGAATCCAGAAATGTAGAACAATTTCTCCTGTGTTCATCCCTTTCATGGAAGTCAGGGAACCCAACCTGGGGAAGCCTCTGTTCATTCTTCCTATTTCTTACTGCATTAGACCCAAATTTTCAAAAGCTTGGAGCAGCAGCAGCAAATAGCCATTTGGATGCCCACCTGGGGCAGCAAGTGGAAGTCAAGCCCCGAGGAGATTTTCATAGCTGCTGTTCAGTCATTCATTCCCAAATGTTCTGAGAGCCCAGTAGCTTGAGCACTTCCAGAGAGTGAGGCAGGAACATGGCCCAGCAAATTAACACCTAAAAAGCACTTTTAAAAGTCGAGACTTCAAGGTGCTCGAACATTACAAAGATCAGAGGGGTGCCTCCTGGCTTAGTCATAACTTAAAGTACTCAAGCATCAGTCCCTTGTTGGTTGCTCTGCTGTCAATGAACCCTGAAAACAGGCAGCACACTAGGTAAAAAAACTTGTCTCTGGGAGGGGGCAGATTTATAGAGTTAGTACAGTGAAGGAGAAGAGTCAGGACAGGAACTGGGAGAGCAAATGAGAGGAGGTGGAAAAGGTTGAGGCTGGGTCTCTAGGACAGGCCACAGTAACAGTGAGAATTTTAGTTATTGCCCTTGACTATGTTGCATCTGTAATGTATATCACGAAACAACTCAGGGAATGATAACAACAGAAAAGGAGGCTGAGGCTCATAAAAGAAGGTGCTTTTTACTTTCTTTACAAGGTCTGTGTGCTTCAGATGAACTTCTTGTGAGGCACAGGACAGAGAAGTGCCAGTTCACCTGGAAGCGTTAATAACCATATCCATACAATTCAGGGTACCACTGCATTGAACATCCTTGCCACTGGGTCCTTTCATAAGCACATGAGGGACAGAACTTGCACCAGCTAGTCTTTTTCCTCTGAGTGCCTCGGGGACTTCATAAAATATGACCCACAAGGACACAAAAAATGTTAGCTTCCTAGGGATAGGCAGATCCACACAAAATTAAATGGGCATTATGGATTGCACACACATCCCTCTCAGAGGACCAAGGCAAAATAATGCAGCTTACCGATGCTACAGAGACAGTATGTTACCTGAAAGTAGTGTTCATAGCTATGAAGGTTAGATATCCAGAATAAGGGAGCAAGGGGAAACCTAATGTCACATGAACTGATGCCATCATTACTGAAATGACACCCCTCAAGGAAGAGCAGTTGGGCAAGTGTTTATGAACTCTCTCTGCGAGCACAAAGCAGAGACTGTTGCTACTTTTGTCAAGTGGGTAAATGATGCCTTTGGAAATGTCATGGTGTAGGAGTCAAATAGAAAGAATTGTTCCACTGGACAATATGTTCGCTTACACAAATTATAATACTGGAAGCATGAAATATAAAAGTAGTAAAGAAAATATAAGCATTCCTTTCCACATTAAAGATGTCAAAAATGTTCTATTTTACTATGCTGTATTGTAAATGCACTGTTAAAATAGGTCTTCCTTAAAGCAACAGTACTTTTGACTCATCAGTAAAATCTAGAAATCATCTGATTGTAGGCCCTACCCCATGTAGATAGCATTTACAATTCTGTAGGTAATAAAAACATGTTGCTTTAATTATTTTCCCCCATTGTTTTTGAGAAATTTACACAAAATAAAATTTTCTGACCATAAAGTCAGGGAGTCCTGTGTTTTTCAAATTTGCTTGTCTTGTCTAGTAGCAGCAAATCCATGCTAGAACCTCACTACTAGAACATTGCTAAACCTCAGAAAATAAAAAATGTGATGATTTTTTTTTTCATTTGGCTTCAACTCAGCTTTAAAAAATGAATGATTTTTGTGTCTGTAATCTTAGAAATGCAACAATTTTTGTGCAAATAGTATTAGTTAGCCATCAAACTGCTTGTTTCTGAGAAACTGTGGATGAAGTTGCAGAAGTTATTTAATAAAACATGAAGACTTTGTGCCTTCTGAGTATGAAAGACTGAAGGAGTGGTTTCCCCAAGCCCACGTAGTAGAGTTTTATCAGGCTCCAGTGGGAAAGAGGACCTCGTATTCTCAAAAGGATGTTTGGCAATGTTTATTTTCCATTTAAAAATGGCAAGGCAGCTCAATAAAAGGGATTACAATTGAATACTATAAGAGAAACAACATCAAAAATAAAAATTGCTCCTCTGAGTTGAGCCAAGTTATTGAGTGGTTACTCACAAGTGTTTCAAAAATGACTACGTTGAAAGGCTATCCAATGGTAGAGTGTGCCAGATGCCTCCTGTAAGATGCTGAGCACCCACAACTCCTATGGAATTCATGGGAATTTAGGTCACTTAGCATCTTAACCAGATCAGGCAAATGGTATCCCACATCCAATTTCTATGTGAATTTTCTATACTATAAGTTCTATGTTAAGCACAACAATCATTTTATCTACATTGTCATTCTTGTGCCAGAAAAAAAGGGCTTTAACTTTGAGTTGAGTGTCTTACCCTCATTCCTATACATTAATGCTCACTGTGCTATGTCAGTCTGCTCGACAGATAAAGGGAAAGAAATGGGGCAAAGATAAAGGAAGATGGAAATATTTCAAGACTAGCCCATGTAGTGTAAATCAGCTTGTGTAACTTCTCTGGGTCACACGAAAACCTCACGCTCACATTTAATTTGCCCATCCTGAAGTATTTTTCCTAGTAATGCCAAATACCATAATGCTCTCTGTCAGTGATTTGAAATTATTGTATAAGCTACATATCGGGTACACTATTGTTAATGAAATGCACACAAGATGATGAACAACTTCCTTTTCCTGCTGGAGCCCAGCTGCAACCAGGCCCTGTATCCTTGATGCTGTAAATCAGGCCTTTGTACTCCGGGAGGATTCAATCAGCTGCAGGTGTGGGCCCGCCAAGGCCCGTCTGGGATTAGGTAGCAGCATTTGATATGAGATCCCAAACAGCACCAGCAATCCACACACCACATGTGGCCAGTCTTTGGAGAAAGCAAAGGAAAAACGCTGATGAAATGTGGCACAGGACCATGGAATGCAATTTCAAACTTCCACATCTGCAGGAAAGAGAGAATGAAAGTTCCTAATTTTACAATAATGATGTCATTGAGAATACATGATGGTGGAAATGATGTGCCAAGGTTTTCATAGATTTAACCATTTAGGATGCTGCTAACTGAGGGTTGAGTTTGTTTGTGACATTGCAGTTCTAAATGCAAAACAAGAGCAGTTGCCATCGCTCAAATGTTGTGTGTATGTATACACATGTCCACACAAAACTCACACCTATCAAGTTGACATTTTGTACAAATTCACTAACTGAAAACATCGCTACATCTATTTCAGTGCATATTCCTTTAAAAAAAGAGATGTAATTTGGACAAAGCAGTACCTCACACTCAATAAGGAAAAAGCATTTACACTCAGCAAGAAAAGAAAACTAAGAGTTGTTCTGCTTTCGCCTTCCGCCTCCCCCCAGTGTTAAGAGCTGTGAAGAATTTGCTTCTTTACATTTGTCCATGGTATTTAGGGATGAAGAAATATTAAAACAGTCTGGTTTTGTTATTACTGTAAATATAAAATACATTGAAAAGAGCATGCACTTGATTTTTTTAAAATCTGTTTTCCATTAGCTTATCTTGATAGCTGAAGTTAATCACTATTTTTGACCATATATGATTTAGATATGTCATTAATTCATGTACAATCCATCTGAATAATGATTGTGGTTTTCTGCTTTACAAATTCATCTACTTCACTGCGAAACCAAGAGAGTCAAATTCCATGCAACATCTGGTTTCCATTTTATGTAATTGCTATTTTTAGAGTTATAATCATGTGTTATTGTAAGGACCATGGTGTCAATCACTCAGCTAATGGGGAAAATTCAATGCCTAAATACCTGGGAGAACAAGAAGCTGACTGAAACAGGTGCATTTAGACACTTGGTTTTAAGTATAATTCTAGTCTCCCAATTAAAATAAATCATTTTAAGAAGAAACTATATTCTTTCCATTCCTTCTAGGAACCAAAAGTTTAATACAAGGGTGTCACGCTATGTATCTGGGCTAGTGCCCATTGGTTTCAGTAGGAGCAGGATCAGCTCTTATATATAAGCTCCAGTACCATTAACTTAATGCATCTGCTAATCTTGAAGGTTAGCTTTTAGGAGCTATTGTATGAAGTAGCCCCCATTCATGAAGACTAGTTGCAGATTTTAGTAAAAGGAAAAGAGTAAACTTTAGCTTCTTCTTAAACAATAAGGTGTGCACACATGGCTAATTCTCCACACCTATAAAGAAGACACAGACCAAAACAGGATAGCTGTTCATGGGAAGAACTGCAACAATTCATATGTACCAGAGAAATGTACAAAAATAATTCAAATAAAACTGTACGGGAAACATCTCGAGTAATTAACAGCTTTAACTTGTACTTTAAATAGATGTGGACTATTGTAAAGTATTCAGCAAGTACTATGAGAACTTAATCACAGGATACACTGGCATACAGAATTTCACCCAGAGGCTCTACTAATAAACAAATGTGTTCTTCTCTGCCCACTTTCATTTTTAAACTATATTCATACAAACTTTCAGGGCAACCAAATGATGATGAGCAATATGATATTGAGCACTATGCTAACAAGGTCTGGACAGCAAAATCTCAAAACAAATTATACATATCACGCATCTCTACCTCTTAGAAATAGAGAGCTAATGATCCTTAGGAAGCTCACAAGGACTAGTATGGAGGTCCTTGTTAACAGAGCCCTTAAAAGGAGAAACTGAGATTTTTCTTAAAAAGTAGACATTTCAACCCCATCTCCTGGCAAGTATAGCCTTGAAAACAAACCAGTGTAAACCAGTTTCTTGGAATGAAAAGAACAAGCCACTGGTTTTCACTACTGCAGTAGAAGACTAGTAGGGAAATTCCTAAAGATACACACAGACATACATACTTAATGTCAGTTAAGTGCACCTCAAATTTCAGTTTCCTTACCCTTCCCAAACTCCTCACGCTGGTCTTAAACATAGTGGTGTGATGATGTGGATAGGAATAAATTACATTTAGGGAAGCAGGGTTAGGAATTGGAATTCTTTTCACAGCAGGACCTAAAATGCTCAGGCTGGCTCTGCTCATTAACATTTTTCATCCCCCACTGAAGATGGGACTGAGATGGCTGTTGCTCACTCAGCAGCTGCCAAGCCAAAAGTTGTGCCTCGTTTTGCCATGGTTGCAACAAGCACATCCCCTCTTGTATCTCCCGCCAGTGCAGAGTTTAAGTATTACATTTTCTCTGGTGACATTCCCACAAAGTAATTGTGTGTGCATGTGCAGTCTTAGCTAAGTAGAGTGTGATCAGATCCTTTTCCAGCATGGATAACTGCCTTTGTGCCAGGATAAGTACATAGCTGCCTTTACTCCTCTGTCATTTTATGTCATTGACACAAAGTAACTGTGTGTGTGAGTACATGTTTGTGTGGGGGTCCTATAATAGTTGTGCAGGGTGCCTCCACAGGGAATTAAATAAGCTAAACAAGGCTATCTGCCAAAGTTGTGTCATGGGAAGGTGATTGAGAACCCTGTGCTACTGTTGTATCAAGCACATCAAATGCCATGTATCATTCTGAACGCGCACAGTCAAACCGGTGAGTTTACTCTGGTCAGAATACATTGAGGTGAAAGTCAAGCATGTGACTGTCTGTAGACAATGGAAATGGCCAAAAAGGAACTAGTTTTAAATTTGAGTGCTGGACTCTTTTTAGTGTATTTGTCCATTTCTGTTATTTAGTCAGCAAAGCTAATAAGTAAATAGAATATAACACTGTTATTAAAGTGAACATTGCATAGGAAAGAGCCCATCCAAAAGCCATGTTGCCAACTCTCACAATTTTCTCAAAAGCTCAATGATATTTGGTGGTTTTTAAAGTTTCCATTCCTGGAGTCAGGTGATAATGTGAAAATCTCAGATTTTTTTTAAACATGTTTCTCGCTCTCATAGTTGCAGAGAAAAGCCTGAAAACATGAGCTGAAAAGGCTCAAAAGCCAGAAGGCAATTCAGAAGAACTCCAGATTTATTATTTTTTTAAAATTTCATTATGGGAGGAGGGAGCCTGACTCATAATGTTTGAATGGTCAGGGTTGGCAACACTGCGGACATTACCTGAAGAAGCTCTAGATATAGTATAATATATATTTCATTTGAAGTATTGTTTCCTACCCTCTTGAATGGATAGATAAAATATCAAGGGCCATCATTTCAAAGGGGCCTCATCAAGACCCGAACATTTGTGCCTTTAATCTGCAATTACCTGCAGCTACAAATCACATTAAGATATCTAATTGCAGTACCATAATTGGAGTGTGCAAAACTAGATGGGAATGATGGACATAACTTTATTTTTTAAGTTTGCTAAATATATTTTGAAGGTAAACAAACTTCCCCTTGTAGAACCTAGACAGACAGATCCATCCTCATTCCTAAATGAATTGTGTAAATCAACCCCTTATTCAGGAAGGGAATTAAGCTACTCAACTAGTCTCACCTATTCACATACTTAAAATTTAGGCAGGCGCTTAATTCCTTTCCTGAGTCAGTGTTGATTTTCTCAATTAATTTAGGAATGAGGATGGGTCTGTCTCTCTCCTCTGTGAATTTGGAGGCTCAATATTCAAGAGTAAGCCACAGAAGATCACCTTCCGCTCACGTGAACAGATAAATTCTACTCCTACATTATGCAAATTCTAATGCAGCTTTTTAATATAGGCTTTTGAACTGACATGGATTTTCCTTTGTATAATAAAACAAATATCAGAGTAAAGCAGGTAACAAAAATGAGTCTGTATAGCGGGGGGAGGGGAGGAATTCCTAATGGTGAGACTTATTAGCCCGTGGAATAGCTTCCCAAGGGAAGTGGTGGAAGCCCCACCAAGGAAACCACTGACAACAAGACAAAACAAACCTCTTAAGAACCAATACACTGTAGGGTGATTCTAGATGGGCAGTGGAATTGATATGATGACCTCTTAGGTCATTTCCATATTCATTTTCTATGAAGCTATGTCAGGTAATGAATGAATAGACTCAGTGTAAAAAATAGCTAGCTTAGGAGGATTTTAAAAGTAAACGAGTGGAACACAGTTTGAAATAGTCATGTTTTCCTCTCAGAGCAGGCCAATGTAAATATTATTTCACATGTTATCAAGTAATTCTAAAACTAAACATACTCACCCTAACAATGGTTATGATCAAAATTTAACAATGTTCTTTTGAAAGTTCTCAGTACATAAAACTTAAATGTAGACTAAAGGTATAGATGACTAAAAGTTTGGAGTTGGGTGCTTCTTGCTCATTGGGGCAAAGGAGCTTTTGTTTGCTTTTAATATTGCATTCAATTTATTTTATGCTTTCCCCTCAGGTTCAGTTCTCAATGTGTTACAAATGGTCATCGTTAGGTTTCAGGGTTAGAAAATGTCCCCAGTATAGGCAGTTCCAAGAAGCCACTATGTAAACAGGTATAACTCCAGTTAAGTCCATAGCATTATAACTACTTACACCAGGGCTGAATTTCGTTTAATAACTTATGTGTAAGATGCTGCCCATCCAATAGCTGTCCCTATTCCTTATTCCCACTTAAGTATCTTTAACCACCAGGCTACAAACCTATTCTGCCAGTTTCCAGTTTAGGGATCTATTTCTAGAGTAATGTTATTGGTTTCACAGTATCTTTACCATTTTTGTTACAATATTTACATTGTGGTCATATTTATCTTGTTCTGTTCCAACAGGGGAAGAGAATTTGCTAATAAAGGAATCATCATTTGAAGGGATATTGAAATGTATGAGCAACTCTTCTGAGAAGCTGCATGCCCATTGACTTCAGTGCTGAGGGTGATCAGCACCTTGCAGCACCAGACCCTACATTCCAAAGTAGAAGAGCACATGGCTCTGGTGTTGTGATTCTTCCCCTTTCTTCTACTTTTACTTGTGGTATTTGCTGGTTTTCCTCACTTCCCAGCTTTTGGAGTCATATTAGTAGGTGAGGATCTCAGCTTTTGTTTATAAAAATATAAATGTTTTTAGTTCTGTTGAGAAAACCTTGAAAATGCAAACTCTAATGGCTCAAAAACCAGAAGGCAAATAAGAACTCCAAATTATTACTGTTGGTTTTTTCAAGTCCATGGTTTTTAAACCAACATCATGATTTTTTGAGCCCTAATACAATTTTTCAATGCTTGTAGTTGACAATACCATGGTTCGTTCCGGTGAGTTAAAAGGCAGCAGTCTCTAGGGATGCAGAAAGATAGGTTTAATAGGAAGATTAAAATCTTGCCTTATTTCACAACATGTCAAAATGCAAAAAGAGCAATCAACAACCTAGGCCTGTTGAATGGAGGTTATCTAAGGGCCACCTGCCTAGCAGATCAAGGCAACAAGCCTCTAAAGCATTGCTGAGTATGCTGATTTTTGCACTTATTTGCCTTCCATGGGGTTTTACTCCACTGTAAGCTTAACATATGCACCTGCATAATTGAAAACAATCCAACTGTAAGTGCTACTCATGCAAAAAAAAGATACAAAACAAAACAAAAAAAGACAGAGAATTTCATAGGATCGGCACTAGACCAGTAAAAATAGCTGATGAACTTTGCCAGCTGTTGAAAACTGTCTGTGGGATCAGTTCCTTTGTTCTTCTCTAATAATAGTTTTAGTTTATGTTTCTTTTTTTCCTTCTTTTTCTTTTACTTTTACTGTTTTCATTTTGCTTTGATGTTGAAAACAGCCACAGCTGCATTACAAAAATAATTGCTCCCACTTTCATATACAAGTTCATGCACTGGGAGGCAACATTCTGCACACACACACACACAAATTTTGTGCATAATCTGATGGTGACCGTCTATGACCAAACAAGAAAAATAGGACCTCGCTCTCTCTCAAAATAAAACAAAACAAAAAAACAAAGAATCCTCTGGCCAGTTTATAGAGGGATCTTTTAATAACAACCAACAACAACCTCTTGACATTTATATAGTTAGTGCATTCCCCTTTCAATTCCCTGCATAAATATGAATTAATTATTATATTTATTTATTCAAATTTTTATTTTGCTACCAGTACTCTGGACAGCCTTAACAATCTTCTAAAATTATACTAATAAATAAACAGACCCATGAATTACCTCAGATGAAATCAGCCGGCAGCAACATAAATAACAGAAATTAATCAACCTTCCTGCACATATCCTACTATGTCCCACAACCACTACTACCCAGCTCAATTCCTCACGTGCAAAGGAGAAAGGGTAGACCTCCCAGTGTGTTCTGAAAACTAACAAACGTGGGCAATTAAGACCATGAAAGCAGAGAATATCTTCCAAAGGCCTGGAAGCCAGAACAAAGAACACCCTCCCAGCTAGCCCTCATCTCTTGTTTAATTTAACCTCACATATATAGATGAGTGATATAGGTAAGTATTATTCCTATTCTAAAAATGAGGAAAGTGAAGCACAGTGACAGGTTAAATGACTTGTTCAAGGTGACACAGGAAGCCTGTTGCAGAGCTGGGAATTGAACCCAGGTCTTCTAAGTCCCAGCTCTGCATTTAACCACATGACCTTCCTTCCCTTGGACATGAAAAACAAGGATATTTTTTTATGAAAAAACATTTTCTTCCTTTGTGTGTCTTTTCATAGGATGCCTAAAATGGAGCATTCCTGTTGATTTTGACTCAACTTCCTGAATAGCCCCCATTATTATAATGTTGCTTAAAATAACAGAATAATTAGATCACAATTCCTAACCCCTGGAGTATAGCTCAGCAAAATTAGCAGCAAAATATAACATAGCAGGCCAGATTGTAGAACCCTTACTCTTGTTGGTAAGGATTTACCTAGGCAAGTAGTTCCACTGACTTGGTTGGGACTACTCAGGTAAGTAAAAGCTCACCAGTGTATATATTTCACAACCAAGCCCAGAGACTGGAGTAGGGAACTAGTCAAGACTCCTGAGTTCTATTCCTAGTGATATATTGTTATTAAATATCAATATTACAGACTGAGACCTCTGGACACTACAGATTAGTGTCCTGTTGTGATAGGCACTATACAAACATTATATGAAGACTGTCCCTATGCTCAAGTGTTAACATTCGAAGACCTGATGTTATTGTCTGCCAGACAGAGGGTATGTCTACACTGCTGACTCGGGCTCACGGGCTCACTGTTGACTCGGGCTCACGGGCTCAGGCAAAGGGACTGTTTAATTGCAGTCTAAATGTTCAGACTCTGGTTGAAGTCCAGGATCTAGGACCCTGCAAGGTGAAAGGATCCCAGAGCTCAGACTGTAAACCGAGCCCAAATGCTACGCTGCAATTAAACAGCCCCTTAGCCCGAGTCAACTGGCCCGGGCCAACCATGAGTTTTTAATTGAAGAATAGACATACTCTGAAAGCTATATGATCTCTGACAAATCATTTCTGCTCTTTGAGCATCATTTTCCCCATTGAAAATATTTCCCTACCTTGCAGGCACACTGCAAGGCTTAATTAATTAGGGCCGATTCTGCTCCTGTACATTGAAATCAATTAGGCTGTTCACAAGAGTAAGGATTGAAACACTGAAACTCAAGGTAACTAAGATGCTAAAGATCAGAATTTGATTTTCTGGCTCCGCTAGTGATCTCATGCTCTCACTTCATGAAGAAGCCAAATCACCCAATCTAAAAAGAAACAGATTTATCGCCTTGCCAGTAAAGTATTCTTCTTCAAAGTTACCCTGGTTGGCTCTGAGTTCAGTTTTAAATTAAAAATCAATATTTTGTTATGCAGGCAAGTGTACATTTCCTATAAGACAAAACTACTTTTTTTAACATTTTGAAAATCATAGTTTTTCAATTATCCAGAAATCCCAACCAGCTCTATAACTGGTAGAAAACTCTAAAAACAAAATTGCTTTAAAAACTACAGGGTTTCACCCACTCCTGCTAGCTTTAAATCAAAAAAATCTAATTCTGGGCATTTTTTTCCCATTAGAAACCTGAATTTCAAGCAGCTCTATTCTAAGGACTTCAATGAAATATTTTTAAAACCCCTTTGTCCTTAGGAATTAAACTGTCATCATTATAAAGCAGGAAGAATTGGTTAGTAGCAGTAGACAATAAAAAAAAATTGAGAAAAATGCAGTAGCCTCAAAATATCCTAAATTCTTTTAAAGTGATAGAAATTATTAGAGTTAGCTCATTGTACTAGGAATATACAAACAAATAATTTCAGATATATGGATCAAAGAAATGCAGTCAATGAAGGCAACTCTGGAACACAGACTGCAAGAAGCAGCAATGTCTTATTTTAGGCCTTCAAGCAGTATGTGTTCTTTTCTTTTTTTTTTTTTTTTTGGTAATTATTGCCAGTTAGCTTTAAAGATTTTGCCAGTAGAATGAAATGTTCTTCCTCCTGTTGAGTCTGCTTCCATCTGTACCTTCCCACCCATGATAGAAACATTTAGTAATGCTTAGTGATGGCTACATCTACTCCAGGAAACAGCTGGGCCACTGACTGGTCTTATGTGTCATAGAAATTCCAGGGTGTTCTGCAGCTTCAGGTTATTATATGATAAACTCTATTTAAAAGCAGTTGTCATGGCAATCAGTGGATACTGATCCCTGTCATGTGACAGAAATATTGAGCTTTGTCACCCTGGCATGGACCACGTGGTTAGAGGAGGGGAAAAAATACAATTAGTTGCCTGAGCACTTGTGTGTCAGACCCTTGCTATAGAGATGGATGGTTAGGGGTACAATTTAGCAACGGGTCAGTTGCCATGTAGTGGAAGTTGTGCTCATTAGTTGCTCTACAAAGTGTTGCCAATCCTCAAGATTTTTTTGAGTGTCATGGGACTTCAGTTCGGGCTGGAGTCAGGTGAAAGGTGACCTGAAAAGCTCCAGCCCTCTTTAAAATTTAAGCCCTGCCTAGGAATAGCCCCCCCCCCACCTCTGATTGGCTTCCTTCTCCACCTCCTAGGAAAGAGCAGCCAATAAGGGCAAACAGGACCTTTCCCCCCCTCCCCTCAAGAACTGACATCATTCTCACAGGAGGGGGTCAGGAAAGAGGGAGCAAACAGAGCCAACCAGCTCAGGGCAGGCTGGCTCCCTCCTTCCCCTCCTGTGGCTGCTCCACTTCTCCCCTTTTTTCTCCCTCCCTGCACCACCTGGCAGGGTAAGGGAGAGAGGGAGGTGAAGAATCCCTCAAGCTGCCCCCTCAGCCTGGAATGGGGATAAGGAGACCTCACTGCCGCCCCTCCCCCAAGCCTGGGAGAGAGGGGTGACAAACCCCAGGACTTGCAGGAGGAGCTGGGGTGAAGCTGGGGAGGGGGAGAACTGATTTGGGGTTTGGGGGAGAGTGTTGATTTGGGGCCTTGGAAAGGTGGACAGATGTGGGGTGAGCTCTCCTGCCAAAACCCACCTTACTCTGTACATTTGGGAGCACTGGCAACCCAGTAACTGCCACACACACACACACACACACACACACACACACACTGGGGAGGGTGTGTCAGAATGAGTACATAAACCAAACGGCAAACCAAATGTAATACAATATAATTTTTTAAGAAAAAGTTCTCATGATTTTTCAGACAGTCTCATGACTGTTTGGGGTCTGATACATGATTTTTGAGCCTTCAGGGTTGGCAATACTGTACTCGATACAGTATATAACACTCACAAATACAATGCACGTGAAATGGCCCTTCCCCCTCCCACAAACTAGATTAATAACATTAATTAATTTATAAATAATTACTTGAAAGAAAAGCCCACCACCACAGGAATGAAAACCCAGAAGATTTGGCACCTGAAACAAAGAGATTTGCTGTTATGCATTGTATGAGAGTCTAGCCAATAAAATAAGAAAGACCTGGTTTGCTATATTCTATTTTCTCTTCTTCACTTCCTTGGTAACACCGGGTAGGGCCTCTGGTCCTAACTGCAGGCATTTGAGGTGAGGTTAGAGCCAAGTTGCTCCTCCCTCTCAGGCAATAGCACAGTCCCCATCATTGCATTAGGGTCTGGTCCAGTGCAGCTTGGTATTTCAGAGCATTGAGCTATGATTCCCCTGCTCTGCACAGAGCTAGAGAACAATGCGTAGTTGCTCCATTGATGGAATGCAAGAGCCACCCACTATAAAAGTAGAAAATCTGTTGAAGTCAAACCTTAGTGGAAAGGTGATAGGTCAGCCTTCCCTTCCAACAGGAGAGGTTGAGTGATAGGCCACAATAGCCAATCTCCGGAGAGGTGGGAGGCCCAGGTTGGAGTCCTTGCTCTTGGCCTGATTCCCAATCTCTCCTATTGGAGCTGTTTCACTTTGTATAAATAATAAAATATTCACTGGGCAAGAGCTCAAGGATTATATTATTCAATTAGGATGTGGGAATCAGCCAGAGAAGGGACTTGAAGCTGGTTTTCCACCTCCCAGGTGAGTGTCCTAACCAGGGATTCCATCCTGGGCAAGAGAAACCTTCTCAATAAAATCTGTAATATTCTGAAACATTAGTTCCTGTGAAAAGCTTCAGTTCTGATTAATTATCTTATTCCAAATAAAAAAAACATTTCATCCAAAAATTCCTGATCAATTCTAGAAGGTTTCATAGTTAAACACTATTAGACCTTTATTTCCCTCAGGCTGGCTGTGCTCTATCTCCAGGGCTAGATTTTAATGTTAAGTATTATCTTCCTTTCTTATTGCCCCTGCCTAACTCTAACCGTTCCACCATTAATCCAGCTGTTCTGCCACTGTACTTCCCTAAAAAAAACTATAAGCCTCCTTGATAATCTGAGAGGAAGAAATGTCTATTTCAGAGTGAATTTAAACCAGCATGATTGTGGGATAGGCCAAAAGCCAGAACCAATCAAATATCCACCAGTATTAAAATTTAATAAAATGTAAATTAAGTGGAGGCCATAAAGATGCTTGTCTACATAGCTAAAGTAAGCGGCCAAACCCTTATGTCCTTGGTCCCAATCTCCAGCAAAATAGTCTCCTGTTGATAAAATATTTTCCCTCTTCGATTTCACCTGAGTACAGTCATGTAGCATTACCACTGTATGAGATATGTTTCCAAGTCAATACGTGGGGCTTAGCTTTTCAACTTCCATTTAGGAAATAGTATAAATTTGTGGTGGGGGCGGGGGAACAAACAAATAAAGAGAAACCCAGTAGCCAGGAAGGAACTGGATTATAATTTGGCCTGAGACATTGGCTAACATCACCAGGTGACCTTCTGCAAGTCATTTGACTTCTTCCATCAGCCCAGCTGGAAACAAAAGCAAGACCTCACTGGAAACCAGACATTGCATGTAAACTGCGGTTTTCTAGATAAATAAATTACAAAAGAACATTTTATAGCAGTCACACAGCCAATGTTCCGCACATTGAACAGACAATGGTAACATAAAACTTGTGTGAATCCTGTGTGGCAAAACTGCTGCACTACAGAGTACTCTACTGAAGTTACAAATGAGCCAAACAGTTCCTCATCCTAGGACACTGAAATCACAGCATGCCAAATTCTGATATCCTTGCTCATTTTTGGCAGGACATTATTCCACCTGCAATCCCATCAATTTCAGTGGGACTATTCAGAGAGCAAAGTAACAACTCAATGGCAGTGAGCTTGGCAGAATCTGCCCCCTCTATGCCATCAACAAGCACAAAACCATAGCAAGGGCTCAGTTGTGCACACTGGGGAGCATTTATTCATGTGAGTAATCCCATTCATTTCAATGGATTATTCACATGAGGATCAACAGGACTAATATCCCTAGAGATAACCCTTAAGCCATTACATTTAGAGTGTGAGCCTACTCCTACTGAACTCAAAGGAATTACACCATTGACTTCAATGGGAACAGAATCAGGGTCTCTATAAAGTCAGGGTTTGTTTCAAATGTTCATACATCTAAGGTGTTCTCCTCCTGGGCTCAATCTTGCAAGATATTGAGTGAGCTCAACTGCATTTGAAGTCAACAAGTGTTGAGGGCTCGCTGCACCTTACAAACTCAGGACCTCTCTGAGATATTGGCTTTGTTAATTAAAGGGGCACATTGCTGTGAAGCTAGTCACATGCATTATGCCAACATGTAAAATTAATATTTCAAATGGACTTTATTACATTTTCCAGTTTTTAAATGTTGCATCAGGTAACACAGGAGCAATAAGAGCTCTTGTTTACTCCCGAATTATGGCAGATTCTCAAGATAACACATTCCACACTTGGGTCTCTAGGAGAGAGAGTTTGTACAAATTTACACAGTCCTGGGTAGGAGGCAATGCAGAGCTACACTGACCCTAGAGGAGCAATGGAAGAACTTGTGCTTGAGGAGATACAGTCCATCTTGAGGTTGTTTGACACAACACACAGTGAACATTTTGCAATATCCATTAAAATGATGCAGATTGCTCCCCCTGGTGGATTGATACTATAATCCTGCCCTGCCTTCCGGAGTCTCCTTACCTTTATTTCAGGCCACTTGTTTGCTGGGAGGAAGAAAATGAAATCAGTCCTTTCCTGAAGAAACTGTTGTGAGTGGTCCTGGGACAGATGGCACAAGGAGCAGTGGGAGGAGGGAAAGGTTTCTTGCACGTGCCCTGCCCTTTCCTTAGGGACCCACACAATGGTTCATCACACTGCAACCCTCCGAGCATATCTGAGTGAGTTAAACTCCAAGACTGCTTGGCTAGCTGTTGTTTTTTTTTCTCCTTGCTATGTGAAACTAGCAATATTGTACATAAAAAGCCTATTGGGAGAAACGTGTTTTTCCTCCATCAGCGAGCAGATGGCACGCAGATTTTGTGCATCATTTATAAATTATTTCAAAGTCTATTTCTCTATTCCAAAGAGATTACAGGAATCTACATCTGCATTTTAATGTAATTGTTTCCATGTCACATGAATGAGGCATAGGAGGGTTACAAAAAAATGAAGAACACCATAGTTGGCTGACAGCTGCAAGAATTTGGGGAAACCCACCTACCAAATCCCTCCTCGCACCTTGTTTTATTTATTTATTTACTTGTATTTATTTATTTTTGACACTATGACTTTAGAAGAAAGTCTGCTAGCCTACATGGGGAGCTAGAATTCAGTTTCACTGAAAAATTTGCAATAATAATAAATGAAATAGAAAAAGCTTCATCTGTTATAATAAACCCAAACTGAAGTGCAAGTGAGAGTGCTTTTATATATGATGCTTCATACTTATTTCTCTTCTCAAAAAGGGTCAAAGCACGCCTTCTGTGGGATGCCAAAACTGAGAAGAATTTCCTAAATTTTATCCTCCTAAATTATCCTGGTCAGGATAAACTGACCTTCTATTCACTGTGAAATATGGTTCCTTGCCAAGTAACATACCAGGAATCAGGATGATGGATTGAGAAATAACACTTCCTCTAGGAGGATAAAATTCACCTTTCTATAGAGTCCAAGGCCCTCTGCAACACCTAAGCTTGACATTGGGCCTTCAGATGAATGGGAATGGGCAGAACAGTGCAGAGGCAGGAAACAGTCATGGAGGAGATCTTCTGCACAGGTCCTGAATAAGCATGTGTGGAGATCCTGGTTTGCAAGAGGGACAGGAGAGCCTTGAAGGAGGAAAGGTGTGGATAAAAGCTGCTTAGAAGATAACAGACTGCACAAGTATCTTCTGAACCATCCCATTGTACGCACAGAGTTTTACTATCTCCAATCTGTCCCACCATGGATTAAGTAGGGTAGATCGCAAGATCTACATGGCTCTGGACACACACAGTATCTGTTGCTTCCCAGCTCCATCAACCCCATGCTTACATGGCTGAACCACTCCTATATAAATCTAATTTAAAGCTAGGCTGGACAACATGTTATGTAATTCCATGTAAATAAACCTATCATTATTGCAACATTAATATGAAGTCACAAGCACTCAAAACCCAGGAAATTCCCAAACTTAGGTGGCCTCCACCTGTCCAGAAATGCCAGCTTAAATTTTATTATTTTTCCAAATATGCAATATAATGGAAAAGACCATGTCTTAAAGGCTTATGCAGAAAGGTGGCACAGTGAAGCATCAGTGGTCAACCTTAACTTTGGGAACTACCTAATTTTTGAGTGACTTCTCACAGCTATTTTTATGGAATTTCCTTGTTTTAAGTTAAAAATAAAAGGACTAAGATAATAATAAATAAGAAAATAATAAAGCGAACAAGTCTAAGCTATTCATCTTGCAGAGGCAAGATAGATTCCTTGTTCAAAAGGCTGTGTTACTGGTCCTGCCACCATTAAATCTGAGGGGATCCCTATTATTACCAATAACAATAAATATGTGTAGTGCCATATATTTTGCAAACACTGACTTAGATGGAAAGCTCTTTGGGATAGTAAATGTCTTTCTGTTTTATGTGTACACAGTGCTTAGGATAATGAGGCCCAGATCACAAATTGGGACCATTAGTAATTTGTATTGCAGTAATGCCTAAGTAATAAATTCCATTCAGCATCTTGGTGATTGCCTATCCCACTGGATTTGTGCCACAAGAAGGCGCAGAATCAGATCATCCTCCCATTGCTCCATGTCTTTCACCCAGTTTCCAGGGAATAACAGTGAAATGCTATGAACTTGATTAAAGGGACAGATAGATTTGGGACCAGAGTTAACAGCCCTTTGGAAGAAGTGACACATAACTGTGAGACCATCCCAAACTTTGGAATGTCCTGATATTTTCCAAATGGTATCAGTATCCATTGTCCTAATTTGAGGAAATATTTACTGATTTTAAGCATTCAGAACTTTAAAACTACTGAACGAATTTATTTAAAATTTGGCTTGAATCATAGCCCTCAGTGGGATGTACGTAAGCCAGGGTTTAAGTACAAATTGTATGACTCTAGCAGCTGTGAAGAGTGTACTGTTTCACACTTGCATAACTCAAAAAATATATTTGTAATCAAATTTTCCAAAAATATTCGCCTTCAGAAAGATACCAGGCATGGACATTTCAAATGAAAAGGAATTAATTTGCTAAGAACAACAAAGATGGTGGGTGCTGTCTATGAACCTAGACAGACAGAAAGCATGCTCTGGATAAATGAAAAAAAGTGGTTTATATAATAAAACCTAAAACACAAGGTTAATATAATCATGAGCATTATAATGTACTGTAGGGAACAATCCTACATTTGCTGTGGAATAAATTGGTTGATTTAATAGTTCTTTTTCATTTCCAGCTTCCACAGACTTTCCCTTCAACTCTGCTGCTTGGAGCCTGTGTTTTTGAAGAAGGTCCTCAGTGCTATATCTCTAGTTGCATTACAGGCACTCTAGCTGGTAACAGTTGTGTGCATTTAGGCCCTGAATTTCTATTTTTGGGACAACACAAAATGACGCACCCAAGTGCCCAAAAGTATGAAGTCAACAGTTCATCACTCTCATCTTATTTTCTTTTACTATTGAATATTAGTTAACACTAATAGTAAAAAACCTCGAGATCCATAGCTCATAATCCAAGTCTGTTTCAGGATGAGGCAGGAGGGAGCAACAAAGTCAATTAGTATGGCCACTAATGCTGCAGTTAAAATGACAATTCTCCATCTAAAATGCACTTAGACAAAGTTCAAATGAAATTTGACCCTCTTGAGAATCTGTAATGAATGGGGAAAGCACAGAGTTGGATGGGCTTTTTCTTTAATGGTATACATTTTCCATGTGCTTATATAAAAAAATCACACTAGAACTGTGGAAAATTTCTAGGATTTTAACATTTTAATGGGTTTAATTCAAAAAGTTTGAATTTTAATGAAAAAAATGGAAAATTTGATAAAATGTGCACCATTTTTTCTCCGCTATTTTTCAGCCAAGTTTATAGCTCTGTCTACACTTACGCACATACCCAAGTAGCGAAGCATGTAATTCTCCTGTGTGCTTTCCATACCCATGCCTGAGAGTCCACGTGTTGTGCTGGACATGGGTCTAACACTGAATACACGCACATACCTGCATCCACATACCTGCTATTGTTACATAACATTAGCAGATTTCAGAGTAGCAGCCATGTTAGTCTGTATTCGCAAAAAGAAAAGGAGTACTTGTGGCACCTTAGAGACTAACAAATTTATTAGCTCACGAAAGCTTATGCTCTAATAAATTTGTTAGTCTCTAAGGTGCCACAAGTACTCCTTTTCTTATAACATTAGCACTACCACTTTAGGAGGTATCTTAGGTTCTCTGCATCATAGAGAGACACTCTAAGACCTGCCCTCCTGTGTTTTGTTGGTACTGTCACCTGCCTTTACACATTGGCCAATGGCAATTTTTGATTATGTCACAGTTTTGTTATTCTTGCAAAACTGGGTGGAAGACATAGAGTAACGGGCTGATGATCCAGTTCTGCTCCTGCTCCTTATTGAGGGGCAAATGGTTAGGCAACCACCAAGATGCTGAATGGAATTTCAACAGCATTGGGTGATCTGTCAATGGCAGTTGACCTTGAGGTTTCAATGACGTGTCTTTCAGGTCACACTGTACAGATATGGTGAATGTCAGTATGCATCTGATGCAGGAGCACCAGCACTGTCTGGTGGAATCATATAGTTCTGGAAACCTGGGATGACTAGCAGGTGGCTTCGGAACATCTCAGTGGGGAAACAGACTTTCATGGAAGTGTGTGAAGATCTTGCAGCAACTTCCAGCACCTGAACACTTGCTTCATGGAAGCTATATGAATGTAGAATTAGGTGGCTATTGCCCTGTGGAATCTGGCAAGTTATAGATTCAGTGCAAACCACTTCAAGGTTGGAACTTCCGTGCTTGGGGGTTGTGATTTTGCAGGTCTGTGAGGCAGTTAATACTGTTGTTTACCCACAGGTGGTTGCCATAAGAAAAGTTCTAGCAATAATAACTGGGTTTCCAAGGATGGGCTTTCCAAACTGTGCAGGGGCCAGCAATGGCACCCATATCCCAGTACTTTGCCCACCACAAGGGTCAAGTGAGTATGTGAATGGAAAATGTTACTATTTGATCGTCCTGCAAGATTTAGTGGATCACAGAGGCAGATTCCTGAATACAAATGTGGGAAACTCTGGAAAGGTCATGACACCAGGATGTTGAGAAGATCAGGATTGTATGTGAAGGTGAAGAAGGGATTTTATTCCTCAGAAATGATATGGTTATGTATGGCATGTCTGTGCCAATTGTTATACACACTCCAAACTTGGCTCCTGAAAGTGTACCCAACATCAATAACCCTGGAGAAAGGGAACTCAGCTCCAGAATGATCATGGAGTGCACATTTGATAGGCTGAAATTTCATTGGGGCAGCTATTGCACCCAGCTGGATGCCAATGTGGCAAATTCTGTCTGTATAACCCTTGCCTGCTTCTGGGTAAAGTGGATTGGTTCCATCCCAAGTGGACTCAGGACAACTCTGGTTTACAAACCCTGTACAGGCAGCTGGATCCCAACTACAAGTAAACTGGCCCTAGTTCCCAATGGGCAAGGGAAATCAGAGATGCTATATGGGCACACATCTTGGCACAACAGGGACACAGAAGATGTAAAGCTGCTGGAAAAATACGAGAGAACATTGGTACATATTTATGGCTATATAGCTTTATGAGGGTTTTTTCGCCTGTAGCCAAAGGTCATTAGCCATTCGTTCATGTGACATGGCACACATTAAAGACAATGATAGCAGAGCACCTCCACTGGGCTGGCATGTTGGGGCTGGATTTGTGCCATGGAGCATGGCAGCCGAGTTATGTGGTCACTGTGCCATATTTTTGGCTTTACTATATACACTTTGTTAGCTCTCTTATTGGGAGCTTTTTTAACAAGTTTATGAGGGTTTGCTGCTTTGGTTGGAGAGTATTGCATCCATTGTGTTTTCTGACCTTTTATTGTCAGTGGTACTAAGTACAATTAATGGCTGTTAGAGAGCACTACTCCCTGGCATGTTTGCAACTGCTTAAAGTTTGTTTGTTTTTGCATGGGAGGAGTATACTGGCAGATGCTGTTATTACCGACATGTTCCCTCTTTCTTTATTACTGGGTTTAGATTTTTAACATGTGTTATAAAGCCCGTAAGATATTAATTGACCTGTTTTTGTTTGTTTTAAACATCTGCTGTATAGAAAATTAGTAGTGCTTTTTAAAGCACATAATGCCATACATTGCACCATACAACTTAACAGATTTCTGAATCTTGACGAGAAATGCAGATGGCACCAGATTTTTTATGCACCATTTGATTATGTGAGGTGGGAAGCTTGTGGCCATGGATGGAGGGTGGACCCCCCCACTTCGGGAAGGCTAGCCCCCAGCCCCAATCCTTCTGCATGAGGCCCCGCCTCCTAAGGCCAGAGCCAGGAGCCTCCCTGCAATGCCCGGAGAAGCCCTGGGCTGGTCGGAAGCCCGAACCCCCATGGCCCTCCCCCCTCCCATGGCTGGAGAAGCCCTGAGCTTGCCGTAACCCCAAGCCCCGCCCCTGCCGCCAGAGTAGCCCTGGGCCTCCCCCAGCCGCGCTGGCTGGCTAGCCGACCCAAGCAACCCCAGCCGCCCAAACCGGTCCCAGTTGCATGGGCATGCCGGTCAGCTGGCCAACCCGAGCAAGCAGCCCCCGCTGCCTGAGCCACTCCAGTCCCAGTCTGGCCTAAGCAACCCTGTCTGGAGAATGAGAAATGTGGCATGCGTCCCCTCCCAAGACCCCCAGCTGCTCAGTGGAAGAACACTGTGCTTTTTATAGGTTTCAGAGTAGCAGCCGTGTTAGTCTGTATTCGCAAAAAGAAAAGGAGTACCGGTGGCACCTTAGAGACTAACAAATTTATAGTGAGCTGTAGCTCACGAAAGCTTATGCTCTAATAAATTTGTTAGTCTCTAAGGTGCCACCGGTACTCCTTTTCTTTGTGCTTTTTATATGTGCCATGCAGGTTCCCAAGCAGCTGAGGAGGCTGTATCTGTAGCTTCCTGGGTTCATCAATCATCTCCCTGGGCTCCAGAGAACCCCACACAGTGAAAGCAAAACATTGATTAGAAGTTGGAAGCAGAAGGTTTAATGGGAGGATTCTGACATCAGAACTACAACATATGTTTACCAAAGTCACTATTCACAACTGAGAACATCGCCCACAGCTTAGCATATTTGCACCCATCTCCTTCCCCTCCTCATCAGAAGGGGTGAACAACAGGGGACACTGACTCTTGGTGAGAACCAGGGACATCTCCAGCAAGGCAGGTAGGGGGTGATCCATGGTGGTGTTCCTGGACTCCTGCCAGCTCATCATTCTCCTTCTGTTCAGTTAGGGGTGGGTCATTGCAACAGGATCCTCCAGCTTGGTAGCATCCTGGGCAGCAGTCGGAGAAGGTGGGCTGGCTCTGGGGCCTCAGCAGCAGGTGGATACCACACTTTTTCAGCCACCAGTTCAATGAGCCTCTCCATTAAGGGATGCTTTTATTCCCTATGGCAAATCTCCATTTCCATGAACCAGTTCATAAGTGTCTCCTTCTGCTGAAGAGCCTGGTCCTTCCTTGCCCCATGGAATTCAAATTGCTCTGGGTTTCTCCTGTCCATCCCTATGAGCAGCATTTCCAGAGTCCTTCTCCATCTACTTCTGCGGTCTTTCGGGTGCTGTTCCTGCCCTCTTGGCAGCATAGTTTTACTCTCAGGAGCTGTAGATCCTGCCAATTCAAAGGGAAGGAAAGCATTATATTTTTGGCCTTTGGGACAAGCCTGGAAATACTCCCACTTAACATAACTTTGCTGTAGAAGGCCACGATATTGATACATTTCAGCATTTCAAGAATGTAACTGTCTCACTATCCTTTCATCTAATACAACTTTTACAGCCCATGAGGAAGGAACAGCAGTTAATAATGTAAGAAAACTGCTTTTAACAATTTAAAATGTTCATACTGTCTCAACAGGAGGTGGGGTAATTCCTTCCCTGGCTATTTTACTAGTTTACAATTTCCTCACTTAAGGCTGGCCAACATGTGGAGAACATAGCAGTTTTCAAGTACCAGCATGGAAAAGAGAAGTGGCTTTCCAGACTATGGAGGAGACCCAGCAATCTACGCTGGAGAGATGTTTCTGCTAATGGTCACCTCTCTACATTTTGCTAAATGAAGGGGTTCAGTCAACTGTAAAACAGTGGACCAAGCAGATTTGCATTGCCGGAGACCCTGAAGAATCACCAGCAGATTTTGCTGCAACAGAAATGTGCTGGAATATGCTTATAGGGTTGGAAGGCACTTTGACTGCCAATTTACAACTTTCTCAGCTAGCACATGGAGACTTCATGTAAAAGGATATCTGAACCAGCACAACAACTACCTTGGTTGTAAAATGTTTACATTTATATTTTACACATATCCAAAGGGCCAGCCATGGCATTGCAATGTGTCTTGAGCAAGGACAGTGCATTATTGTGCTGCCTGTTAAGTGGACCCAAAAAGACAGATAATGGCTGAATCATATCATCAGCTGGGCGGCTGTACCTAGTGGGATCCCACAGTCCCATTATGCAGTATGCAATATTTTCATAATGGAAAATGAATAGCGGAATGGAGAGTAGGCTTCCAGAATTTGTGGATGACACCATGTTGGAGAAGGGGGTTACAAGCACTTTAAAGGACAGGCTTAGAATTCAAAATAACCTTGATAAATTGGAGAACGGGTCTGAACTCAACAAGACAAAATTCAATCAAAACAAGAACAAAGTACATTTAGGAAGAAAAAATCAAATGCACAAATATAAAATGGGAAATAACCAGTTAGGAAGTAGTACTGCAGAAAAGGATCCTGGTACAGGGAAGGGAGTGTACAGAGGATCACAAGTAGAATATAAACCAACAGTGTGATGCAGCTGCAAAAAGACTAATATTATTCTGGGGTGTATAAACAAGAGCCTCATATGTAAGATATGGGAGGTAACTTGCCCCACGCTACTCAGCACTGGTGTGGTCCCTGTGCTGGTGGCCATACAAACTCTGACAGACTTCATAACTGCCCCCTGCTGAATCCTAGAGCATTGTGTGCAGTTTTGGGGGCCACACATTAGGAAAGATGTGAACAAATGGGAGAGTCCGGAGGAGAGCTACAAAAGCGATGATAGGTTTATAAAAGCCTGAGCTAGGAGGAAAAGTTAAAAAAAAAACCTGGGGCATGTTTAGTTTTGTGAAAAGAAGACTGAAAGGGGACTTGATAAAGTTTTCAAAGATGTTAAGGGCTGTTCTAAAGAAAACAATGATCAATTGTTCTCCATGTCCACTGAAGGTAAGACACAAAGAAATTGGCTTAATCAGCAGCAAGGGAAAGTTAAGTTAGATATTGGGGAAACTTTCTAACTATGAGGAGAGTTAAGCACTGGAATAAGTTACCAAAAGGGGTTGTGGAATTCTCATCACTGGACATTTTTAAGCACAGGTTAGACAAACACCTGTCAGGAATGGTCTAATATCCTTGGTCCTGCCTAAGTGCAGGGGGGGGTGGATTAGATGACCTCCTGAGGACCCTTTCAGCCCTACAACTCTATGATTCTACAATTGACTGTGACAGGATAGCTGGGCTCTGTGGATAGACTAAGCCCAACTCCATTGGACCAGAGCAGATGAGCCCAAATCCAGCCAATTAAACAGGGCAAGGCTACTCCTGGACTTATAAAAGCTTCTAGAGAGCAGCTGGAGGAAGGACTGAGAAAGGCTGTGCCCTGGGGAGAAAAGGCCCACACTGGAGTGAAGTTAGCTGCTGAGCTGGGTCCCTGCAGCCAGGAGCCAGGGACTCAGAGAAGCAGCCCTGGGGCTGTTGCTCCAAGAAAAGAGCAAAGCTAACTGAGACTAGGAAGCTTCCAGGAGCTAGAGTGCCAGAGACCCCAGGGAAGAGTGGTCCTGAAGCCTGGGGCCAAAGATTGAGTTAAAAGACTTTTTGTTTGTTTGCTAACCTCTGTTAAAGAAATAGACCTCTGTGCAAAAGTCTGGGTGTAGCAGCGCATGCTTTGGAGCTGGGGAAAAACATGACTGTTTGACATCAACTATACCTTTCAAAAGAGTATTCCAGTCTGATCCTTTAGCCATTACTCAGGCAAAGCTCTCATTGAGGTTACCACCTGAGTAAGGACGGATGACGCAATCCTTTTCTTTGTAGAAAGATTAAAGTTCTATAATTACTATTGCCAAAATGGACAGCATCCTTTATAGACTCTTCTCACTAACATTTGCAAATGCTGTTAAACTGTTTCTCTCTGGGCTCAAATGAAAAGCAAGTGATCTCTATTAAGTGCATTTAGTGGTTTTGACTGTTAAACAATTAGGGCACACTAGCATAACTACCCTAAACGTCATGTGCTGTGTTGATTTATTATTTAATACCCACATTTATTGGAAGTCACAAGTTCTATTTTTCAACTATACAATCTTTTTTCTCCTAATAAAAAAATTTACACTGTCTGGAATAAAAAAAAACCTGTCAAAATGTTTAATACAGTGTTGTTGTAGCTGTATTGGTCCCAAGATATTAGAGAGACAGGTTAGGTGAGGTAATATATTTTATTGAACCAACTTCTGTTGGTGAGAGCTCTGTGTAAGCTCAAGAAAGCTTGTCTCTCTCACCAACAGAAGTTGGTCCAATAAAAGATATTACCTCATCCACCTTGTCTCTCTAAAATGTTTTATATGCAGGTAGCTTAATGTTTCCTTTCCTTCCATCATTACCAGGAGTAATGATGCTTTCCAAGGCCTATTATATCTAATATATTTAAGGACAAGTATCCTCAAGTCAATCCTAGGGCATCTTCTATATTGCATAGTTTTTTCAGTTTCCCTGAAACATGTTTGAATGCATACAACTTAAAGAAGGTGGAGGGTTTTGTGGAACACTGGTCCATTTTCTATGTGGAGAGGGGGCTATATAGTTTGGATGGTCTCCACATCAGAAGAAGGAGAATCAATCTTCTCATGGACAGGCTGGCTAACATAGTCAGCAGGGTGTTAAACTAGTAACAAAAGGGGAGGATAAATAAAGGAAAGCGATGAGTACTCAGCACAAAATTGAGATGTTGAGAACAAAATTAATCAAGGAACCAAAGGGCATAAAGAGAACAAATTCTTTAATTGCCTATACACCAATGTTGGAGTCTGGGTAACAAACAAGAGAAATGGCATTGCATATTTATGAGCATAAATTTGATCCAATAGGTAAACGCTGAAACCTGGTGGGATGATTCCCATGATTGGAATGGTTATAACCTATTTAGGAAGGATCGAGTGGGCAAAAAGGGAAGAAGAATAGCACTCTATGTTAAAAATGTCATTACCTGTTTCCGAGTCACTGATAAGTCAGAAGGAAATGATATTGAGTGCTTATGGATAAATATCCTAACAAATGAAGCACAAGATGGGGTATTAGTTGGTGTCTTCTCAGGCCACCAAATCACACTAGGGAACAGGATGACAGACTCCTTATACACCTACCTGTAATATGTAGGGGAAAAAGTTGTGTAGTCAAGGGGACATGTTTGAGTGACATATGCTGGAGGTCTCATGCTGCCAGTATTGGGATTTCTAAACTTTATAGATGAAAATTTCCTAATTAAAAATGTTCCATCCAACACGGGAGAATTCCATATTATACCTCATTTTGACAAACAGAGAGGAACTGATCACAGAACTAAAAGTTAATGGTAGCTTAGGCACAAGTGATCATGATTTGATCACATTTATAATATGCAAACAGAATAAACTGCCGACCAGCGATAAATATACTTGATGCTTTAAAAAGGCCAATTTCATAAAGCTGAAAACAATTATGATCCAAGTCATCTGGGAGGAAGAATTTAATCAGAAAAACGTGAATGACAGTTGAGAATTGTGTAAAAACAAATTACAAGATGCCCCAAAAACCACAATTGAAGAAGAAGGCCATATTGGTTAAAAAGCAACCTAGTTTACAGGGAAAGTGAAGGCAGATATAAAAAATTTAAAAATAATATATAATAAATGGAAGAAAGAGGCAGTTGATAGTAATGAATATAAATCAGAAGCTAGGAATTGTAGAAAATGATAAGGGAAGCAAAGGGACACAAGTAGAAATCTAAGGACAATAAGAAGGAATTTAAATATATTCTAAATAAAAATAATCCTAACAATGGTATTGGTCCACTACTAGATGTAAGTAGTAGAATTTTCAATAATAATGCAAAGAAATTCAATAAATATTTCTATTCTGTAAAATAAAAAAGATGTGGTAGTTATATCACAGGATAAAACTCTTTCCACTCCACAAGTACCTCAGGAGGATGTTAAACAACAGTTACTAACGTTAGACATTTTCAAATCAGCAGCTAACTTGCATCCAAGAGTTTTAAAAGAGCTGGATGAGGTGTTCGCTGGACCATTAATGTTGATTTTCAATAAGTCTTTGAACAGTAGGGAAATTCCCAAATACTTGAAGAAAGATACTGTTGTGCCAATATTTAAAAAGGGTAAACTGAATGACCAGAGTAATTAGGACTGTCAGTCTGACTCAATACCAGGCAAGATAATGGAATGGCTGATACAGGCCTCGATTAATAATAAAGAGTTATATAATTAATGGCAAACCACATGAGAAAACAGATTCTGTCAAACTATCTTTATATCTTTTTTGATGCGTTTGCAAGTTTGGTTGATAATAGTGTGGAGGAAATATATATTTAGACTTCTTTAAAGCATTTGATTTGGTACTACATGACATTCTGATTAAAAACTAGAAAGATTACAAAATTAACTTGGCATACATTAAATGGATTAAAAGCTGACTGATAAATCTCAATATGTATTTGTAAATGGGGAATCATCATCAAATGGGTGTCTTTCTAATGGGGTTTCATAGGGTTTTTGTCTCTACACTATTTAACATTTTTATTAATGACCTAAAAGAAAACAAAATCATCACTGATAAAGTTTACAGATGACAACAATTGAGAGAGTGGCAAATAATCAAGAGGACAAGTCACTGATACAACTAAATGTAAATATATACATCTAGGAACAAAGAATGTAGACCATATTTACATGCTGGGGGATTCTATTCTGGGAAGCAGTAACTCTGAAAAAGATTTATAGGTCATGGTGGATAATCACCTGAACATGAGCTTCCAGTATGATGCTGTAGCCAAAAGAACTAATGCAATCCTTGGATGCATAACAGGGGAATCTAAAGTAGGAGGAGAGAAATTATTTTACCTCTATATTTGGCATTCGTGTGACCACTGCTGGATGGATGTTGATAAATTGAAGAGAGTTCAGAGAAGAGCCACAGAATAATTAAAGGATTAGAAAACGCCTTACAGCAGTTGAGCTCTTTGAGTCTATCTATTTAGTTTAACAACAAGAAGTTAAAGGGGTAGTTTGATCATAGTCTATAAACACCTACATGGGGGACAAATATTTAATAAGGATCTCTTCAATCTAGCAGTGAAAGGAATAAAATGATCTAATGGCTGGAAGTTGAAGCTAAGAGTGAGAGTAATTAACCATTGGAACAATTTATCAAGGGTTATGGTGAATTCTCTCAATGGCTATGCTTAAATCAAGTTTGGATGTTTTTCTATAAGATATGGTCTAGGAATTATTTTGGGTACGTTCTATGGCCTGTGTTATATAAGGACATCAGACTAGATGATCACAAAGATCCCTTTTTGCCTTGGAATCTATGAGGAGAACTTTTTTTCTTCATTTGCAGTTTATTTTCTGATACAATTCATTTGTTTACCAAAAGCACTCACTTAGGCTATGTCTTCACTAGAAATTCTGAAGCAGCAGAACACTATAGACACTCACTACAGTGACTGGAAGGGTTCTTCCATCAATGTAGTTAATACACCTCCTCTTCTGTCAACCTACTGTTGTGTAGATCAGCTTAACATTGTTGCTCAAGGTTGTGGATTTTTCACACCCTTACACAATGTAGCTTGGTCAACCTGTTAGTGTAGACCTGGCCTTAGTCAAGCAAGCCATAAATTCCTGACCCTTTGCTGTTTGTTTATGTCATGAAATTAATCTAGAAATTAACCATATGTTAGTGTTGAGGAAATCATGAAAAATGTGAATGATGACAGTGATATTGGATCATTCTATAACTGCAAGCCAACCACCTACATTACACATTTATGAGCAGCTATTAAATATAAATAAACACACATGTGCACATTCCCACTATAGAATGCAGTTAAGAAAAAAGTGTACCAAAAAAACCCCAACTTTATATAGATCCATTTGACTCACCTCTTCACTTGAATTCTTCCTCAAGGCCAAATTCTGTTCCCATTTCAGTCAATGGAAAAAATTCCATCAACCTAAAAAGATATTGGAATTTGTCCTTTATTGGGGACTAAACTGTGCAATCCTTCCTCATGTTGGTGAGCGTTTACTCACACAGCAGTCCTGTCGAACTCTGAGAGAGCTAATTGTCCTTTCGAGGCACAATGCGCAGGTTCAAGACAGACATGTTGGAAATCCATAAAGTGAATGTCTCCTCATTCTAGAAGCAGTTTTTTTTTACATAAAAAGGTTTCTAAAAGCCAATGTGTTTACTAGTTATTCCTTCCTCTACTTGTTTGATGTGAAATGCACACATCTGTCCATTTATTGTCTGTTCCCGGGGATATTTTCAGACATTTATTCTGCCCTTTTTGATCTCCCAACTCCTGGAGCCACATGACCATTACTAATGGGAGAACTGTTTCTGTGGGTAATTTAACTTCTTGTGTTCACTGGTGAGATAAAAATAGAACATGTGGCTGCTACATAAGGAAGCAGACATTTTAGCAAGTTAGTGTTATGTTAAAGGATATGGAATATTTGATGTGCTATATGCAGAGCTGAGGCAGAGCTGAAAAACTCTGATTTGGGTCTGAACTTTACCAAAGATCAGGGGAGTTCAAAGCTAGTCTTTTGTTTGGAACCTCTCTCTATTTTTTGGCACAATTAATATTTGGTAAGAAAGAAACTGGTAGCCCATTAGAAGCTTAAGGACCAAGTGACATTATTTCACAGACAAGGAACAAAGCAATCAATTACTAGCAAACAGCAGCAAAAACAGCTGGCAGAGAATGCTGTATAAGAGCAGTGCTGAATAAGGCTAGGGTAAACGAAATGTGCCTTTGATAGAAATCGTATGTCAGGCCTCAATAGATGAAGCTGCGACGTTTCCCATGGTTCATGTTAATGAAAAACATTCCTTGTGTCCTCCAGGAGAAAAAGTTGTTCTTTTGCAGCAAAGTATTTTTTGTTTTAATTTTGTTGTTTCTACAGATGTTTTCTGAAAAAAAATCATCGTTATTTATCTTTTCTTCGTCAGATGTGTATTTACAGCTATTTATTTTTGCTAGGGTTATTCTCCATGGTGCAGAAAGGATTTTCAATTTGCTAGCCTTCAACTCACTGTTTAACAAAACTTGCAAGAAAACAATGCATATTTTCAAACTCAGGTACCTAAAGTTATATAACAATGTATAACAGAAGCACTTAGCACCTCTTAAAATTATGGGAGTTTTATTCAGCTATCTATTATGTCAATTTTAGTTAAATGCCTAAACACGGCTTTAGATGCCTAACTTTCTGGCACCCATTTTTCAAAATATTGGCCTTAGTTTATAGTAAGACAAAACTGTCTATTTGACAAACTACTTTGGTTCACAATAAGTTCAGACAGCCACAATTGTACTCAATTGGTTGGTATAATCAACAAATAAATAATAGAGCCTACAAACAACAGGCAACATTTACAGGGTCTGGAGTCAGCCAGTTGATGCTCTGCAGATTTATTCATTTACAGAGCACGCGTGTGCTTGGTGCTGTACCAAGAGAGGAAGAACATGATCCTTCCCCAAGGAATTTGCAATATCAGATTCCAAACCCACAAAACACTTATGGCATGTGTATAAATGTACTCAAGTGATTAATCTAATGTAACCAATCGGATTACTCACATGAATGAAATTATACACATGCTTAATTGTTTGCACCTTAATCAGATGCCACATTTCAGACAAAATGCTCGAGAAGTAGGATTTCAGGGCTTGTGTACACAGGAAAACTGACAATAGCTATTCAAAAAACATATGAAATAAAAATGTCCACATGGGAAATTATTCCAGAATAGCTATTGCATTTTAAATTCACACTCTACCTTATTCCAGAATAACTTCTGTCCTGTGCAGACAAGTCCTTAGCAAGCTCATGGTAGAATGGATTTCTCACAAATGTTGATACCGGAACATTTTAGAATAAATGATTAATCCAGTAAAACCATTAGATTCTGCACTATCTTGGCAAACAGAGGCACATGCTTTCAATGAAAGGGAGAGGTTAGTATCTTGACTTGTTCTCAAAACACAAGAATCACTGCAGTCATGGATAGAAGGATATCTGGATGGTACAGTGGATTAAATGGTAAGAAAACTGAGAGTGTTTCAACTCTGGATCACCAATACTAATCTGGGCCAAGTCACAAGTGATTGAAAGCCACTGTGATCCAGTAGTTTAGTGATTCATGTGAAATTAGCAGGAGCTCTTGGGCCAGCTTGCAGCAGACAGGAATCTACCACATAGAACACGGCTGAGTGGTACAGTGTGAGAGAAGGTGATCGCCCATGTTACACCTGTATTAAATAATACCTGTTATGGGGGTACCAGTTGCAAATTCATAGTTAAAGCTTTTTCTTCTGCATTGAAAATTTTGATTTAAAATACAGGGCATCCTCCCCAAATTACAGCACTAATTCTTTGAGTACAGAATGAATTTTATCTCAAACTAATTAGCCTGCTAATTAAATGGTGGGTTCATTAATTAAATTCAAAGCTAAAGTTATTCTTAACACTAATCATTTCTGAATCATATTCATATAGTTTTTGCATTATGTTAAGATGGAGTTAAAGTTGTTTGGGTGCCTCTGTTATACAGCATACCTTAACATGTTTGGATTTCTTTTAGGTATAACTTTAATTCTAAATTGTCTGTGTTCCTGATGCTTGGTTTGTGGATAATTACAAAATCCATTAAATTGGCTTTACAATTGAGAGTCACTGTAAGTCTTTGATATATAAAATACAATTAATGTGTTTTGCTCCCCCCTCGGAATAAATAAAAGACTAGCTCCATAAGGGAAGCAGCTGCAGAACGAAACATTAGATGAATGGAAGATTCTGGATAAAGGCTTCAGAGGACCAGATAGAGGAAAGAATCTGGTTAGACAGCCATCTCCATAGTGACAATCAAATGCCTTTTATAACGCACAAACAATCCCTTAAATTCAATTTGGTTTTTAAGTTAATGATTAAAGAGAAGTTAGAAAAAAAATACATAACAGCCCGTGATGGGACATACCCCATCCCACTGACAAAAAGGCTAATGAGCCTTTATGCACTCAGGCAATGCCAATAAGGTGCACTGCAGAACACACTCCATCTGGGAGCTTAAAAAGTTGAAACTCACCACAGGAAAGGGGGAAGTTTGCCCAGGAGGAAAGGCTGCTAGGGACTTCCAGTGAGCTTCACTAGCAAGGAGAGCCATGCCTGCGGTGGTGGCTAGCTTCCACTTTTCCTTTCCCCTTGTTTGGGGAAAGATGAACATTGCAAGCCTGATATGGGTGAGAGGCCTTGTAAGGCTGCTCCCAGCCCATAACCTGTGGCAAAATCTGGGAAGCACTACCCCAGATTAGAGATAATTGGACTCGAAAGGGATTCCAGGAGTGAGCTGAACTTCTGCTGGGAACAGTGAGATTTCCCGGAAGTGGGAGCTCCCATAGGGGACCCAAATGCAAGAGACTGAAATAGACTATGGCAGAGCATTGGACAACTACAATTGGTGGAAAATGTGGGCAGTGAAGCCCTACACCTGGTACAAGGACCTGAGATAGAAACAAGGTCTGCACCAGTTTGCTGAGAGGTGGTTTCTGCCAAGATGGACCTGAGCACTGGTGTAAGTGGCAGTATGGCAACAACTGCAGGCCAACCAGCAACAGAACTTCCAGCAGATGTTGCAGCTGTGGATGGCCAGGGAACAGGCCCGAGCAGCTGTTGTTGCTTTTTAGCAGCAACGGCTGAAGGAAATTTTGCCCCAGCAGCAAGAACCCCAGGCAGACTGTCTGCAACAGTTAAAACCTCTGGCCCCTACCTGGGCTGCCCTGCAGAGCCCAGTACACCAGTGGGAGCTCTCCTACCTGTACCAGTGAAGTTAGCTAAGATGGGTCCATATGACAATCCAAGAGGGTGGTGCTGACCTCTCAATGGCCTCTGGAGCACTGGGCATTAGATTTAACTCCATTCCTGAAGGGACAGGCACAGCTGGCCTACCATAATGTTTATCCAGAGCAGGCTCAATACCACAGCTGGATGAAGGCCGCTATTTTAGATTATCTGAATATAGGCAAGGAGACACAGTGGCAGCACTTCAGAGCATAGACATACCCCAAGGGGGCATATTCCCAGGTGATCGTGCTGTGACCCAATGATTAAAAAAGCACTGCTGGCGGTGGCTCCACTTGGAGGAGTGCTCTGGGGCCCAACTTGCAGAGTTAGTCCTAATGAGCAGTTTGTCTCCATACTTCCAGTTAGGGGCTGGGAATGGGTGCTCCAGCATTTCCCCAAGTTATTGTCAGAGATGATGCAGCTGATGGAGAATTTTCTCACAGCCAAAGGGTCATTAGAGATGCAACAGGCCTGGCCTCTGCCCATTTGCCAACTAGGGCCATTGACTGCACCAGATGCTCACCAGCAGATGCTACACGCTGGGAGTGACAGAGAACGTGTACAAACTGCATCCCAGTGACCTGAGCTACATGCCCAGAGAGGGGAAGACCTCGGCGAGACACAGGGATGAGCTCAGATGAGGTGTCACCCAGATAATCACCTTGTGACACAAACACCCAAGCTGGAGCCCTTGAAATCAGGCACAGGACGCACTCATAGTTTAAACCCACCCCCTGCCAAGAAGGAGCGTGTGGTGGTGGGACTGAGCTTAGTAACCTGCTTCTTATAGATTCATAGATACTAAGGTCAGAAGGGACCACTCTGATCATCTAGTCCGACGTCCTGCACAGCGCAGGCCACAGAATGTCACCCACCCATTCCTATGAAAAACCTCACCCATGTCTGAGCTATTGAAGTCCTCAAATCATGGTTCAAAACTTCAAGGAGCAGAGAAGCCTCCCTCCAGTCAACCATGCCCCATGCTACAGAGGAAGGCAAAAAAACCTCCAGGGCCTCTCCAATCTGCCCTGGAGGAAAACTCCCTCCCGACCCCAAACATGGCAATCAGCCAAACCCTGAGCACATGGGCAAGATTCACCAGCCAGATACCCAGGAAAGAGTTTTCTATAGTAAATCAGATCCCATCCATCTAATATCCCATCTCAGGGGATTTGGCCTATTTACCCTGAATATTTAAAGATCAATTACTTACCAAAATCCCATTATCCCATCATACCATCTCCTCCATAAACTTATCGAGTAGAATCTTAAAACCAGATAGATCTTTTGCCCCCACTGCTTCCCTTGGAAGGTTATTCCAAAACTTCACTCCTCTGATGGTTAAAAACCTTCGTCTGATTTCAAGTCTAAACTTCCTGGTGGCCAGTTTATACCCATTTGTTCTTGTGTCCACATTGGTGCTGAGCTTAAATAATTCCTCTCCCTCTCCTATATTTATCCCTCTGATATATTTATAGAGAGCAATCATATCTCCCCTCAACCTTCTTTTAGTTAGGCTAAACAAGCCCAGCTCCTTAAGTCTCCTTTCATAAGACAAGTTTTCCATTCCTCGGATCATCCTAGTAGCCCTTCTCTGTACCTGCTCCAGTTTGAATTCATTCTTTTTAAACATGGGAGACCAGAACTGCACACAGTATTCTAGGTGAGGTCTCACCAGTGCCTTGTATAACAGTACTAAAACCTCCTTATCCCTACTGGAAATGCCTCTCCTGATGCATCCCAAAACCGCATTAGCTTTTTTCACAGCCATATCACATTGGCAGCTCATAGTCATCCTATGATCAACCAATACTCCAAGGTCCTTCTCCTCTTCCGTTACTTCTAATTGATGCGTCCCCAACTTATAACTAAAATTCTTGTTATTAATCCCTAAATGCATAACCTTACACTTCTCACTATTAAATTTCATCCTATTACTATTACTCATTTTACTCAGTTTACACTCAGTTTACAAGGTCATCCAGATCCTCCTCTATAATAGCCCGATCCTTCTCTGAATTGGCAATACCTCCCAGCGTTGTATCATCTGCAAACTTTATTAGCACACTCCCACTTTTTGTGCCAAGGTCAGTAACAAAAAGATTAAATAAGATTGGTCCCAAAACCGATCCCTGAGGAACTCCACTGGTAACCTCCCTCCAACCTGACAGTTCGCCTTTCAGTAGGACCCGTTGCAGTCTCCCCTTTAACCAATTCCTTATCCACCTTCTGATGTTCATATTGATCCCCATCTTCTCCAATTTAACTAATAATTCCCCATGTGGCACGGTATCAAATGCCTTACTGAAATCTAGGTAAATTAGATCCACTGCATATCCTTTATCTAAAAAATCTGTTACTTTTTCAAAAAAGGAGATTAGATTGGTTTGGCACGATCTACCTTTTGTAAAACCATGTTGTATTTTGTCCCATTTACCATTGACTTCCATGTCCTTAACTAATTTCTCCTTCAAAATTTTTTCCAGGACCTTGCATACTACAGATGTCAAACTAACTGGCCTGTAGTTACCCGGATCACTTTTTTTCCCTTTCTTAAAAATAGGAACTATATTAGCAATTCTCCAATCATTCGGTACTATTCCTGAGTTTACAGATTCATTAAAAATTCTTGCTAATGGGCTTGCAATTTCAGGTGCCAATTCCTTTAATATTCTTGGATGAAGATTATCTGGGCCCCCCGATTTAGTCCCATTAAGCTGTTTCAGTTTCGCTTCTACCTCTGATATGGTAATATCTACCTCTATATCCTCCTTCCCATTTGTCATGCTACCATTATCCCCAAGATCCTCTTTAGCCTTATTAAAGACTGAGGCAAAGTATTTGTTTAGATATTGGGCCATGCCTAGATTATCTTTAACCTCCGCTCCATCCTCAGTGTTAAGCGGCCCCACTTCTTCCTTCTTAGTTTTCTTCTTATTTATATGGCTTCTCCTATGTGCAACAGAGAAAAGAGTGTCTATTGAAGGAATGTGAATACACAGACGGTTGGATGGCAAAAGAGCATACCCATAGGAGGAATTCCTCCAACATGACCATCCCTGTATTGGTCCAAGAGAAGAAGGTACTAGGGCTTGTGGACTGAGTGTGTAGCCAAACAGTGATCAAGCCACCCTAACAGGTGAGATGATTACCCCAGAGGTGATTTGCTTACAGTGTATACATGGAGATGTAAAGCTTTATCCCAGTACGCGACTGGAACTAGGGTGACCAGATGGCAAGTGTGAAAAATCAGAACGGGGTGGGGGGTAATAGATGCCTACATAAGACAAAGCCCCAAATATCCTGACTCTCCCTAAAAAATCAGGACATCTGGTCACCCTAACTGGACCTGGCAGTGGGGACCCACACCAATCCAATTACAATAGCACAAGCAAGGGGGAAGTTTCATCCAAAACCAGCATGACAGTGCAATGCTTAGCTGCACCTATGAACAAGTGGCATCCATGAAGGGGGAGGAAGTGGACCTCCAGCACCTGAGACAACACCCCAGCTTTCTGCTGGAGAAAGAGTGGCTGTAGAGGGTGGAGCAGAACCCACAGTTGGGGGGTAATGAGAACTCGGTTACTGATACCCTGTAAGTATCACAGGGCTATAATGCAGCTAGCTCACAATATTCCCTGACCAAGGGCATCTGGAACAGGAGAAGACCTTGGAGCAGCTAATGACCCACTTTGTCTAGTCTGGAGTGTATCACAAATTTAGGGAGTATTGTTCTTCCTGCCCAGAGTGTCAGTATTTGGCAGCTAAGAATGTTCTGAAGTCCCCCTGAGTCCCAGAGCCATTACTGGAAACCCAATTTAAGAGAAAAGGGATTGACATGATGGGACACTTAGAGAAGAGCTCCATGAGAAACCAATACATACTCATAACGGTGGACTATGCCACAGGCTACCCTGAAGCCATCCCCTTGTATTTGGCTAATATGACAGCAATCACTCCTGAGCTCATGCGATTCTTTGCCTGAGTAGGTTTTCTGCAGGAAATATTGGCTGATCGGGGCTCCAAGTTCACATCTCAGTTTTTACAAGTAATATACTCCCACCTTAAAATCAAGGATGTGAGAACATCAAAGCACCATCTGCAAACAGATTGCATCATGGAAAGATTTAACATAACATTGAAGGAGATGTTGAAGTGGCTTGTCAGGACTGAGCCTAGGCACTGGGACCAACTCCTCCTGTCTCTGCTATTTGCCATACAAGAGGTACCCCAAGCCTAAATAGTGTACTCACCTTTGCACTGCTCTATGAACACCAGCTCTGGGGAATCTTGGGTGCAAGAAGCTTGGGAGGAGCAAGATGCAAATACTCGACACAACCCAGTACATTAAACACGTTAAGACATTGAGCATGTTTGCAAAAGAGACCCTTGTCTGGGCTCAACAGAGGCAAGAACAAGGGTACAGCCAAAAAGCATGCTTTTGAATTTTCCATCCAAGAGCCAGGGTTCCATTGCTATTACCATCCTCAGAGTCCAAACTGATGGCTCCCTGGCAGGGCCCATTCAAGTTGTTTATTCAAAAGGGCCTGGCAGATTATAAGATGCACCTACCAGACAGGAGGAAGAAGACTAAGGTCTACCATGTAAATTTCCCCAAGCCATGAAAGACCTGGAAAGCTCTCCTTATAGACCCTTGGCCAGTGAGCCTTGAACTAGGGCCCGAGGTAGCTGGACTCATATTGCTGAACAAGGCCCTTTCACCAGATCAGAAGATCCAACTGGTGCAAATGACTCAAACCTTTGCTGAGTGTTCAGGGAGAACAAACACAATACAAGATCATCTGGAAACAGCACCAGGGCAACTGGTTAGGGAGAATCCCTCACCATTACCTAAAGGGATGTGGGACACAGTAAGAGAAGAAGTGCAGGCAGTGCTAAGAATAGAATCTAATAACGATTGGAGGAGCCCTAGTCCTCTAGGCGGCACAGTCCGATTTTGTATAGACTTTTGCGAGGTCAATGGGAGGAGACCTTGTGAAACCTGTGTTAGACAAAGTCCATGCATTAAATTCATACCCCATGTCCTGGATGAGGTGATGGATACACTGCGTCCTGAGTCTTCTGGGATATTATTACCACTTCATCCCCAACTTTGCATCAATCACAGGTCCCCTGACTGATCTGTTAAAAGGCAAAGACTCCAAGAAGGTCTGGTGCGGGATTATTGGTGCAATGAAGCTTTTAATATCCTGAAGGCATGACTGAGCCAGCTGCCACTCCTTGCCAACCTAGACTTCACTTGGGACTATAGCCTCTATACAGGTGCTTCCGACATCAGCCTGGGGCGGGGTGGTCTCTCAGAAATCTGAGGGAGAAGAGCACCTCATCCTATATTTAAGCAGGAAGTTGTTCCCCTTGGACAGAACATATTCAGTTATTGAGAAGGAAGCTCTGTCTATCAAGTGAGTTGTGGACTCCCTCAGGTATTACCTGCTGGGTAGCCCCTTTTCCCTAGTCACAGACCACAAGCCCTTGCAATTGCTACACTCCATGAAGGACTCAAACTGCTGAATTATGCACTGTAGATCGTGCTCCAGTCCTATAGATTCTAGGTGCAGCAATAAGTATGGAGAGAGCATGGAAATATGGATTTTTTTTCCCAAGGAGCTTTGGACTGGGGAGATGTTACATCACAAAACCTTTCTGGTATGGGGGGAGGGGCGGGTATGTGTTGGAACATGCCCCCCATCTCACTGACAGAAAGACTAACTGCATTCATGCATTCAGGAAGCACCAATTAGGTGCACCTGCAGAACATGCTCAACCCGGAGAAGGGGAACTTAAAAAGATGAAGCTCTCCACAGGAAAAGGGAGAAGTTTGCCCAGGAGGAAAAGCTGTTAGGGACTGCCAATGAGCTCCACTAAAAGGGGAGCCTAACCTGGGGTAGAGGCCAACATCCCATTTTCTTTCCCCCTTGTTTTGGGGCAGATGGACATTGCAAGACCCCCCACTCCCATCCCCCACTCTCCTGCTGGTAATAGCTCACCTTAAGTGATCACTCTTGTTACAGTGTGTATGGTAACACCCATTGTTTCATGTTCTCTGTGTATATAAATCTCCCCACTGTATTTTCCACTGAATGCATCCGATGAAGTGAGCTGTAGCTTATTGTACAAAAGCTTATGCTCAAATACATTTTAGTCTCTAAGGTGCCACAAGTCCTCCTTTTCTTTTTGTGGATACAGGCTAATACGGTTGCTACTCTGAAACATTGCAAGCCCTGTAAGGCTGCTTCCAGCCAATATCCTATGGCAGGGCCTGGAGAGCATAGCCATGGACTAGAGGTAATTGAACTCCAAAGGGACCCTGGGAGTGATCTGAATTCTGCCATGTGATAAATATAAAGGGAAGGCTAACCACCTTTAAATCCCTCCTGGCCAGAGGAAAGAACCCTTTCCCTGTAAAGGGTTAAGAAGCTAAAGATAACCTCACTGGCACCTGACCAAAATGACCAATGAGGAAACAAGATACTTTCAAAGCTGGGGGAGGGGGGGAAGGGTTCTCTCTGTCTGTATTTTTTTATTTTGCCGGGACCAGAGCAGGAATGCAGGTCAGAACTCCTGTAAAGGGTTAATAAGCAATCTAGTTAGATATGCATTAGATTCTGTTTTGTTTAAATGGCTGAGAAAATAAGCTGTGCTGAATGGAATGTATATTCCTGTTTTTGTGTCTTTTTGTAACTTAAGGTTTTGCCTAGAGGGATTCTCTATGTTTTGAATCTGATTCTCCTGTAAGGTATTTACCATCCTGATTTTACAGAGGTGATTCTTTTACTTTTTCTTCAATTAAAATTCTTCTTTTAAGAACCTGATTGCTTTTTCCTTGTTTTTAAGATCCAAGGGTTTGGGTCTGTGTTCACCTATGCAAATTGGTGAGGATTTTTATCAAACCTTCCACAGGAAAGGGGGTGTAGGGCTTGGGGGGATTTGGGGGGGGGAAAGACGTTTCCAAGTGGGCTCCTTCCCGGTTATATTTTGTTAGACGCTTGATGGTGACAGCAATAAAGTACAGGGACAAAAGGTAAAATAGTTTGTACTTTGGGGAAGTTTTATCCTAAGCTGGTAAAAATAAGCGTAGGGGGTTTTTCATGCAGGTCCCCACATCTGTACCCTAGAGTTCAGAGTGGGGAAGGAACCTTGACATGCCAGGAACAGTGAGATTGCCTAGAGATGGGCAAGAGACTGTTGGAGAGCTCAGGCTGAGAGTCAGCTGACTATAAAGCCATGGAAAAATCTGTGCTAAGTTAAACTAAATAAATAAAAATTGAAAATATGAGTGATCTAATAGCTGTGATGAGAATATTTTTACTTCATTGTTTGCTCTATTCTCCCCAGTTAACTTTTTGAATTCTTAGGAGGAGACAGAAAAACTAAATCCATCAAGCCCTGATCAGCTTCTGTACACTTTATAACTAAAGAGCAACTATGTGGAATATACAGTGCATTTCACTGAACTGCTGGACTCGCATATTAAGAGATTTGTCATTGTTCTACCAATTAAAATCTATTAATAAATCTGCAGCATTTCAGCCCTGTAGATGTGTGGATGGCAGCAAGTGTTACATCCCCAGAAGTGTTAGAAAGCTGAAATCCCTCTGCACTTTTTTATTTCGTAAATCTGTGATTCTTGTGCAAGCATCTCCTGTTATTGGAAAGAAAGCTGGATTCCGAATGGCAGCCAGCAGGAGACTTTTGCAGCTTTAATGACTTGCAAATCAAAAGCATGAAAACCAAACTGCACCTTTTGAACTGTTTTCCCATTCAGCCTAGATGGTCCAAATAATTTTCTCCTCTACCATTCCAGTTATTTTCGCTACTTGAGTGTCAGCCGTTTTGGTGTATTTTTAAAACATGAGGGTGGTGGGGAGACCTGTCCAATGATCTCAAAGCATATGTTTTTCATTCTAATAGGATTATGGATACCAAAGGAATAAAAATGGAAATCATTGCTGCCAAGATATGAAAGAAAGTTTGCATACTAAAATAATTTAAACCCTAACATTTGGACGCAATAAGGCTAGCAGAATGTTTATTCCATAGTTTTGGAAAGTGTGCTTTTTTGCACATTAAGTGGTACAATAAAAATAATGATTCTCACTCAGTTTATTTCTATAAATTATATTGTTTTATAGTTTTCCAGGGTATGGTTATGTGTCAGATCCTACAGCAAGCACCTGGGTGTAAAATGCAATAAGCTAGTTACTTCCAGTAAGTCAAAAAAAAGTCCTATTTCCCTTATTGAGAAAACTACATTGAGGCTCATCTAAAAACAGTCAAATACTTTTTCACACTTAAGAAATTATCAGTTGCACCTAATTTTGACTTGCTAGTGATATAAAACTAAAACCTGGATTCAAATGCAGTAATGGTCAGAGACCTGAACACAACAGGTAGTGATCAGTGGCTCCATGTCTAGTTGGCAGCTGATATCAAGTGGAGTGCCCCAAGGGTTGGTCCTCGGGCCGGTTTTGTTCAATATCTTCATAAATGATCTGGAGGATGGTGTGGATTGCACCCTCAGCAAGTTTGCAGATGACACTAAACTGGGAGGATAGGTAGATATGCTGGAGGGTAGGGATAGGATATAGAGGGACCCAAATTAGAGGATTGGGCCAAAAGAAATCTGATGAGGTTCAACAAGGACAAGTGCAGAATCCTGCACTTAGGACGGAAGGATCCCGTGCACTGCTACAGACTAGGGACCGAATGGCTAGGCAGCAGTTCTGCAGAAAAGGACCTAGGGTTTACAGTGGATGAGAAGCTGGATATGAGTCAACAGTGTGCCCTTGTTTCCAAGAAGGCTAACGGCATTTTGGGATGTATAAGCAGGGGCATTGCCAGCAGATCGAGGGACGTGATCGTTCCCCTCTATTCGACATTGGTGAAGCCTCATCTGGAGTACTGTGTCCAGTTTTGGGCCCCACACTACAAGAAGGATGTAGAAAAATTGGAAAGTGTCCAGCGGAGGGCAACAAAAATGATTAGGGGACTGGAACACATGATTTATGAGGAGAGGCTGAGGGAACTGGGATTGTTTAGTCTGCAGAAGAGAAGAATGAGGGGGGATTTGATAGCTGCTTTCAACTACCTGAAAGGGGGTTCCAAAGAGGATGGATCTAGACTGTTCTCAGTGGTAGTAGATGACAGAACAAGGAGTAATGGTCTCAAGTTGCAGTGGGGGAGGTTTAGGTTGGATATTAGGAAAAACTTTTTCACTGGGAGGGTGGTGAAGCACTGGGATGAGTTACTTAGGGAGGTGGTGGAATCTCCTTCCTTTGAGGTTTTTAAGGTGACGCTTGACAAAGCCCTGGCTGGGATGATTTAGTTGGGGATTGGTTCTGCTTTGAGCAGGGGGTTGGACTAGATGACCTCCTCAGGTCCCTTCCAACCCTGATATTCTATGATTCTATGATTCTATAAATTTGGTGGTCTCTACCCAATGGGTGATTGCCCAGCTCATGGGTTTAGAATTTAATGTAGCACAGCCTACGAATTAAATACCAAAGAAACTACTCCAAAAATGGTATTTCAGTTGCAAAGTCAAGAGCTCTGAATTTAGGAAGAGCTAGATTTAAGGATGCTCTTGCAATCCTAATTAGGCCCTTTTTTGTTTATGCATTATAATTAGAGCTAATTGGGGGTATTCTATCCAAAAAAAAATTGTTTCAGCAAACATCAAAACTTTTCATTGGGAAACATACATTTTCCAGAAATTTTTCAATTTTCCATCAGGAAAATTTAAACAAAATATGTAGTTTGGGATCAGGTCAACTGATTCAGGCTGTCAAACTGAATCAAAATATTTTATTTAAGGTCCATTTAAAATTAAATGTGTGCCCATCTTAGTTGCCACAGTTCATCATGGGTGGTGTAATTTGGGAGCTTTGTGTCCCCATGTTCTGCTATAGGTCAGCTTCCTCAGCTAAACTATATCTCCTGTGATGCACTACACTCTCCCCTCTGGCTGAATAACCATGTGATTCATGGGAGTCGTCATCCAGCAATGGAGAATTGGAGCATGAAGCACTCAAACTACAACTCTCATCAGACACCATGGGAGTTCAGGAGGACTCTGTATAATGCTGAACCAGTGCTTAATTTGTGACAGGGCTTGCCAGGGCTAAGATCCAGCACCTTTGGGCTTGCTGCATCAGTTCTTAATGTAAAAACATTGCTTGAGCCCCATCACCTAATTGATTGAGCCATGGCAAGTATTTAATTACAAATTAAGTACTGTGTTGAACAAAGTTGAAACTAAACATTTCAATGCTTCTGAATTCTCCATAGAGAAAAATGGAAGCATGAGGCATGTAAAGTACAAAAATTGCATTTTTTTTCATGGAAAATGTTGATTTTGCAGAAGTCATGTTCTCTGTTGAAAAATATTTCTACAAAAAACACCCAGCCAGCTCTAGCTGTGCTCCCAGTTGCACAAGGAAATGCATAGCTGCTAATTCAGGCCGTGATCCTGCAAGGTAGAACATATGCACAGATCGATGCGCCTGCATAAAAGAGTCCATTGACTGAAATGAAGTTCATGTGGGCTCAGGGGTCTTCCCATATATTCTCACTTACAGAATCACGGTCTAACTAATTAAAATAAAAACCTAGAAAGAAGACTTTATAAAAATGTAAGTAAAATAAGGTGTCCCATTATGGACTATTATCAATAAAAAATAATTTAAGTATACCAGAAAAAAATATTGCATGGTACTACATACATGTATCTTATCTTGTATCATATGACATAGTTTAGAGAAACAGTATGTAATTATTTAACTAACAACAGTATCATAATGCATGCCCAGGGATCAACCAGGAAGAGAATCCCATTATGCTAGGCACTGTACAAACACAGAAAACAGGACAATCCCTGCCATGAAGAGTATACCATCTAAGTAGACAGGACAAACGACAGGTATGGGAAAGGGATGTAGCACACAAGCAGAGTGATCAGTGTGATGGCAGCAAATCATAGAATAACAGAATGGTAGCAAGTGTCTGGTTAAGTCCACAAAATAGTCTATTTTTAATGTTGGGAGGGGTTTCATTGAGATGGGATTAGCTAAACAGAAAGGCAAGGCTGGGAGAAGGAACATTAAAGGGGGAATCTGGGGTAGGTGCAGAGCAGTGGAGGAAGGAAGAGGACATAAGGGGCAGATGTAGAGTGACGCTGAGAGCAGAGGAGGATGGGGGGGTGGGAAGGGGTTGGAGCAAACAGCCAGCACAGGGGACAGAATGTGCAGGATGCACCCAATCCTGACTTCTTCATTTTGTGAATTTACAATACTTACCTATGCAACTTTAAGGTATCTTAATGCTATTTTATAGTACAGAACACAAATCATGGATGCTTGTTTCCAACTACTTATAATATGCACATCATGGGCTTTGTGTTTTGCAAATTTAGCGAGCACAGTTCCACACTGTGGGCCCAGTTCTGCTCTCATCAGCATATGTGTAACCGCAGTGAAGTTAATGGGGTTGCCTGTGCACCGCAGTTCAGAATACGTCCCACCCATTTTAACTATTTTCCTCACTGCCATAATTCAAGAAAGACATCTTGCACTGAACCAAAGAACCAAGATAAATAAATAAAAGAAACAGCTGCTACCGTTTGCTTACTAACCCTCTTAGAGATTTTTTTAAGTCGCTCTGGCAGGCTACAATACAAAATATCTTGATATCTCTGTCTAAGCTCTCTCTCTCATATACACAAACACACAGTTTCTCAGAGCCTGTCAAGTGTCTATTTGCAAATGAGGGTGAATGGCATAGATCCTGCTCACTGTCCCATCATCATCTTCTTGTTTTAATTTAGCTAGAGTTCCCCTCTTCCTTCCCTTGGAAGCAAGGTAAAAAACATTTTGAAACCGACAACATTATGGTGCGCTGAAATAACATCTAATTTTTCTGCCATGAACCAAAGCAGCTGTCAAAGTACAGTATTCCTTTAAAGAGTAGCAGATATGCTGGAAAGGCACCAAAGACATTTCTATAGTTCTAAACAGCAACTTTAAACCAGCAGTGCTAGAGCAGAAGAGGAGCTCAGGCAAATCTACAGAGCCACTTACTCTCCAAAAGTAAAGTGAGCAATGCCTGACTTTGTTGAAGTTACCAGTGGTCGGTCATTGTTGGTTGAAAACTAAAAATGTATACTTTTACATTCTTAGCACAAGCCCATAATTCCAGCTGGCTTGGTGGCTTAGCATTGCTACCTAGGGGGCTAACGGAATCTCAACATCTGCAAAATTATGCTTTGATTTTTGGCACCTTCACACCCCAAGGGATGAAAACCCAAGCAATCAACAGCCAGAACTCACATTTTGACATGTTAAGCAGGGGACTGTTCCTCAGAGAGTTTGCCATTTGGAGAAGAGGAGTAAGCTATATCCTTGAAGGAAAGGGGAGAGAAAAAAGTAGCCGACAGACATCAGTGTTACAGTATTTCTGCTACCAGGGAGAGTGGCTGTTGGAACAGCATAAAGGAACAAATTATGAGTGAGATGGGAATGGAAGGAAATTGGCAAGCTCTGTACTCTAATGCTTATTTTTCACTTTCACCATGTTCATTATGATCACTGCAAAAGAAAAAATATGTAATTATTTAATGTGAAAAGATGAAGAAAATATGATTCTACAGCGAGAAATACTGCCATATATTATTTCCTTTACAAAACGTTTTCACTCTAAGAACCTGGCATCCTATTTAAAGTTTGTATAGCTGTGCAAACAAACAAAAATGTTCTAGCTCAATATTAAAAAAACAAGTATGTAAGGAGTAAGCAGATCATGAAAAGGCAGGAACTGTACCTAGGTGCTTTGCTACCCATCAGACATTTCAAACAGAAAAGCTGTATTCTGTAGGCATAAATGCATTTTTCTCTATGCTCTTTCCAAATTCAGCACTTCAAGGGATGGCACTTCAACACTGGAAACTTTGCCTGATGCCCATATTCACAGCACAACTGTTTGCTGCTCTGGGAGTTTTTACAATATGTAGCTGGTATTTGAATGTCCACATTACTAGGAAGACTAACTAGATCGTGCCATTCTTACTCTGGACACAGCAATTGGACACCAAAAGGGAGGTGGAATACTCCTACTTCTGTAGCCTAAACAGGAAGAACTATCATTCCAAATATTCCAACTATAAAATGTGCATTGATAGATTTTAAGGCTAGAAGAGACCATTATGATCATCTAGTCCAACCTCCTATATATTGCAGGCCATAAAATTTCAGTCAGTAGAGGGTATATAAATGAATGTTACTGAATCCTGTAACTTGTATTAGACCAGAACACCTTTTAGAAAGCCATTCACATCTGAATATAAAGGTCAAAGTCCTCTGCCATTGCCACTGAATGCAGGTGGATTAGACAAAAAACAAACTGGGCTTTGAAAACCACCGCTCTGATTGTGGGAGGGAGTGACAAGAAGAGGGTTTAATATTTTCAATAAGAGATTCTCGAACTTTGGTCCACAGTTCACCAGTGACCCTCACAGCCCTTTCTGCTGATCCTCAGAATGAAAAATTTTGAGACCCACATTATGGAGGGATTGGGGATTGTTAGGAGGGGAGTTGTGAGCGTGAAAGGATCATAGAATCATAGAATATCAGGATTGGAAGGGACCTCAGGAGGTCATCTAGTCCAACCCCCTGCTCAAAGCAGAACCAATCCCCAACTAAATCATCCCAGCCAGGGCTTTGTCAAGCCTCACCTTAAAAACCTCAAAGGAAGGAGATTCCACCACCTCCCTAAGTAACTCATCCCAGTGCTTCACCACCCTCCCAGTGAAAAAGTTTTTCCTAATATCCAACCTAAACCTCCCCCACTGCAACTTGAGACCATTACTCCTTGTTCTGTCATCTACTACCACTGAGAATAGTCTAGATCCATCCTCTTTGGAACCCCCTTTCAGGTAGTTGAAAGCAGCTATCAAATCCCCCCTCATTCTTCTCTTCTGCAGACTAAACAATCCCAGTTCCCTCAGCCTCTCCTCATAAATCATGTGTTCCAGTCCCCTAATCATTTTTGTTGCCCTCCGCTGGACACTTTCCAATTTTTCTACATCCTTCTTGTAGTGTGGGGCCCAAAACTGGACACAGTACTCCAGATGAGGCTTCACCAATGCCAGCTAGAGGGGAATGATCATGTCCCTCGACCTGCTGGCAATGCCCTTACTTATACATCCCAAAATGCCGTTAGTCTTCTTGGAAACAAGGGCACACTGTTGACTCATATCCAGCTTCTCATCCACTGTAAACCCTAGGTCCTTTTCTGCAGAACTGCTGCCTAGCCATTCAATCCCTAGTCTGTAGCAGTGCATGGGATTCTTCCATCCCAAGTGCAGGATTCTGCACTTGTACTTGTTGAACCTCATCAGATTTCTTTTGGCCCAATCCTCTAATTTGTCTAGGTCCCTCTGTATCCTATCCCTGCCCTCCAGCATATCTACCACTCCTCCCAGTTTAGTGTCATCTGCAAACTTGCTGAGAGTGCAATCCATGCCATCCTCCAGATCATGAATGAAGATATTGAACAAAATCGGCCTTAGGACTGACACTTGGGGCACTCCGCTTGATACCGGCTGCCAACTAGATATGGAGCCATTGATCACTACCCGTTGAGCCTGATGGTCTAGCCAGCTTTCTATCCATCTTATAGCCCATTCATCCAGCCCATACTTCTTTAACTTGCTGGCAAGAATACTGTGGGAGATTGTATCAAAAGCTTTGCTAAAGTCAAGGACTAACACATCCACTGCTTTCCCCTCATCCACAGAGCCAGTTATCTCATCATAGAAGGCAATTAGGTTAGTCAGGCATGACTTGCCCTTGATGAATCCATGCTGACTGTTCCTGATCACTTTCCTCTCCTCTAAGTGCTTCAAAATTGATTCTTGAGGACCTGCTCCAGGATCTCCCTCTTGCAAAGAAGGCTGCAGAATCAAAAGGGCTGATGGACACCTGTTCTGGGTAACATCTTATGTCTTCACAGTGCCTTTCATCCTGAAGGACCCAAAAGCACTTTGCAAATCACAACCTGATTCTCCTTTCACTTACAGCAGTTTTATACCAGGATAATTCCATTGACTTCAGTGGAGTTACTCCTGATTTGAACCAGTGCAAGAGTAGATTCAGGCCCTGGCGCTCTGGCAGGGCAGACAATAGTAGTGATTTTGCTCCAGCAATATTGTGCATTAATCAGGTGAATAGTAACTTCTCTAGTTGAAATTATAGTGGAAAGATTTATTGGACGAAATATGACCACTCAGATGGTTATGGCCATGGTACCTGGATTAATATCTTTCACTACAGGGGAAAGTTACATGGGATCTTTCAATCATCTAGTGTGATCAGAGTCTCTTTTCTGATTGATAAGACTTGTAGTGCTCCCTAGAAAAAGGCATTTACTGTATACTCAATATACCAAGAGTTCCATCCAAACCACAAGCTGGCTCAAAACTGCTTAATTTATGACATAGCTGCAAGGCTGCCTTATAATGGGATCTTATGCTCCATAGATTGCCCTAGTCTTTTTATTAGCTATTGTTTTGGACGTCGTGATAGCAAGATCATTTGAAAATAGAGAAAAAAGCAAAATCTGCTGGTCTGCTCTTGACCCTATAAGTGTTGCCAATTATTCCATTAGTGGGAGTACTTGTTCACATCCTTCCTCCAGGAATCTCAATGTTTCTTCAAAAGTTGAAAGACTACTTCAAATTTGTCTACAGGGAGCAGTAATGTGGACTACAGGAGTGTAATTTCTAAAGCGCACTAGCATGTTGCGAATTAACTGGTCTATGTAGCTCCTGTTGGTGCAAATTAAAATTCCCTAAATGTACTTTTGCTAAGTACTGTTATAAACAACTACGTTAAAGAGCACCAGGGAACTTTCAGTTTGCACCAGTAGGGCCTACACTGACCAATTAATGTGCAACATGTTAGCGCTCTTTAGAAATTACATCTCTGTAGTCCGCACTACTGCTCCATGTAGACAAGCCCTTAGCCTCTTCACCATGCAGCCCAAAAAGTCTCTATAGCAACTATGTCAAAAATCAGGGGTCAGATCAGTCAATGAGATTGCTGTTTTGCTATTACCAGAGAGGTAGTGGGGAAGCAGAGGAGATGAATTTTTTTTTAATAACTGACTATTTCTTTAATTTATACAAAAGCCCTGATCATGTTCTCCAGAGCTGTGCAAAAATCTAACACACATATTCAACAATTGAACAAATGCCAGTTAACAAGAACTAGCCCATCACCCTCCCTTCACTGCTGTCCTCCAAAATAATAAAAAGAGAAAGACTGTGACTTTTAAAACATTTTAATAAAATCAATACAGAAACAAGAAAATAAATTTCAAATTCAAAAACAACTGCCTATCCCAAACAGTACAAAGTGCATTTTCAATAGCCCACCACGGAATATATTGATCCAAATTGCTTATAAAGGTATAATATCTAAACTTCACATGAAGGTGTAAAACCACTAAAAATCTAAAAAAACTGAAGAGCATCAGCAGCTTCTACCAAATAATTGACATTGTCTACTTTTTTAAATGGCCATCTGTGCTTGATCCAAAATAAAGTTTGTTGCGCATCCCACAGATTTATTTGTGACCTTATACTTAACAGTAAAAATAAATACAGCAGGATAAAAATCAAGGGGCAATAACCAAAATATAGTGTGAAGTAAAATAAATAATGCTTATAACCCAGAACAAGTAAGAAATACATGTAAAACAGCCTTCTCCATGTCACAAAAAGGACATGACATGGAAACCTCCAGACTCAAATGATGCACAGACACACTCATGGCAAAAGCCCTGTGAAGAATTCTCCATTGGAAATTACCCATCCTCTTCCAACCAGAGGCTTGTCTACAGTTCACCAGGCTGCATAGATAGAGTTTGCCACCAAAAGCTGTCTTCTCCGTGCCATATTGGGATAATCAACAAGCATTCAAAAATGATGAATCTTTACCACAAGTATATACAATAACTTGTGGCCTAAGCTATTAAAAGTAAATTCAGAAGATCCATTACGTATTACATGGTCCTGTCTTGAGTGCAGGGGACTCGACTAGATGACCTCTCAAGGTCCCTTCCAGTCCTACACTTCTATGACTGAAGGCAAGCAAGATGCCAGGTTTGTCAACATCCCAATCTATAGTAGGAGCAACAGGCAAGAAAATAGAAACATTAGTATAATAAGGAATAGCTCATTCAAGAAGGCAACTGTCCAGACTGCAATTCTTCCCCTAGGAAGGGTTGATTCCACCTCTAATAAAAACTGAGAAACCAAGAAAAATGAATGAAAACCAAGCTTGACAGCTAAGATATCTGCTGAGAGCTATATAAAATTGGTAAAATCAATTAAATGAACCAGTTTTGTCACACTTGCTGCAATACAGGAAGAGAGGACTTCTAGGAACAAGACTACCAATCCTCATGACTCTGCTCAAAAGAACAATGAGACCTTGATGCCCCTTTCTAAGCAGGCAGATATTCTGTGTCTCAGTGAATGATAGCCATCCCAGAAAAGGTTAAAAAAAATAACCTTCTGAACTTTTTCTAGAAAAAGTGGAGGGAGATCCTAAAGAATACATTATGCCACAACATAGTGGCAATTAAATCAACAATTACTAACACCCGCCCTGAGAAAGAGAGTCAAGGCAAAGACCACTGCCACCTTTACAACTTCGCCTTCAACTTTTCCATAACTCCCTCCCAATTCTGACCCAAAATATCATCTGATTTCAGCACAATTCCCAAGCCTCTCTGTCAAAGTCAAGGGGTGGGAAATCATCCAAGGCCCCAGCAGGAATGTGTCACTCTTCCTCCAATTTAAGTAAGATGAGGAATTCTGCTCAAAAGATTGTTGACAATTCAGTCAAAACCTGGATATCAGAATCATTAGAAATAAACACAGTCACATTGTCAGCACATGCAGAGACTTACCAGAGTACAAGCTGGAACAGGGATTGGAAAGCTAGAAAGGCCAATAGAAAGAGCGTATAATAATCCACATAGGGAACAATCCTGTCTGATTTCCCTGCAGATTGGAAAGAGGGTGATCAAAACACCATTCACTTTAAGTAGATCAGTGGTTCTCAACCAGGGGTCCGTGGCCCCCTGGAGGGCTTGCGAGCCCTTTCAGGAGGGCCACAGAGCCCCGCCTCTGAAACCCAGTGCCCCGAGTCTCAACGCCCCCACCCCCACGGGGCTCATGCCGGGAGCAGTGTGGGGCTGAAACCCTGAGCTCTCTCTCCCATCCCCCTGAAGCCCTGCCACCATGGGCAGAACCCTTGAGCGCATGGGCAGAGTTGAAGGGGCACAAGGGTGTTGTCCCCCAAAACTGCAGTGCCTTACCTAGAGTGGGATAGTCCTGGGGGCAGCTCCACACACCCCCACCTCCTCCTCTCCCTCAGCCCCTACCCTCCAGTCAGATCCTAGGCAGGAAGACAGAGCCAGACAGTCAGGGGCAGCTGCTCCTCTGGCTGGTGGTGCCATGGAGTGGGCAGCCGTGGCATTCCCTCATCTGCTGCCGGTGCCTGGGGTTGTGTCTGCTCCTCAGCTGCAGCCTTCTTTGACTTCTCAAGCAGCCAGTCAGAGCTGCCCCGGCAGCTCCAAGCCCAGCAGAGCCCTCAGGGAGTAGCCACAGGCACACAGACAGGTGGGTGGCCTGATGAGGTGAGTCACGGAGTGAGGTGGCATTCCCTCCCTGGACCCCGCTGTGCAGAGCTGGCCCAAGCCCTGCCCCAGAGTTCCCCTCCCCCCGCTGAGCCCCAGAGTTTTTCTAGCATGTTGAGTGGGGCCTGAGAAAGAAAAAGATTGAGAACCCCTGAAGTAGACCATATATATCTTGATACAGTAACAGAATGCAGTAGACAAACCTGGGCCCAAAACCAAAAGCACAAAGGGTATGAAACAAATATCCATGGTCTATACGATCAAAAGCCTTCTCTTGATCAAGGGAAATCAACCCAATATGTAAATCATGCATTTTTGAGGCCAAAATTACATCCCACAATTAGAAAAGGTTATAAAAAATGGACCTGTTGGGGACACAATAGGTCTGATCTGGGTGCACGGAGCAACCACATATTTCAATCTATTTGCCAAGGCCTGTGAAAAAAGTTTATGGTCATTGCAAAGCAGGCACACAGGTTACGAATTCTTCGCCTCCCCAAGATCCCCCTTCTTAGGCAACAGGGTCAGAACTGTTCAATGACATGAGTGGCAATATCTTCTCTTTGATGTTCTCCTGAAAAATCTGGAGCAAGTCAGGCCCAAGAAGACTCCAAAAGGCCTTATAAAACTTAAGAAGCAAACCATCAAGCCTTCCTTGGAGCAAAGCCGCTTAGGACAGAAATTCTAATGTTGAAATCTACAAGGATCCTCAAGAAGCCACCAAGTCAAAGATGGACATAGGCTCTGCCGCATACAGGTCTGAGAAAAAATTCAAAGCAAAGTTCCTAATCTCCACATGCACTTTGGTCATCAGGTTTTTTTCAACCTGTACCACTTATGTTTGTCATACTCGGACACAGAGATGTATCTCATAGTATTTTGAGCAGAGAACAAACAATAGATTAATGGAAGTCTGCCACCTCTACTGCAAGTTTCCCCTAAGTCTTATCCAGAAACCTATCAAGAGCATCCTGGGTATATCCCCCCCTCAGGTTGTGCAGGACCCAAAGAAGCTGTGAGTTCATCATCCTCCACGCGCTCCCCAGACTCAGAATTTGGATGGAGGGGGCAAAACTAATACCTGACAATTCTCCATCCCCCCAACCAAAAAAAACACCCTCAACAGTATGCTTCCCAACTGTGCTGACCAAACTAGCCCACATTGCAGCACCCTCAGAAACTAGAGGTCCCTCCACCTTCAAGAGCTGGTTATTTCTTTTTTGGGGGGAGGGGGGACGGGTGGGAGCAACAAGCCAGAATCTTCAGCCTAGGCCTTGGGTTCCATAGCAATGGGCTCAGCTTGCATTTCGCAGCCAGGCTCAGGCTGACAGGCCACTGAGTCAGGAGCTACAGAATGAGTGAAACCATCTCCCCCAGGTTGTAAAGAGGGCACTAACCGCCCAGAACCAGCATCCCCAGAGCCATCTGAAGCCTGTTGGGACCCAGTCTCTGCCACAGCCACCCTTTTCTGTGCTTTACTCTCAGAAACAACCCCCCCCACACACACACACACAAACATTCCCAGGCACAAGAATCACCATTCCCAGGGGCAGCCTGCCTCTTCTTAGGACACTGATTAAATATGTCAGACTCCCGCAATGAAAATAGGCCTTGTTAGGGTGACCAGATATCCTGATTTTATAGGAACAGTCCTGATATTCAGGGCTTTGTTTTATTTAGGCGTCTATTGCCCCCCAACCCCTGTCCCGATATTTCACACTTGCTATCTGGTCACCCTAGGCCACGTCCGCAGTGGCAACAAACACAATGTAGTCCCACTCCCCTATCCTATACTTAGGGACACTTTTACAACTTTGAAAGCATTGTTTAATATCTGATAAACCTGCGTATGAAAAGACAAGACATGCTAAACCTCTGAGGCTATACAGCTGAGAGGAATTATCCTAACAGGACTAGTGATCTTACCATAACTCACTAGGTCTCTAGCCAGCTGCTCATTTCCTAAAGAAGGAGAAACATTAAAGATAGCAGGTATTTAATAACAGGTGTTGAGAGGGACACTACAGGGACAAAAATACTTGCAAAACAATCCCCTCCACAAACATCTGCTCAACAAAGCCAAGCATGACAACAAACACAACAATAGCTTTGCTCATAGGGCAGGCATACTTCATATTTTTAAATCCAAACACATTCCCCCATAGAGGCAGAGTTTGGAGGTGAAATCCGCAACCCATGATCAAGGGTCAAACTTCAGAATCTACAACAAATGGAGTTCTCTGTCCCTCCGGAGCTAGTCAGCCAGCCCGGAGGACAAACAAAAGCCTGCTAAAACAAAAGAAAACCTGAAATTAACCACAGAACCTCATAGGGTCACCAACCTTCCAGGATCGTTCCCAGGAATTAAAGATTAATCTTGAATAGGGCTTTTGACTAATCACAGTTAACTCACATGATTGACTCACAAACATTAATCGCAATTTAAAAAATTAATCACAATTAATCGCATTGTTAAACAATAGAATACCAATTGAAATTTATTAAATATTTTTGGATGTTTTTCTACATTTTCAAATATATTTATTTCAGTTACAACACAGAATACAAAGTGTACAGTGCTCACTTTATATTATTATTTTTATTACAAATATTTGAACTGTAATAATGATAAACAAAAGAAACAGTATTTTTCAATTCACTTCATACAAGTACCTAGTGCAATCTCTTTATCGTGAAAGTGCAATTTACAAATGTAGATTTTTTTTTGTTACATAACTGCACTCAAAAACAAAACAATGCAAATCCTTAGAGTCTACAAGTCCACTCAGTCCTACTTCTCATTCAGCCAATCGCTAAGACAAACAAGTTTGTGTACATTTATGGGAGATAATACTGCCCACTTCTTAGTTACAGTATCACCTGAAAGTGAGAACAGGCATTCGCATGGGACTTTTGTAGACAGCATTGCAAGGTCTTTCCATGCCAGATATGCTAAATATTTGTATGCCCCTTCATGATTCAGCCACCATTCCAGAAGACATGCATTGATGCCGATGATGCTCATTAAAAAAATGTGTTAATTACATTTGTAACTGAACTCTTTGGGGGAGAATTGTAGGTCTCCGGCTCTATTTTAACCGCATTTCACCATATATTTCATGTTATAGCAGTCTCAGATGATGACTCAGCACATGTTCATTTTAAGAACACTTTTGCTGCAGATTTGACAAAATGCAAAGAAGGTACCAATCTGAGATTTCTAAAGATAGCTACCGCACTCAATTCAAGATTTAAGAATCTGAAGTGCCTTCCAAAATCTGAGAGGGATGAGGTATGGTGCATGCTTTCAGAAGTCTTAAAAGAACAACACTCTAATGTGGAAGCTATAGAACCTGAACCACCAAAAAAGAAAATCAGCCTTCTGCTGGTGGAATCTGACTCAGATGATGAAAATGAACATGCGTCGGTCCTCACTGCTTTGGATTGTTATCGAGTGGAACCCATCATCAGCATGGAAGCATGTCCTCTGGAATGGTGGTGGAAGCATGAAGGGACATAGGAATCTTTAGCATATCTGGCGTGTAAATATCTTGTGACGCTGGCTAGAACAGTGCCATGTGAACGCCTGTTCTCACTTTCAGGTGACATTGTGAACAAGAAGCAGGCAGCATTATCTCCTGCAAATGTAAACTAACTTGTTTGTCTGAGCGATTGGCTGAATAAGGAATAGGAGTGAGTGGACTTGTGGGCCTAAAGTTTTACATTGTTTCATTTTTGAATGCAGTTATTTTTTGTACATATTTCTACATTTTTGAGTTCAACTTTCATGAGAAAGAGCTAGTACTTATATTAGGTGAATTGAAAAATACAATTTCTTTTGTTTTTTATAGTGCAAATATTTGTAATCAAAAATAAATATAAAGTGAGCACTGTACACTTTGTATTCTGTGTTATAATTGAAATAAATATATTTGAAAATGTTGAAAACTTACAAAAATATTTAAATAAATGGTACTCTATTATTGTTTAGCTGTACAATTAATCACATGATTAATCTTTTCAATCGCTTGACAGCCCTAATCTTTAATAAAAGATTATATCATATGATAAAACCTCTAGGAATACGTAAACCAAAATTGGCAACCCTACAACCACCACAAAACTAAACAAACACAAAAAAACCAAAACCCCATTTTCCCACAGAAAGAAACACAGGGAGAACAGCAGAGCACACACACTCTCAGCATCACTCCCAAACACTCCCACAATCCTTTGAGAGAGAAGAAAAACCCTTCAACTGTACTCTCAGAAAAAAGCCTAGGAAAATAGAGAAGACTTGCAGTGTGCCCTGCAGGTCAGTAAACCTGGGATCACAGGCTTGGAAGGGACCTCAGGAGGTCTTCTAGTCCAACCCCTTGCTCAAAGCAGGACCAATCCAAAATTTTTGCCCAAAATCCCTAAATGGCCCCTCAAGGATTGAACTCACAACCCTTGGTTTAGCAGGCCAATGCTCAAACCACAGAGCTATCCCTCTCCCCCCAATCTATCAGAATGACGGGGGGAAGAGAATTCCAGGGTCAAAGACCAGCTCCTCAGAGCCCCCTTAGCCTGAAATGTTACATGAATAAACCTAGCTCATATATCCAGAAAATTTCAACTTCTGGGTTGGAGCACAAAATAAGAGACAGCCTCAAAGATGCACAGGACCATATTGGGCCTCTTCCATATCAGGCCTCCTCACTCTTATATAAGGTCACAAGAGTTCTCACCTGGAATTCAGCTTGAGGCAGTCCTTTCTTTCCCCATCCTATCTGGAAAAAATATAAACAGAGTTACGGCTCCACCACTCAGGAAGGCAAAAGGTTAACATCTTTCAATCATAGGTAGCATATAAACCCCAGTCCAGTCACTTCCTCTCAGGAGGAAACTTCAAAGCAGGAACATAGAATGTTATGCTCAAAATGACACTCCCCAAGGGCCGTGGGAGGGATACAGGATGGGAGAAGAGAGGACTATGACAAACAGGATTACCGGTGCTCAATCTTTTTTGTCTTTCCGTCTTTCCTCACCCTACACAGCAATACTCTGTAAAGACTATGGATGTAACAAGCAGCATTATGCCAAAATTGGGCTAACCTATAGGATACCCTAAGGTACTACCCGGCCAAACTCGGTATGCAGCAAAAGACAGAACCAGCTGGCAGTGGAAGTCATGACTAGCTGGTCAGCTCACAAACAGAAAAGACAAAGCCTGAAAGGAAGTGGGCAGAGTGGGGTTTATATGCCACCGGTGATTGACAGATCTTTGACTCCTGCTTCCTGACTGGTAGAGCCATAATACTGTCTGGAAGGGCTGCTCCCAGGCAGGATGAGAGAAGAGGAACATATGACAAATGGGTTTTTCTATATAGCTATTTTACTATGACAGTAACCACACTTAGAAATGTTTCCCTTAGTTCACATTACCTCGGGCTTTACTGTATTCCTATACTTCCTTACAGTGCTTGCTGGGGAGGTGTGAAGCCCCACTGTGGTGCTGTGAATTCTCACTCCGCAAAACAGAAGCAGTGCTGTGGAGGGTGGGCCTGCCCCCAAAGCTGTGACTGGTGAGGCAATGAGCACACAGGAGTTGGGCAGAGAGATGGCAAGAAATCAGTTTCTCGTGGCGAGCAATCTTGGAAAGAAGGAACAGCTGGGGCAGAAACGGACACCTGAGAGCTAGTCCTGGATGGGGGAACAGAGCCAGAGAGCAGCCCGAGCATTCAGCCCCAATGAGCCTGCACCATGCGGCACATGAGAACCAACCAGAGCCCAAAGCGAAGGAAGCTGTGATCCGTGTCTGAGGGACGGAGCAGGGCAGTGCAAATAAACTGCATCCTTTATGTCCCTTGCAGTGAGGTGGTATGGAACTCGATGGTGCTGTGACTACCAGAGAGACAGCTCTGTGGCAGAACCCACAGCTGAGGGATTGCCTTGGGGACCAGATCCAGGGAGCAGCAGGGACCCAGCAAGGAAGCCCAGGCCAGCATCGGGACTATGGTGCCAAATGCAGCAAATACTGTTGTGATAATTGGACCTATAAATTAATCCAAATTATGAGCTCAACTGTGGAAAGTGAGTGAAAGTTCTTAAAGTGTCACAATAGCGTATAGCAACAAAGGTTGATGGGAAAAGTTGCCAAAGGGACACAGAAAAACAATTCAAACAGAAAGGCCTACTGATAACATTCAAGGACTGTGTTAAAATATGCGTGGCAAACAAGACAGTGTGAGACCGAAAAATCAATTAACCAAAATTAGTGTCAGAAATTAGGCCTAACTGGTGGACAAAATAATGAGAGGAAGGGCTATTCCACCCATCGCTCCATTTTGGGTCCTTAAAGAAAGATACTCTGGGGAGAAAAATTAGCTACAGGAGTCAGCTTCACCATCAGAGCTGCCACCGTCTCCTGGGATCCTGCCAGGACATTGTTATCCTGATTCTGAGAGATCTCCTGACCAGACCAGTCCAGAGAGTGACCCATGTGACATGGCCACTTCTACCAGCTCCAGCTGAATCCCAACCGCACCCTGCGATATGAGACGTGGTTCTCTCTCTCCATCCCCACCCCCAAAATGTATCCTTTTCCTTCTCTGACTTATCTCTTCTCTTTCCTGTCTCTCTCCTTTTTCCTTTTGTCTAATAAGAGTCTGGCTTAACTGTCCAAGACTGCATATCCTGAAACTCTGCTGAAAGCCTTTGACCCAGAAAAAGGCAGACAAAATCAAAGCCCTTAGCAGCCCAATGCTGGTAGGAGTTTGCCAGGTCTCCCACTGGCTAATAAGACCAGGTGCCATGCCTGTGTTTTTCCAGCAGTGAGGTTGCAATGAAAGTCAGAGAGAGAAGCTGCATTTTCACTTTGCTGTTCTTTTCTCTCCCATTTTGTGTGTGTGTGTGTGTGTGTCTTGTTTTTTTCTTTTTAGGACTTTAACAACTACAGCACTAACAACAGCTTCAGCCCATCTCAACTAACAACTTCTCTTTTCCCCCAAAAAGGACAATTGTTACCATCTTTGATACTATTTAAGAGATTGTATTCTCTTAGGGAACAAGAGATGATGTAAAATTAAAATCTTATTCAGTCCTTCACATTTCAAATGCTTTACCTGTTTTTTCTTCTTTTTTTGAATCTTTAATCAAATGTTAAAAGGTTTTTTAATAACGTGTTTGCCATAGTACTAAGCAGGCTGAGATCACTGTCTGCCAAACCCCGAAACGTGTTTAAAACCGTTTAATGTTGGACAGTGACTGGGTTATGTTAACACCTTTGAAGCTGTGGGCCCATAATTTCATCTAAATAAACACAACACCACACCCCAGACTTGATACTGTCAACTCATGCTATAGAGAGGCTGAGGCTGGAATTGGTCTGTTGCTGATAAAATAGAGTATTTGTAATGATAATAGTACTGGAGTGATTCCTGGTGAATTCCTGCCTCCCCAACAGCAGGAAGAGGGGTCTCCACCCCATGGCAAGGTGTGGGAGTATGGGCCTCACTGCTAGCAAGGAGAGCCCCCACCTGGCAGTACCCTTTTTTAAGTCTGTGATGCTAATACTGTGAATCCCGGGGTAACGGTAGCTAAGCCAATTGTCAGAACTGACAAAGTTCCTTCCCAAACATGAAAGCCACATATATACATAACTAAATGCACCTCTTCATGAGTGGTAGCGGAGTTTTTGTTCACTTACTCGGAGATTTGCAGACAATTTTCAGGCACATAGGGTCAGGACTAGTGATCTGAACACAGAATGAATAGGCAGGGATTCCTGCATTCTAATCTTGTTTCTAACACAGATTCTCTCTGTGGCATTGAGCAAGCTACTTGACCAGTCTGCCTCGGTTTCCCCGTCTGTACAATGGGGATAAGAATACTTTCCTCCCTCCACTATGCTGTTCTGGAAATTAGTGTGTGTAAAGCATTCTAAAGAGTAAAAAAACCTGCTAAATATTTTTCTTAAAACTACAGAAAGCACAAGGAGCTCTGAGTATTATGCTTGGATACTGTGGGGCCCTCTTGCACCAAAGTATTTTTCCCCCTGCAGAACAACTACAAAATAAACAGCAGATCACTAAAACCAGAACTTTAGTTTGTACATTGAGCTGCATGGAAACAATGCAGGACTTCCATACTAATTACTATAAATGGGGCTTCATTATCCTGGAGTTCACTATGGGCCAGTTCAGTGCCCTTCCCTTCTGCCACAGAGGGCTCCTTGCCATTGGAACTAGTGCAGTTCTATTGTGCAAGGGAGAAGAGTGTGAATGCAAAGCAGCAAGGCAGTGGGTGCAGAGCTCTGTGTGTCCTGTGTAATAGTCCCTGAGGGGCCGCATGAAGGGAATGGGAGGTGGAAACTAGGTGTGCCAGGGGAGACATGAAGGCAGGGACGGAGGACCCATTCCTATGCACAGCTCACATAAAGGACTACAGAGGCTACACAAGACACTGGGCTGAAATAGACTCTGTGGCACAATTCCAAAGCTTCCAAGGCAGACGAGGGAATTCTTCATGTGCCCACTGTGATACAGCATGGCCCAAGGGCAGCAGGAGAGTGTTAGAAGGGAGCCTTATTCCCTGTAGAGGGAAGAAAGTTTGCAATGGATTAATTAAAGCACCTGAAGCCAATTAAAGCCCCTGAAGCTAGTCACATGATAAAACTCCCCTGCTTCAATCAGACAAGAGGAGGAATTGAAGCCAAGTGGATTGATGTGGGACTAGAGAGCAGTTTGGAGGAGTTGAAGCAGAGTGGATTGGCATTGGAGCAGAGAGCAGTTTGGAGGAGTTGAAGCAGAGTGGATTGGTGTTGGAGCAGAGAGCAGTTTGGAGGGAAGCAGAGGAGAGTTTGGAGAAGTGCTGCGGTGGGCTAAGAAGACCAAGACCCTAGGTAAAGGGACACCTGGTTTTTGCAGAGGGAGGGCAGAAAGCCCCACAAGCTGAAGGGCAGAAGAGGGAAGTAGCCCAGGGGAAGGAACCGCTAGTTCAAGTGGTTTACCACTATCCCTAGGGCCCCTGGGCTGGGACCCGGAGTAGAGGGCGACCCGGGTCCCTCCCTCTCCACTCCCCTCCCTTAGGACACTAGTGGGGCAGTTAATACCCCAGTTCAGGGCAAGAAATGGTGCCCTGAAACCGGCCCCCCAAAGAAGAGAAAGCGCAAGACCCATCATAGTAGTGCTGGCAATTTGCCACAGATGGTGTCAGAAGTGGGATCTACATGCTGGGGACCTAAACCAGGGTTAGCCAAAACCCTCCTGTCCCTAAGATGGACGACGTGGTCATGGCCCTAATACAAGCCACTGCAGCCCAGCAGGAGGCTACCTGGGTCCAAACAACCACTCAACAGGAGGCGACTCGGATGCAGCAGGAGACTAATCGTCTGTTGATGAGTCAGGCTGCCCAGGACAGAGCCCTGCTGCAAGAGCTGGTGAACCAGATGAAAGCCCTCATGGAGCTGAACTGTAACTGCGACAGGACCCGGACCATACAGGACAGCCACTGCCTACAGAAAATGACACGGGAGGATGATGTGGAGGCATACCTCCTGGCTTTTGAAAGAGCAGCCTTGTGGGAGGCCTGGCCCCGAAATCAGTGGTATGGTATCCTTGCCCCGTTCCTGTGTGGGGAGACCCAGAAGGTCTACTACGATATGCCCACGGAGACTGCAGCAGATTACCCCCAGCTGAAGGCAGAGATCCTGGCTAGATCCGAAGTAATGACAGCATTGTGATCCCACACGTTCCATAAGTGGCAATATACAGAGGACAAGACATCCCGATCGCAATTGTTTGACCTGCTCCACCTGACCCGGAAATGACTGCGCCCTGAGGCCCTCAGCTCTGAGAAGATGATGGAGGTCCTGGTACTGGACTGGTATATGAGGGAGCTACCACCAGGCCTCCGGGCTTGGGTTGGCCAGAATGACCCCTCCACCTATGATGAGTTGGTCTCCCTCGTGGAAAGACAGCTGGCAGCCCACAAACTGTTCCAGACCCCAGGGGGTGAGATACGGCAAACCAGGAAGCCAGTCCCAAACCCAAGGCCCCAGACTGTCGAACTCCAGAAGAACCATAACTGGGAGGAAAGACACCGAGGAATGGCCTGAGGCCAAGAAGGGACCTGGGGGTTTAGGTAGAGAGGACTGGAGGGGGGCCGGCCAAATAGCCCCAGGCGGAGGGCGGCAACCGGAATAAGGGGGCAGTGTTATGAGTGTGGGGAATTGGGGCATATAGCAGCCCAATGCCCCAACAGGGAAGAGCCTATGCAATGTAATCTGGGGGATCCCGGGGAGCAATGTGGCCTAATTGGCCTGGTAGGGGTCGCAATGACCTCGCATGGGTATACAAGATCAGTAAAAATGAATGGTATTGAGACCACAGCATTAATAGATTTTGGGAGTGCTGTCACACTGGTCTCGAGGAAGTTGGGAGGCAAGACCAACTAACCCGGGCCAAAAACACAGGGGTAATGTGTGTTCATGGCACCGTAAATTTCTACCCCACAATCCCAGTACGGAGTGAGATCCAGGGGAATACTACCAGGGTGACTGCAGGGGTGGTCCCCAGACTCCCCTACCCTGTCTTAATTGGTAGGGACTTTTCCAGGTTTGAGAGCTTACTCCCCCCAATAGAGCCAGGGGAAGGTAGCAACCCCTGGGTTGAGACGGAGGCACCTACAAATAGCCTCACCCCAATGTTTGCCAAATTTGCCCCATAGTTATTTTCATCCCCCGGGAAACCCCGAAAGTCTAGGTGGGAAAGGAGGGCAAATAAAAGATATGGGACCAGGATTCTAGCAGAGAACCAGAAAACCTCCCTTGTTGGTAGGCGAACCCATTCAGGAGGCCAGGAGATAATTCAGGCCAGTGAGGACTCAGAGACGGTTCCTAGCCTAAGTAGGGCAACTCAGGGGCGGAGTAGAAACAGGCCCCCTGGAATTAGATCAGATTGGTACCGCACGTGAGAATTTCCGGCAGGACCAAGCCAATGACCCGCTATATGCAAATGTAAGGGAGGGGGTAGTGGAAGTAAATGGCGTACCCATGAAAGGAAAGATCAAAGGCCCAAGGCCATATTATGTGCTCAAACACAATCTGCTATACAGGATAGCGCAAATACAAGGGGAAGAAATAGAGCAACTCTTAGTCCCACGGAAACACACAAGGGCAGTACTAGAGTTAGCTCACAGTCATCTATTTGGGGGACATCTAGGAGTAGACAAGACACTGGATAGAGTCCTAAGAATGTTTTATTGTCCAGGAATACGTGCAGAGGTCCAGCGCTATTGTGCCTCCTGCCCTGAATGTCAGTTGCATAGCCCCCGACCTTGCTTGTGGGCCCCATTAGTACCTTTGCCTATTATTGAAGTCCCTTTCGAGAGGATAGTGGGCCCACTGGAAAGATCAGCACAGGACCACCAAAACGTACTAGTCATCCTTAACTAAGCCACGTGGTATCCAGAAGCCATTCCTTTAAGAAACCCCACATCCAAGGCAATAGCAAAAGAACTACTCCAGGTTTTTGCCAGAGTGGGCATCCCTAAGGAGATCCTGACAGACCAAGGAACCCCTTTCATGTCAAAATTAAAGAAAGACTTATGTACCCTACTCCACATCCAGGCCACACGGACCTCAGTCTACCATCCACAAACAGATGGACTGGTCGAGCGGTTTAACCGTACCCTTAAAAGTATGATCCGGAAGGTGGTAGCACAGGACGGAAAAGACTGGGATACCTTTCTACCATATCTAATGTTTGCAAAACAGGAATTCCCCCAGGTGTCCACTGGTTTCTCTCCCTTTGAACTACTATACGGATGCCACCCATGCGGAATATTAGATATTGCCAACGAAGATTGGAAGAACAACCCAACCCAGGAAAGAATGTCATTGAGCACGTCTAACCCCTATAATACGAGAACATTTGGAAAAAGCACAAGAGGCCCAGCAGACATATTACAACTGTTGGGCGAAAGTATGGAAATTTCAGCCAGGGGAATGGGTGATGGTGCTAGTGCCGACAGCAGAAAACAAACTCCTAGCCAGCTGGCATGGACCACATGAGATAGTGGAAGCCATTGGGGAGGTGGACTATAAGGTCAGACAACCAGACCGCCAAAGGCCAGAGCAAATCTACCACATCAACTTACTGAAGACCTGGCATGACCGAGAGACATGCCTGGTCATTCGGGGAGCTCCACCCTAGACAGACAACCCACAGGGGCAGGTGGAGATATCTCCTGAGTTAATTCCAGAACAAAGAACAGAGGTCATTGATATGATCCAACGGAACCAGGACGTGTTCTGTACACAGCCAGGCCGTACGACACTGGTCCAACATGATATTGTCACCAGGCCCAGAGTAAGGGTAACAATAAGACCGTACCGAATACCGGAAGCTAAAAGGGAAGAAATTAGGACAGAAGTGAAGAAGATGCTGGAACTCGGGGTTATTGAAGAATCCCACAGCCTGTGGTCCAGCCCTATCATCCTAGTCCCCAAGCCTGATGGCACCCTGAGGTTTTGCAACAACTTTCGGAAGTTGAATGAAGTATCCCAATCCAATACCACACATTGACTAGCTAGATCAGTTAGGCAAGGCCCGATACCTATCCACTCTGGACCTGACCAAAGGATATTGGCAAATTCCCCTGGCCAAGAATGCCAAGGAAAAGACTGCCTTCTCTATACCTGATGGCCTGTTCCAATACATTGTCCTCCCTTTCGGACTCCATGGGGCCCCTGCAACATTCCAATGACTTATGGACAAATTGCTGCAACCCCATGACAAGTATGCCACCGCCTATCTAGATGACATAGTCATCCATAGCCCTAACTGGGAAATGCACCTAGGAAAAGTAGAAGCAATGCTAGATGCCCTGCGGAAGGCCAGCCTCACTGCCAAACCTCTCAAGTGCGTGATAGAACTAGCTGAGGCCAGATACCTCGGGTATGTAGTAGAGAGAGATTTGGTGAAACCTCAATGGAATAAAGTGGAGACAATACAAGGTTGGCCTCGACCAGTCTGCAAAAAGCAGGTCGGAGCATTTCTAGGGATATTAGGATACTATAGGAGATTCATCCCTCATTTTGCCACAAGAGCAGGGCCATTGATGGATTTGATAAAGGCTCAGGGCCCCGAGATAGTAAAGTGGACTGATGTGGCAGAAGGAGCATTTGCAGATTTAAGGACAGCCCTTTGCTGCCATCCAGTACTCATAGCCCCAGACTTCGAGAAGGAATTCATCCTACAAACAGATGCCTTGGTGGTAGGGCTAGGAGCCGTCCTTTCGCAGATGGTAGGGGAGGAGGAACACCCCATCTTGTACCTCAGCTGGAAACTCCTCCCCAGGGAACAAAAGTATGCCGTCGTTGAAAAGGAATGTCTGGCAGTAAAATGGGCTATGGAGACTCTCCGCTACTACCTACGGGGGCGGCGGTTTACCCTCGTGACAGACCACGCCCCACTCCAGTGGATGCACAGAAACAAGGAGAAGAATGCAAGAGTGACAAGGTGGTTCCTATCCCTGCAGTCCTTCCATTTCCAGGTACAGCATAGGGCCGGAAGCCAACACAGCAACGCTGATGGCTATCATGACAGCACTGCTTCTCATCCCAAGTAGCCCAACCCCATGGTGCCCTGAACCCCCCCCCCCCAAGAAGAGAAAGCGAGAGACCCATCATAATAGTTTCGGCAATTTGTCACATGACACATCTGACCAGCACATGGTCTGGCCACTCAGTCAAGGCACTGTATAGAGGACTTGGCCCTGTAAGCAGGTTCCACTCAATACATTATTGAAAGGTTTCAGAGTAGCAGCCGTGTTAGTCTGTATTCGCAAAAAGAAAAGGAGTACTTGTGGCACCTTGGAGACTAACAAATTTATTTGAGCATAAGCTTTCGTGAGCTACAGCTCACTTCATCAGATGCATCTGATGAAGTGAGCTGTAGCTCATGAAAGCTTATACTCAAATAAATTTGTTAGTCTCCAAGGGGCCACGAGTACTCCTTTTCTTTTTACATTATTGAAGGGATACACAGCCAAGAAAATCAAAAGCAGAATCCAGCATACAGTCGGAAATATTTCCTGTTAGTATCTTAGGTGAAAAGTTCCAGAGTCTGGAGAATCAAACAAAGAAAGCTCTAGCCACAGAGACACCGATATAAAGCTGTCATGCCCTGATATTAAAACCTGCATTGTTTTTATATCAAGTCTCGCCATAACTATTTTGTCTGAAACCAGAACTAACTTTTAACATGCATCATAATCAGATAACAAATGATGCCCAAACTCTCGAAACTCCTGTAATAAGACTGATTCCCGTCTCCCCTTTGCATGACTTCTCAGATAACAAAGATGTCAGCTTGTGACTCACTGAATCCACAGTATCAGTTCGTGTATAACTAACAGTGTATAAACCACTGCCTCGGCTTAAATTGACAGAGATTTTTTAAACGTAACATTACAAAGAAAAAATATCTGACCTGGAAAGATATTTGAGGAAATTAATCTTCCCCCATACAACATCCAATAATAGCACATCTGACAAAATAAACAATTCCAACCAGCTTCAGGTGGCACATTAAACAGGTAAGTATGAATGTAGAAGCAATAAATATTAAATCCGACCATCTCTCCCACTCTGTCTCAAAATGATCCTTTTTCCATAGCATCTAAGTGATCAGTTTGCATCCATCATACTTTGTATTTATGACATAGTCCTAGGGAGGTACAGATTGATGGCCACGGATATGAGGAAGAGGATAGCTAACATTTCAGGTTGTTCTTCCATCCTATTCCTCATCAACATCCCTATCCCCCTCATCACCAGTGCCCATCATTCTGGCACCTCCCATCGATTACAATACTGCCCTTTTCATTCAAAGATCTCACAGTATGTTACAAACTGCCCTTATCCCCATTTTACAGATAGTGAAAATGAATGAGAGAGTTAAGCAACTAGCCCTAAGTCACACAGCAAGCCAGAAACAGAGCTGAAAATAGAACTTAGATCTCCCACTCCTTATTAACTGCTTTTGTTAGATAACTGCTTCTGATAGAAAATATATTATTGCCTCTGTATAAATCCATGGTATGCCCACATCTTGAATACTGCATGCAGATGTGGTTGCCCCATCTCAAAAAAGATATACTGGAATTGGAAAAGTTCAAAAATGGGCAACAAAAATGATTAGGGGTATAGAACGTCTGCCATATAAGGAGAAATTAATAGGACTGGGACTTTTCAGCTTGGAAAAGAGACGACTAAGGGGGGATATGATAAAGGCATACAAAATCATGACTGGTGTGGAGAAAGTAATAAGGAAGTGTTATTTATTTCTTATAACACAAGAAGTAGGGATCACCAAATGAAATTAATAGGCAGCTGGTTTAAAACAAAATAAAAAGTATTTTTTCATACAATGCAGTCAACCTGTGGAACTCCATGCCAGAGGATATTGTGAAGGCCAAGACTATAACAGCGTTCAAAAAAAGAACTAGATAAGTTCATGGAGGATAGGTCCATCAATGGCTATTAGCCAGGATGGGCAGGAATGGTGTCTCTGGCCTCTGTTTGCCAGAAGTTGGGAATGGGTGTCAGGGGATGGATCACTTACTTGGTGACTACCTGTTCTGTTCATTCCCTCTGGGCAGCTGGCATTGGCCACTGTTGGAAGATAGGATAATGGGCTAGATCAGTGGTTCCCAAACTTGGTTTGTGGCTTGTTCAGGATAAGCCCCTGGCAGGCCACGAGATGCTATGTTTACTTGAGCATCCACAGGTACAGCCGCTCACAGCTCCCAATGGCTGTCATTTGCCGTTCCTGGCCAATGGGAGCTGCGGAAAGCGGCATGGACTGGGCCACCGCTTCCCGCAGCTCCCATTGGCAGGGAGCTGAGAACCGCAGCCACTGGGAGCTGCAAGCGGCTGTACCTGTGCACGCTTCAGGTAAACAAAGCATCACAGGAACCACCAGGGACTTACCCTGAACAAGCCGTGAACCAAGTCTGGGAACCCCTAGGATAGATGGACCTTTGGTCTGACACAGAATGGCCATTCTTATGTTTTCATGTTAAAGTAGCACCTAGAGGCCACTACTGTGGTACACACTTAACATATACATAGTAAGAGATAATCCCTGTCCCAATCTTACAGTCTAAATAAGTGTGGCGAGTTGGAGAAAGTAAGTATTATGATCCTTATTTTACAGATAAGAAACTAAGGCAAAGAGAGATTAAATGACTTGCCCAGGATCACACATTCAGTCTGTAACAGAGGTGAGACTTGAAACTGGAGCTTGAGTACTGATCCCATTTTTTTAACCATAGGGCCATGCTTCCTCTCCCTTCCTATCCTTTTACTGCTATACCACACTGCCTCCATTTACTCACACTGAATTTATAGCACAAAAGGTTACTCTTACTTTTCCTGTATTGGCACCTAAACAAATGAGCTGCTTTCATATATGCTTTCCTCAGACTGATGACAAGTTAGTGTTTAAGCTCCTTGCATAGAGGGAAGAGTCAAAGAACATAGGCATTGTGAATTCATGACCATACATCAAGAATCCTGGAGTGACTACTATTTATAGGTTTTGAGCTGTTTCACGTACAAGTAGTGAATAAACAAACAAACTCCCATGGTCAATTTTCACTGTAGCAGAGTTTATAGGTCAAATGCTCTCTAATCCTATAGTTAATCCCTAGATTCTTTCCTTGTCAGAGCCAAAAAGACTGTCTCTCAAAGTAAATGTACCTGACAGATGGAAGAGGAAAACACTAACACTGATAATTCCAAAACTCATTTTAAAAATGCAGCAATTGGTCTATTGTAATAGCAAGGTGAGTCGGAAAAGGTTTAAAGGACATGGACATGGAAATGTAATTCAACAGCAAGGCCATCTGCTTGTCTAACATACTGGACTTCCAGAGCAAGAAAGAGAAAATGCCAAATTAAAAATGCAGTTCTATATTAATTAATTATAATTAATTATTAATTATATTATATTAGGCTTCCAAATAATAGGCTGCACCCTCCCATGCTATAGAATCCTAAAGAGCCAATCTGAAATATTCCAACTCATGCTGAGTGACACTTTATGAGTGGTCCCACTGACTTGAGTGAGACCACTGACAGAGTAAAAATATATGTAACATGATAAGGTTGTCAGAAACTGACCCATTATGGCAGATGCCTTTGTAATACCTAGAGAGAAACTCAGAGCTGGTTTGAGCAGAAGTCATTAGAAATGCACTTACGCCAGACCTGAATTTGGGTTCTTCTGAATGGTGCTTGTGGAGGTGGTCAGATCAGAGGTGATGTTGATTTGGAAATAGGGGGCCAGAGGAAGGTAGCCGACTGCATTTGCACTCCTTGTATTCTGAGGCTATGTAAAGGCCTTACCCAACACCATTATAAGTTAGAGCAGTCTCGAGGGCATACTAACTTACATTCAATTTCTCATGGCTGCCTATCAGACCTAGGAAGCAGAAAATAGTGAACTTCAGTCATGCCTCCAAAATACCCCTTCACATTACTCAAGGGACCATCTGAAACTTGGAATGCTAAGGGATCATAGTCTCAAAGCAAATTCTTCACCAGCCTCAAAAACAAAAAGTTGGTTTAGCTATTTTAAAATTAAACAAAAAAAATCGATCCTATGTGACTTTTTTCCCATACTCATAACTCAAAGATAGCATCATGCTAGCAAATGAATTTTGCAAATCAATTACATGATTAGCCACAAGATTCCAAAAATAAGGAAACTCTTGATACTTTAAAAGGACACTGTTCATTATGTTATTCATGTCTCACTGATTAAAGTTTTTAGGATCACCAGGGACTTTAAAAGGCTGAGATTGAAATGTTAGAAATGTGAGCAAATCTCTGCATCTTGTTATAAATCTCCTTGAAATTACCTAGTTAAGTATGTGGAATGCCGCCATTTTGAATCTAACCATTTTATGTCTTTGCTGACAAATTTATGTAATGTTTCTTATCTAAGATGGTATTTAGTGTCAGAGACAGGAAACATGTAACTAATTACATCTTTGACATCCAAGAGAAGAGGGGACAAAGGAGAAACTTTTAGAAGTTTCTAAGTATCATACAACATGTGCATTTTCCCTCAGAGTAGGAAACTTTTAGTTTTATTTATTAATTATATAATGTCAAGCAATAAAAAAAATTAATCATGATAAATCGAGCAATTAAAACAATTAATTAATCGTGATTAATAGCACTGTTAAACAATAATAGAATACTATTTATATAACTATTTTGGATGTTTTCCACATTTTCAAATATATTGATTTCAATTACAACATGTACAGAGCTCACTTTATATTTATTTTTATTATAAATATTTTCACTGTAAAAATAAAATAAATAGTATTTTTCAATTCACTTAATACAAGTACTGTAGTGCAATCTCTTTAACGTGAAAGTTGAACTTACAAATGTAGAATTATATACAAAAAAATGCATTCAAAAATAAAACGTAAAACTTCAGAGCCTACAAGTCCACCCAGTCCTACTTTTTGTTCAGCCAATCGCTAAGAAAAACAAGTTTGTTTACATTTGCAGGAGATAATGCTGCCCACTTCTTGTTTACAATGTCACCCGAAAGCGAGAACAGGCTTTCATATGGCACTGTTGCAGCTGGCACTGCAAAATATTTATATGCCAGATGTGCTAAAGAGTCATATGTCCCTTTGTGCTTTAACCACCATTCCAGAGGCCATACATTCATGCTGATGATGAGTTCTGCTTGATAACGATCCAAAGCAGTACAGACCAACGCATGTTCATTTTCATCATCTGAGTCAGATGCCACCAGCCAAAGGTTGATATTCTTTTCTGGTGGTTCGGGTTCTGTAGTTTCATAACAGAGTTTTGCTCTTTTAAGACTTCTGAAAGAATGCTCCACACCCTGTCCCGATCAGATTTTGGAAGGCATTGCAGATTCTTAAACCTTGGGTTGAGTGCTGTAGCTATCTTTAGAAATCTCACATTGGTACCCTCTTTGCATTTTGTGAAATCTGCAGTGAAAGTGTTCTTAAAACGAACAACATGTCGGGTCATCATCGGAAACTGATATAACATGAAATATATGCAGAATGTGGATACAGAGCAGGAGTTCAGTCGCAAATTTAATTCAAGCATTATATTTTTAAAGAGCATCATCAGTATGGAAGTATTTCCTCTGGAATGGTGGCCAAAGCATGAAGGGACATATGAATGTTTAGCATATATGGCACGTAAATAACTTGCAATGTCAGCTACAAAAATTCCAAGTGGACATTTGTTCTCACTTTCAGGTTACATTGTAAATAAGAAGTGAGCAGCATAATCTCCCGTAAACGTAAACAAACTTGTTTCTCCTAACGATTGGCTGAACAAGAAGTAGGACTAAGAGGACTTGTAGGCTCTAAAGTTTTCCATTGATTTGTTTTTGAGTGCAGTTATGTAAAAAAAAAATCTACTTTTGTAAGTTGCGCTTTCACAATAAAGAGATTGCACTACAGTATTTGTGTGAGGTGAATTGAAAAATACTATTTCTTTTATCATTTTTACAGTGCAAATATTTTTAATAAAAATATAAAGTGAGTATTGTACACTTTGTATTCTGTTGTAATTGGAATCAAACATATTTGAAAATGTAGAAAAACATCCAAAATAGTTAATATATTTCAATTGGTATTCTATTGTTTAACAGTGTGATTAAAACTCTGATTAATGATTAAATTTTTTTAGTTAATCATGTGAGTTAATTGTGATTAATTGACAGCCCTATTAATTCTCATCATTATTTTTGCTTGTCGCTAGCATGCATAGTAAGTGACTGAGGGATTAAATGACCAAAGTCACACCAGAAGTCCTTGTTAGAGCCAGGAATAGAATCCACATCTTCTGAATCCCAGTCCAGTGCTTTAACTGCAAGACCATGCTTCCTGCTGTGCAAAAGGCACTAGATTGGTAGTGCTGGTCACAGAGGCAGTGCTCTCTTTCCTGCATCATACTGTCAATGTCTTTTTTTCTAAAAGTACTGGTCTGTAGGGGGAGAGGCCCATTCGTCCTCAATACCTATTCACTCTTTGGTCTCTCTGCCAAGACTGTCAGCAGTACCAATTGTTTTCAACTTTATTCATGAGCACTTTACATTCTTGCTTAGCAGAAAGTCACCTTAGCTCAGGAAATGTATGATCTTTTACAAAGTAGGAAATCCAATCAAAAACCGATCTGCAAGGGAGTGTGTTTGAAATTGCAATGGCAGAGCAAGTTTCAATATTAAATCATCATCATCAATCTTTGGCATTTCTGTAGCACAGTTGTCCAAGGAAGCATTACAAATAATAATCAACTACCCCAGTGAAGTGCAAAATAGGTGGTATTATCCCCATTTTATAGCTAACAAAATCAAGGCACATATAGATAAAAGTGGCCTGCTTTTCAGAAATGTTGAACATCTACAACCTCTAATTGCTTGAATGCAAGCTTCAGGAGCTCAGTACATTTCACTATCAGGACACTTTTATTTAAGACTCTAACTTCAGACATCTAGATATGAAAATTTTGGCTTATGTGACATGCCCAAGAATATATGGGAAACAAAACTCAGATCTCATCCCAGTTTCCTGGTTCCCATTCCTGTGGCTTTTCTGTTCCATATGAGTTATTATACCATTCTCATCACCAGTGCCTTCCAGTAGTGCATTAAACAATGTAACCAACATTTGTCTCATGTTTGTTCTCTCAGCCTCTCCCCAGAAGGAGAAGAGTGTGTAGTGAAGTTTATGTTAGAGAAGGCAGGGTTGAAGAAATATGCCTTGCACTTAAAACAGGAGGTAATGAGATCGGTGAGGGTCCTGAATTCCAGCGAGAGTCCATTCCACAATCGTTTGCCCCCAACAAAGCTCTTTATCCTTTAGAGATGAGCTGTTATCTTTGATGTAGAAAGTTCCATTGCGCTAAAGAAGTGCAGTTGTCAACCACAGTTTTCACAAAGTCATTCATTCTCTCCTCATGTCACTAAGTACTTGGGGAGGTTGTAACAGTCTTACCTCTCTGGTGGCTGGATGTTAGAAAGAGGAGGTCAGCGCTGATGCTAATATTACTGACAGCTAGCAAAGATTCTTCTTTAGCACATGTTGAGACCTGAAGGATCCCAGTTGTGACAAATAACCAGAATGGAACCAAGTGAAGAAACATCAAAATGAGGAAATTCCTTCAATGGATCTTTGCCCACTTCATTGCTTCTCTCAATCCTGAACAGTAATAACTCCTGCCATTCCAATTCACCCAATGTACCAAAACGGAATGCATCTCTTATGTAGTTATTTTAGGGATTTTTTAGGAAAATATTTGTTTTAAACATTTATACAGTGGTGTGAAAATATAAGGCTGAACAATTAAGGATGATAGTGCTCACTCGCCAACAAAAACTAAGAACTAGAAGCTCAGTTTTGTAATAACCAGACAATTTTTCAGACTCATGTCCCTCTTGTACTTTTTTCTTTTCTTTTCTTTAGTTGTTTTTATTGCCAGTTTTCTGGGGGTTTTTCTACATAACAAAACAAAAAAACAAACTTCAAGAAACAAAAAAACTTCAAGAAAATTCAATGACAAGTAGAGATTCAAAACCCCAGATCCAAATACCCCCTTTGGGGCAGGCTGGATCTCATCCAGATAGGAAGTATGCAGCATGCCCTCACGGTCCTGATTATATAAACATTTAGGGTACCCAGGTGACTTTATGTATAATGAATAGCCCACTGAAGCCAGTGGGACTACTCATTGTGCATAAAGTTAATAATCAATAGATTCACAGAGTTTAAAGCCAGAAGAGACCTTGGGTCAGTTGTATGCATCCCCACCAGGAGCACTTCCACTGACCTAAGAGGGAAAGTGTGGGGAGCTGAGAGCCTGGTCTCTCAGCTTCGCTGGCAGCTCCCTGCTGGGAGCCTGGCTGCCCCATAGGCTTCAAGGCTCCCAGCGGGCTGTCCCCCTCAGCACAGCTCTCCATTCCCAGCTGGGAGTTGGGGAAGCTGCCCAGGGCTTCTTGCTCCCCATTACCGGCTGGGAGTGGAGGGGAACTTCCTGGGGCTTCTCACCCCATAGGAAGTGGGGTCCAGGTGCCCCAGCTTCTCCCCCAACCCCACGCATTCCCCCTCAGGAGTCTGGCAGCCTTGTCAATTTCACAGCTACAACAAGAAGCCGTGAAATTGACAAGACAGTCAACTTTTCTACTGGGGACAGGAGGAACTGCCTGTGGCTTCTTGCCTTTGGGGAAGGGGCAAGGCTGATCGTTCCCCTTAGATTCAAAAAGTGATCTTGGGCATAAAAAGGTTGGAGACCACTGGTCTACACAGACACAGCATTGCCCTAACTACACTGACATTGGCAAGACAAGGCTGTACTGTAGATACTGACATAATTAGGTCAACCTAAACTGCCTTATGTCAACCTAACTCTGTAGTGTAGACCAGGCCTGAGATGGGAGGTTTCCCACTTCAGGATCATCTGTGGCTATGGAGGTTTGACTGAACAACTCTGGCCAGACTCATTGGTAATTAAGAATTTGCTCAGAATTTGCATTCATTTTTCCACCCAAGATACACATTGCAGATGCAAATCTGAATATTTGCATCTTTGCAATCAGCTAGTTTGAGGCATATGTTCTCAGATCTGTATCCCCATTTGAACTATGGGTGCAAAAAGTAGACACAAAAATTGCCCCAGCTAAAGGGAGTACATCTTTCTGAAAATGTACCCTTATACTCAGACTTTGGTAACTTTCAGACTTTAAGCAATAAATGATATTAAGTAGATCTGGTTGAAATTTTTGAACTTAATTTTGTTGTTGAAAGTATCCTATTTTTTAAACAGAAAGTTTCACAAATGTTTTGCCATTTTTTTTCAAAATAAAGTTATGCTCCATAAAGTAAAAATATAAATCCTCCTACAGTTTGATATAATTTATACAATCTCTATAGAGATAAACAAGGAATGCAGTAATACAGAACATACCCAAAGCCAAATCTGGAAGTCTTTCCTCAGGTAAAACTCCCCTTAATGCCTGAGAAAAGCCTGAGTAGAAACTCAGTATTTATTTGATTGCAGGAACAATAATTAATAGAAAAACATTTACATATTCATGTGTGTTTGTGACATTTCTTTAAATAACAACAATTCTGTGAAAATAGCGGTTAGTTACACTTTTAGAAGACAAAATGAGAAATACCTTATCATGCTGACATTTCGTTAACCTCTATAACAAACCACACGCTTATTCAACATCACTTATAGCATGTCACATTGCTCCAATGTTATGTGATCATGTAATGAAAGATCCTATCATAAAATGTAATATGCACAATGGGGACATAATTAAGGTTAACATGGGAGTCTTAATTCTGAATTTCCTAAAGCTTATGGGTTTAAATCTCAAATTTAAACATTGTATTAACATATTTTAATTGAGTGAGAGAGGGTAAGAAAGTGTATATTAAAAGCCTTTATTAGTTAAAGATGAGTATTTCCCAATGAGCACATTTTACCCATTCATTTTTCATTCCAAGTTTTCTTTGTAATTGAAAACTAACTTCTCCAGTCGCTCTGCGCTGAGTTTCCTTAAGATTAGGAACTCGGCATGATAGTATTCATCTTTATATTCAGTGCAACAATGGACTTCATCTTACTGAGACAGAACCTATGCCCATTAAAGTCAATTGAAAAACTCCGATTGGCTAGAAGGGAGCAGGATATGGCCCTCGTAATTTAGATCCGTATTAAATATTTCAAACTATTTAAGTAAGTACAGCAAATGATTTCTGGCAACAAAAGCTATAAAACTGATTGGGGCTGCCATGATAGCCTGTCAGAAAAGGAGTTTATTTCCTTTAGTTCATTTAATTCATAGAAGTGTAGAATTTCAAGAATAGAAAGAAAATATCCAGGAACATTGTTGCTTCTCCCCGCCCACCTCCATACCAGTCAGACTTCACATTGTATAAGATTTTAACTCCTCTGTAGCAATTTTAATCATCACCAGAATATTGGGGTCTTTTAAAATTATTATTTGATCACATTGTCCCATTTTATCTTCCCTTATGGAAAAATACCTTATGATTTTTAACTATTGTTTAAAGATTCACTACTGTCCCTTGGAAAACATGGCAAATCAGGTGTTTTGGTAGACTATTCTACTGAATTGCCTAATTTTTTAAATCTTTTTTAGCAAGTGGCAAGAATCATCAGTACAGGTCTGATTCAAAGCTCACTTAAGTCATTGATCTTACAGGGCTTTGGATTAGACCCTATATATTGCAGCTGTACAATACATTGGCGTTTCACCAGAGATGCTCATTTTAAAGAAATAAACTAACCCCAAAAATATGATACCATGATGGAAATTTCTAAAGTTGCCATTTTTATGGCATTAACTTCCAGATTTTGATTGTCTTCATAAAAATATTGTTGGAGGTGAAGTTTTCTGGAGGCAGCTCTCCCTTCTAGTATGGCTTTTTAGTAAGCAATAATTGAAAAGCCTGATTGATAAGAGCAATATTTTGGATCTAGTTTCCAAAAGGAAGTCACTTTTATTTTGGAGCTAGAAACGAGTGTAGCACAGTCAATTGTCGTCTTAGAACCCCATTGGGAAATCAATAGAGTTTTATGATGCTAGCTGGAGCTTTGTGTAAACACTATAACATTTTATGATGGGAAACAGTACTTCGCTTTTTATGTAAAAATGGCATTGATTGGGGGGTCTAAGTATTGTGTAGCTGAATTGTTGGGGACAGTTAAAAGGGCATGTATTGTGGTTTGAAAACTATGTAAACCAAGAAGAGATCATTCATTATTTTCTTGTTCATTCAAAACAATGCAAATTTTGAGGCTTTGTAGCAACCAAGGTAATAAAATGGATTTTGATTTCTAAGAATATACTCTTAGTAGATTATTTATATTAAAAATAATTAGTTGTACATTCATTTTATTATATTCTGAATATGTATCAGAAAGTACATTTACCAAGCTACTTCATGGCCAACATTTGGGGTGTTTTTCTCTCTCAAGGCTCACACTGATTTTCTCTTTTCTGTTGTTTATTTCTCATAGCATAAATCTATGGATAATATAGATTACAAGGCAACACATATTCTAGAGATGAGCTAGAGCCTCAAACCTCAGCAGGTGGGAATCACTAGTAATTCTCAGATCAGGAGTTTGGATTTCTTATCAAAAGCAATGCAAAGAAATGTCCATTACTGAGTTCTCAGCCTTTGCCCACACACAAATTCAAACTCCCACATTTTTCTTTCTTTCCCATAAAGCACCCACTTTTATCTCCCATTATCCCATATCCCAAAATCCCTTGCACTGTTTCAGTCAAAGAAACCATAAATGTGTTAATTTTTAAGTCCATTCAGTGCATACACATTTTATAATTTCACATTTTAAAAGAATAGCAAAAAGCTACAGGTGGGATTTTCAAAAGTGCTCAGCGATACCTTAACTATCCTCCCATTTAAATCAACTGGAGTTTACCATTGATTTCAGTGAGTACAAAGTTGCCCAGTGCTGGGTGCTTTTGAAAATCTCACCCTACATCTATGCACAAAATGAAGAGTTTAAGAGTTGCATATTCCCCAGTGTCCTGGGCTAGATTGTGCCTTTAAGGCACAGCCCTGAATAAGGGGTGGTACCAAGCCACTCTGCCCCAGGAGTAGCTCGAGGAGAGATTCTGCCTGAAGGAGTCACAATCCTACTCCAAGCTTTCTGATTTGCAAGAAAGAGTATGCTGGGTCACTATTCTTTAGGCTGCTCCCCCCACACAGAGGTGGGATGGGGCTATAGCATCCCTGTAAATGCCCATCCTCTGTAGGGCAAAATGCATACCTGGAATGCATGAAGGGAGCAGTCCCTGTCCTCTGCACAAACTTAGAGATTTCAACTGTGACTGGTATTTGCATAGGGTACACTAGGTTTGCTAAGGTGCCTTGAGCCCTCTGTTAATTCCAGCCACTAACACACCCAATAAACTTAATAAGTGTGGTTTTTGATGTTCAGAAGGTTAAATGCTAGTTTCACAACCAGAAACAACTGGAAGAAAAATATAAAATGGTCAGATTCTGTAAGATATTTCAGGACACGCTCCCTCCACCCCCCCCCCCCAAAATAATTTTTGACCTAGATTACAGTTGCAACTTGCTACACCAGAAAAAAGTAAAATAAAAAACAAAAACACTGGTTTTCATACACTGTGAAAAGAACATTACTAAGGTCTTTGCCCATCCAGCCCAAAATAAAGCTAGCACTGTCAGGCAGATACAGCTCAGATGTGTAACATTTTACATACTGTAAACATAAATCAGTGAAATACTCATACTTGCACAGACATACCCACATATTTCTCACCACATAAAGCCTATTAAGAAGATCTCAAGGTTCAACGTTCATTAAACATTTGTGTGTAACTCTTCCACTTGGAATCAAAGTAGCTTTTTAACTACACTCCAGTGCACTGAGAAAGACAAGTCTAAAAGTCTTCAGACACTTTTTTTTTAAAGAATAGTTGCAGTGTAAGTCAGTCTATTTTCTTTCACATTTTTATCTGATTATTTGGTTAAAAGATTAGAAACTAAACCTTTTATTTATCCAGGGCACAGAACTTGCAGCTGCAAGACAAGCAAGCTTCCTCACGTTGCCCTTCCGAGGACCTCAGCTCTGACCTGCAGGGACCACCCTTATTAGAGGTGAGAGGTAACTCAGGCTCCACTCTTGCTTAGTCTGGGCCTCTCCTAAGCAGAAACTTTGGTATTTTATGAGCTGATCACATGTCAGTGAGGGACAGAGCTGAGGGCTTTACGTAACATTTGGGTCGAGGAGGAAAGCCAGCATTTTATCACTAAGCCACCTAAGTCCTAACTGTGATTCCCATTTATTTAAGAACAGACATAAAAATCCATGGGCCAAATTCTGTCTTCATTTGCACCCTGGCCACATGGCTGCCTTGACTCACTTCCTCTCAGTGGAGTTAAATGTGGAATAATTCAATGCAGAATCTGACCCACTTAATTTGATTTGATTTCTTAATTTGCCTCCCTGAGTTTTAATTTACTCAGGAGATCAATTTCTTTTTGGATGTTAAAAAAATCCACTTACATGTCAAAAAGTCTCCCTATTGTACAACAGAAGTGAAATAACATTTTAAAAACTTCAGGCTCCGTAAGATTTTGTCCTTTTAAAAAATCTAGGCCTTTTGGAAGCTGATTAATTTTTAAGATCTTAAGAAGCCCTATGCAGTTGCTTTAAATAGCAATAAAGGCTGATTCAAGTTGTTAAATTTTATGTTGTGTGTAATGTTGTAATTGATGTCAAGCCTTTCCCATATTCTTCACACTGACATTGGGCAGTCTCCTGAATTCAAGGAGCTCAATTATAAGAATCCAGACAAAGTAATAGAGCCATGAAATGGATGGCAGAATGAGCATTTATTGCTAAGAACTGAGAAGTTAAAATGCAAAATAATTAAGCCTTAACCAAATTTAGCCAGTTTCTTCCCCATGCATATATTTTGGTGGATAATTGGGTTTATTAGGTATTTCATTGCACACTGTTTCTCCTGTAAATGCATATAAAACTTTATTACCCTTGTAAAATACACGCTGTGAATTCTGATGCTTCTGTGTGTTTGGGAGAACTTAATTGTTCCCTTTGCAGGAAAGCATACTTACCTAGATCTTTAACTGAACAAGCAGCTTCCAAAACAACTGCTGCTTAAAAGCAGTGCACCAGACCTGCAATAGAGCACTATCTTGGAAAAGGCAAATCCAACTCATAGCTCAAAAAGACAGTGTCTTCCCCTCTCTCAGAGGATTTATTAAGTTAGTGCTTTGTCTACCTCTTGTTGTTATTTTTGTGATTTCTTTTCTTAACAAGCCTAAGAAAACTATAATCATTTATAATGTCAATTCTGGAAGCATGTAAATACCTGAGTAACTTCATTTGTGAAAGTCTTACTGTTGAGTTCAATGGGACTAGTCAAGTGTGTGAAGTTACTCACGTGCCAGTGCTAAATTAACTTTTAAAAAAGGAGGGGGGAAAAGAGTAGAGACAAAAGAAAAAAGTCATAGAGAGAGAAGTATAATGGATAGGTACCAAGAATATGTAAGTAAAATATTTACAAAGGTCTCACCTTCCACTGTCACTGTGCCAGCCTTCATTCCATTGTAAGTGACTGCCCACCCTCTGACATATAAAACTGCACTGTAGCATCGTCTTTTATCTGTAGTCCAGAATCCACATGCCCAGTCCTACAGACCCACAGGGATGCACAGGAATAATCCTTCCCATTGATGTCAATGGAATTACTCCCATGAGTAAGTCATTGAGTTAGGGTTTGCAGGACTGGGCCCCAGATAGGTCTATGGAGGCTGCGCTCAAGCATTTGCCTTAGGCACATAACTGTCAATTTTAAATCAGTGTGTATCCTGATTTTTTAACCTTGGCACTAAAATATCAGTTCCAGGCACTCCTGCCCACTGCTTGAAGTTAAAGGCTAATTATTTCTCATCCTGTTAGCTGCCAGATTTCACAAGAAATGTAGTGTATATTTCCCAGAATATACCCCTCTTTAGTTGTGATGCCAAGGTAATGCACTTCTGATTCCATAAATCCTTTGGACAGTTAATAAATATCTATATGTAGAAAAGGGCAGCTGTTTCTCGCCTGATCCTAAAATCTTAAAATGTCAAAACCAGCAGGACAGTCACCCCTTCAGACCTTTAATTTCACCCTTAGCAGATCTGATTTGTTGGAGGAAGTAACAGTTTACACATTGCAAAAATAAATGGTGCAGCAGGCGATCGTACACAGTAGGAGGTGTGAAAAATGGGGAGGGGAAGTGACACTGATGGAAACAATCAACTAATGCAGAATGAAAGCACTTTTCCTGCTCCAAGTGGAACTAAAAGGAGCCTCAAACACATTAAACTAAAACAGAAACACTAACAACCAAATTGTTTTATTTTTTGCAAAGCTGTTTGCAAGAGCAGTTAAAATCACACACATTTATCCAGCCAAAACTAGAATTTCTGCATCCAGAACATACAATCAGTTTCAAATTCCTGGTTTCAGAGTAGCAGCCATGTTAGTCTGTATTCACAAAAAGAAAAGGAGAACTTGTGGTACCTTAGAGACTAACAAATTTATTTGAGCATAAGCTTTCGTGAACTACAGCTCAAGCTTATGCTCAAATAAATTTGTTAGTCTCTAAGGTGCCACAAGTACTCCTTTTTTTTCCTTCAAATTCCTGTATATTTAAAAGGATGACATTTATTTGTCTGCCTATCCAGTGTATCTCCAGAAACCACAAATTCACAACCTAGGACCTTACTAACTGAATAGAGGATGGAGTTTATACCTACCTTGTATCACACTGTGCACAAGAAATGTGGGATGCATCAGCTATGTGTCTAAAACAAAGCAGTATTGCAGTAATATTATTTCAGCACAACATGACTCATATCTTATGAATATCTGGCAAAAATGTGACTGTGTATAACGCCATTATAAGGCAGAGATGGTGGGTCCAAATCCTTATGTCATTTGGATTCAATGGGCCATCATTTGGATTTAATTCTGTTCTTAATGACACCAGGGTAAACAAGATCAGAATTCGGCCCAATGAGACAATTATATGTTACAGGAACACTTCCAAAGGTGGTAGGCCCACAATGTGACACCCAATTCTGTTGGAGAAATTAACTTTGGTACCATGCATGCCTAGGCCATTGAACTCAAATACATAGTCCAGTGATGGATTTTCCTTAAAAAAAATAAACAATGAAACATCGGTAGCCTTGTCCTCAATAGCAGTCCTTGGAACCAATGTGTGTTCATGCCTGGGAAGACCAAATTTATTAAGGAAGGACATCAGTCACAAAGATCTAATGGATTAATATAAATAATAACATTGTTTTAAAAAAGCATTCTGTGAATTACACATTAGCAATGTTCTGTTAAATAAGCTCCAAGTTAATGTTAAAAACAGAGTTAAATGATGCCTAGCTCTGCACACCTTTTGGAAACATCCTATAAATATATATAAAATCTTTCAAAAGGCTTTGCCTTTAAACCAGGTCATAACAGAGAATTAGATCCCTGCAATCGAACTCTGTGGACTGTTTTAAAAACCCATAGAAAACGTCTAATTCTCTAACAAATTATAAGGCTTTTTTTAAGAGTCATTTCTAAGGAATACTCTTAAATGTCTGTAGAAACCTATTGGTTTCAACCCTATGCATTTCTATAGGCCTTTTCCATTAGGATTTAGGACACTCAAGAAAAGAAAAGACATGGGGAACCTTGCCCTCCGTGCACCCACGCAGCAGACGGCCATGCTTTTTAGCTCCCAGTCTTCACAAACACAACAGGGAAAAAGGACTAATAGTGCCTTCTAGGCAGGGTAGTGAAATAATCATTGCCTCACCCCTCTGCATATGAGCATGATTCTCCTGCCACGAGCACAGGTTACATCTTGGCAGAGCAAAGATGCGAACTCTCATTATGCTTCCTCTGCACCCTGCCTTTGCTTTGGAGCTCTTATATCTGATATAAGCATAATGGACCACATCCCAAGCTGGTGTAGACAATCTGGGCCCATTAACATCTGATGTGAATGTGTCCCCCATGCCTCCAATCATCATGATTTCTGGTGGTGCATTACCCCTACTCCTCGGTAAAGTATAATATGGTACTGAACCAGTTAATTATTGTATACAATCGATATTTGAGAGAGTGAGGCATGACAATTACGCAAACAGTATGTGCTACATATGGTTTAAATCTCAATAAATTTTTTAAACTTTGTAGTAATTAAATAATACTTAATTTTCCCACATTAACTTATGCTTTCCATTGAAGTCATGGGCTTAAATTTAGGCATGTGCTTAAATACCTTCCTGAATCAGAGGCCATATGTACATTTTAGAAACTTAAAGTATAACGATGCCAGAAAATATACTAAAATAAAGTCATTATTGAGCTGGGTGACTATCAGCATTATATATTTTCATATACTGGCTGTGTTCAAAAGTAAATAGCCCATGAAAATAAGTCTAAAAAATTCATATAAATAAATATGATTGCAGTTAAGATTATAATTAAACCAAGGATGTGGGGAGAGTTATAATGCTCATAGAGAGAATACTTTTTAATTCTGGAGGGCTTTTTCAAAAATACATTAATATTATATTTTTAGCACAAAACAAAGTTAAAGAGAGAACTGAAAATGGATGAAATACCATTTTTATATATATTTGGCAGAGCGTATTCTTGGTACCGATCCTTTATACTAGTCTAAATTACTTTAGTTTTCTTGTGAACTCCTTCAGTGTAAACAAACTCTGTTAGTGTCCTTTAGCTGTGGGCTTCAAAAGACCTACAATTACAAATTTTATTGCTCAGTGTTACAAGATGATGGTATCTCAGGAGAAGGTGACAGTGAGTTAACAGATAGGTCCCCAAGGGCAACTGGCCCAGACCTACAGACTCCCTTCTCTAAACAGAGAAACAGGCACAATTAGCAACTTTCAAAATGATAAATCTCTTTACTTCACTAACCCAACCTAATGGACTCCCTTTCATTCACATTTTGGTACTAATTAACTCATAACATTTGGCTTTGTCTCTTAAGACTCTGTAGTTTTTTAGATGGCATCTCTGACAACAGCATGCAATGGCAAACACAAATAATGTCAGAACAAACCAATTACAAAGTGAATGAGTTTGCAACTCTCTCCTGGTAAACCATCAGGAAGCACAAGTATATGGACTCCTGGATCTATCTATTTTAGGGTTTTCTGTAGTGGCCATCATCATAGTATCTAAACACTGGTAGTAGGCAGAGATAAGGGTGAAGATTAGATTGCCAAAAGTCATCAAACTGTCCTCATATCTGTCTATTTCTAAAGTGCCCATCACCATATTATCTAGTCATTAGAACTTTATAAAAGGGTTGTCCAATAATATAGACCACTTAAGTATTTTTTTTAAATAGAGAAGGGCTGAGGTTCTAAAGTTGGATCTAGATCTGATTAAGGTTTAGTTTGACACTAGATTAGAGCTAGCATTTTTAATGAAGCAAATCACTTCAGGTATATTCAAGGAAACTTGAGGTTTCAGTTTTCATCCATCTCTCCTTTTGACATCTGTCATCTGGAAGAAATATGTGTCAAGCACGGATACTTAATGATCCATTTCTATTATTGTGCCATGGAAGTCTGCTTAGGAATCTGTGCACCAGTTTGGATAAAATAAGAGTCAGCTTGCACCTTTACCTGAAACCTGAACCAAACCTTTTTGGAGGCTTGAAAGAATCTGGATATACTCTACAAGTCATTTGTCTCTTCACTTCATAACAAGCAGAATCACCAACATACCATTAGTGAAGCTTTTCTCCTTGAGCTGTGGGGAAGGCATGAAATAGAAGAGCCTACAGGAGGAGCAGTGTTGCCTGGGAAATACCATGGCAACATTTACACAGCTACTGACATGTCCTATGACAAGGGAAGGGGACACATCACTCCAAGTGTGCAGATATCCCACAGTCCCTTGGGAAATTCCACACAATTCAACGCATCCCCTGAGCATTACAAATATACTCCTTAGATCTTTCATCCTTCTCTGCAGCACAAATTCTGAGGCAGCTAAGATTCCATGGCCCCATTGTCTCTTTCTAGTCCACCATCCCCACACACTCTGCAGACTGTGACACTGTAATAATTCTGACTATGTCAGAATTAACCTCAGCAGAAAATTTTCCACAAGTTTACCAGGGAAGGTATTGCATAGAATAGACATACGCTCTATATCCCAGAACCCTGGCCACACTATGTTCATACATAGGGGTTTTCATGGCTTTAGAAGGGAATAATGGCACTTGGGCTCCTGTCCCCCCACCCCTTTATAATCATACAGTTGTTTGACTGGTATTTGGACACTTATCATGCCCTTCATGCTCTAAGCGGAGGGGATGATGCGTCCTCCAGGTTGTATCAGAAGTTTCATGAAAAAGTGTTCTCATCTGATTTCTAGAAATGAATCAGAATAAAATCCCTAGATCTGAATCCCACAAAATTTTGTTTACGGTGATTATTGGTAAGTTGTTTTAATGGTTAATTACTTTAACAATGAAAAATGTCTGCCTTATTTTCCGTCTGAATTTGTCTAGCTTCAACTTCCAGTCATTGGATGTTATACTTTTCCCTGCTAGATTGAAGAGACTGTTATTAAATATGTGTTCCTTGTGTAGGTACTCACACACTGCAATCAAGTCACCCCTTAACCTTCTCTTTGTTAAGCTAAATAGATTGAATGCCTTGAGACTATCACTATAAGGCAGGTTTTTTAATCCCTTAATCATTCTCTTGGCTCTTCTCTGAACCCTCTCCAATATGTCAACATCCTTCCTGAATTGTGGACACCAAAACTGGGCATAGTGTTCCAGCAGCAGTCTCACCAATGCACAATACAGAGGTAAAATAATCTCTCTACCCTATTCGAGATTCCCCTGTTTATGCATCCTAGGACTGCATTAGCCCTTTTAGCTACAGCAACTGGAAGCTCATGTTCAGTGGATTATCCAACCAAATCTTTTTCAGAGTCACTGCCCCCCAGGATAGTGTAAGTATGACCTACGTTCTTTGTTCCTAGCTGTATACATTAACATTTAAAACACATATTGTATGCTTAAAACACATATTAAAACACATATTATATGCTTGCACCCAGATTACCAAGCGATCCAGTTCGCTGTTTCAATGACCTGTCCTCTTCATTATTTACCACTTCCCCAATTTTTGTGTCATCTGCAAACTTCATCAGTAATGATTTTATGTTTTCTTGTTCCGGGTCATTAATAAAAATGTTCAAGCGCGTAGAGCCACTCGTCATTACTTTGTCTAGCACTGAACACTTACTATGGGCCACCTTAATCGATGGCATGGAAGGCAAAAGAAGCTGTGAATCTTGGCTTCCCAACAGACTAATCTGTTCATCAGAAAGTTTAGCCAGCCAATGAAATTCATGTTTCTCTTCTATAAAAGCCACTGCTTTAGTAAACTGAAGGGGAAGAAGAGGTCTCCTCCCTCAGTATCTCTTTGCATTTGATTCAGCAGGTGGTTTACATCATAATCTAAGTCGTCAACTCAGTCTTCAAAATTTAGAGTCCATGAGGTCAAAGAGTGAATGGGCACAGAGAGTGAATTATTTTTTCTCTCTGAGGAGGGGCCATCCCTTGTTGCAGGGTTCACTAATAACAGTGGAGTGGGAGTGGGGAAACCAGAGATATCTTAACAAATAGGAAAGAGAGGAATACACAATTAATGACTAGCCACATCAGATAAGCAAGAGATGGGAATTGGAGTGTAACAATGATAGACTGGAGACCAGAGCAAGGACCATCAGCAAAGATGAGGAGTAGAAGATTTGGGAGCCTCTGCAGGACTTACTGGATCTGGATCATGTTTGTTATAAGATAAGAATGTTCAGCAACAGCACAGTGTGGTCTTCATCCAGCAGTAAATCAAATGTGATGCCACTTATCTACCCTCTAATCTTAAACAGAGAAATAGGTACAACTTGGATGAAGGACCCAAGCCTGCAAACCCAATGAACACATAAAACTCAGTGACCACTCCACATGTGAAGATTTTGTAGGATCAACTTATTAGATTTTAAGCGTCTGCAGCTGGGGGAGTCAATTCTCCACTGCTGCATTCCTGCACATAACTCAGAAAAAGAGCAGGGATGGTGGCTTTAAACTACCCTTGAACTCCCCGTATTTTTCAAGCTGCTTGGCCCTCAGCATAAATTAAAGTAGCCTCAGGACTGCTCTAACTTATATTCTGGCTGCAGCGATCAACCACAGGCCAGTTGTAGTCTGTCAGTCCAGAGTTCACTGAAAGCAGTGGGCTTGGACACACCCCTCCAGATTCCCTTGGTATACCCCATACATCAGGACTGCATGTATAGGACTATCATAATAGCTCGAGGCCAGGGATATTCCACAAGGACCACTTATAGCCCCTTTCCACAGTTCCGCACCTAAGCAGTTAAAATAAATGAGGGTGTGATGAAGTTCCATGTCTTGTACAACACTGAGCATGTCATGGGCACTCTATAACTGGCAAAGAATAGGTAGCTAAGTAAATGATGATAGCTAGTGAGCACCTTCTGTGTTAAGCAAGAGAGTGAATGTCTCCTGTGAGGGAACAAACACTCTCCCACCAAAAAAACTTTAACTTCAAGACATACAATCTAGTAAGAATGACTTTAAATAAAAATATCTATATTTCCATGTTTGTGAGTAACCTCTAAAAGTAGCATTACAGGGGCAAGACACAGAGTACTGGGAAACCAATATATTTAATTACTGATGTATCCAACAGATGCCCTGATTCAGAGACATTATGCCTGTACAATACCTGCAGATGGAGAGAATTTAATCCTTTTCTGATGATCTATTACACTGACATTTCTCAAAGGCTCTGTAAGAAAATTTAGAAAAGCCTGTCACTGCATCAGGGCATCAGGGATATTTCCTGAGCACATTTAATCAGTTTCCAATCTGTAAAATGCAACTATAACCCAGGAGTGTGTGTGTTACAAGTCCTCCTCTGTGCCAATCCACAGAAGATATCCCCTAGCTCCAAAGCCTCAAGCTTTTAGCTCTGGAGGTCTCCAGCTCAATCCCTGATGTGTTGGCCATGAGTGTGAACATCACACAAATAATAATATTCAACTGACATCCTTCAGAATGGCATCTATGTAATGTACAGGACTGATGGAAAAATCTTCAATCTCCTAAAGCCTAATGCAAAGACAAAAGTCCTTGAGGAACTCCTATATGAAGCACTTTTTGTACATGATTGTGCTCTGCTTAGTCATAGTGAAAGTGACCTATAGCTTATCCTTGACAGATTCTCAGAGGGAACTAAACAGTTTGAAAACACCATCCGTCTGGAAAAAATTGAAGTCCTCTTCCAACTCAAGCAACTATCACTAAGCCAAACATCGCCATCGATGGTGCAAAAATAAGGATCATCAATCACTTTGCACACATTGGTAGTACCATCTCAATTGACAGTTCTCTGGATCAAGAAATATCAAACAGAATACATAAGGCAAGCCAGGTTTTCAGAAGACTTTGTCATAGGATATTCAACCAGAACACCATCAAACTATCAACAAAAGCAATGATATACAATGCAGCAGTGATAATATCCTTTTTATACAGGTGTGAAACATGGACAGTTTTCCAGAGACACATCAAGCAATTTGAAAATTTTCACGTGCGCTGTCTTTTTGCTGTTGTGAAGGTTGTTGGCAAGACAAAGTGTCAAACATTAACATCCTTGAAAGAGTAAAAACTATCAGCATTGAGGCAATGATTATCAAAGTTCATCTTAGATGGATGGGTCATGTTATCAGAATGGGTGATGACAGACGCCCAGAAAAAGTCCTCCTTGGTAAGCTGAAATTCAGAAAGCACAGGAAGGTAAACACTTAAAAGACACTTTTAAGCAGATATGTGGCGTAAATATTGATAACTTCAAAGACACAGACAAGGTAAGACCTCAATGGAGAGCTACTATCAATAAAGATTGTAATTACTTTGAGAAAGACCCAAAAAAACAAATTGAAAAAGGGCCAAGTATCATTCCACGTCTTCAGTGGGACCCTTCACATTCCTACATTCTGTTCATAACCTTGCTCCTTGCAGATTGGACTATATACAGCCACAAAAGAATACACAAGATGCTGTGACATCATCATTAGCTACAATGGACAGCCATAATAATAATATTCACAGGAGGGCTGGCTAGATTAATTAAGTATCGTTTGTAAGGCACTTTGGAGATAACCAGTGTAATTGAGGAAAACACAGAAGTAAGGAAAGCAGTTTCCCACTAGCAAAGATATGTGCAAATTTTTATAGACCTACCTTACATCTAACCCTTCTTTTCAGAATTAGCTAAACTATAAGGTAAGAATGAATACATTTGAAGAATGAAAACGTGCTTTTTATTAAGCAGGGTATTGTTCTATTGATATAAAACTGTTTTGTTAATTGCACTTACATCACACTTGATCACAACAAAGATCTGACAGTGACGTGTTATCTCCAGCACATTTCTAAATTACTCTTTGTTGGGTGGCTGGAAATACTTTCATTATTTTGACATCTGTTCAAGCTCCCCCAAAAAATTCCTGTCCCTGCAAAGTTTTCTTTCCTTCTGTCTTGCAGAGGCAGCACCTTGAATATTAGAGACAATTCATGTCAGTAAATGAATCACAAAGCAGATTCACAATTTTAGCAGTTCTTTGTATTTTCCTCCGGATGTGGAAAACCCTTCTAAAGCCACCCCAGTCTTTACTGTTATGCTTTGTTACTATTTTCAAAGTGTAATTGTGCACCAGGCATTGAACAGATCAATAAAGAAGAAAAGTCCCTGCCTTGTGGAAACTGCAATCGAAAGGCTAGATGCTGTGTGGACGTTCAAGGGTTTGGAAGAACAAGCAGGAAGTTACCCCATCCCTTGCACGGCTGCACATAGGCTGCACACAATAGGAATCCATGCACTCTGGAGAGGGAAGAGATTACTTGCTCTGAAAAGGGAGCAGGAAGAAGGCAGAGCTATAGCTCTGTCCTGCCCCCACATCCCTGCAGCCTGCCTCATCCTAATGGATGGAAACGATTACATTCTCCATGCATTGTGCCTCACTTCTCAGAATTGAAGCACTCTATGCTTCTTAGAATACTGAGATTTCAGATTGCCAACTATGCAAGGATGTAACATCTTGTTGAGTCCTCTGTGTGCATGTGTGAGAGTTCAGGGGAAAGGGCTGTGTAGAGGATATGTATTTTCATAACTGATTGTTATAATCACAGTATGAGGCAGGAATGCCTTAAAAGACAGGAGTAATAGAGCAGGGGTCAGTCCTGGAAGGTTAACCAATAGAAATTAGCTTTTGGGAAGCATTTGAAGGTGAATAGCAGACAGTAAAATTGTTTCTACACTGTGACAGCATCATCCAAAATACAATATGGAGGACTTGATTATTTTGTGCTAGAATGCATACTGAGAAGCAAATACAACTTCTTGTCTCTTGTGACTAGCTTTCATGAACAGCTATTTCATTATTTCTACATTTATTTCAGATGTATCGTCCTGCTTACACCTCACATGATGGTTTCATGAGGGTCACAGGATTGTAGAAATCAAATTATCTTATTTCAGCGAACTTCAACCCAGTCCAGGGCAGTCTGAAAGAGCAGTCAGAATTGAAAAGCCACCACTTCAGACCAGATGATATAAAGGATAGAAAGTTTCTTAAAGCAAAATAAAGTAGATTATTTTTACTGATGGTGCAGTAGTTTATTTCAGAAATTTAGGGCAGCAGCCCCAAAAATCTAGCTGGATAGAAATCCTGGCTCTATAGCAAAACTCCCATTGACTTCAGTGGAGCCAGGATTTTGCCCTAGGTTTTTATACCATGTGTCAAGCTGTCTGGAGTGGCTCATGAACATGGATGCCAATCTCAGGGAAGACTCTTACAAACTAGGGCACAACCCCAAACCCGTTATATGTTCTATAATTAGATTTCACCAACCAGGCATCAAGTGTGCACTCCTCAAATACTATAACAGCCTCAACATGGAGTCACTGATGGTCCTCTTGGGTACTGCAGTCTATCTTGCCTCCCAGGCAAGCTTGCCTTTGTGATAGATGCTCCCTTACACCAATAATCACAACAATATTCAGGGTACTCCCAGTCCCAAAGGAGTCACTTGTCCCAAATGTTGTACCTTAGATTTGTAACCAAAGACAACACTTGTAGCCAATCCTGTAATAAACTAAAGATTTATTAACTAAGAAAAAGAAATGAGAGTTATTTATAAGGTTAAAGCAGGTAAATATACACACCCATGAGTTATAGTCTTAGGTTCCAAAAAGTAAGAGAAGCAGCTGTAATGTGCAAGCTCCATATGTCATTTAGGGCTAATGCAGGCTAAGCAGCTTAGGGATTCCTTGCTTATGCTTAGAAATATTGCTCTCTCCAAATTCCAAGCAGCATAGTGACAGTTCCTTCTGGTCAGGGATTTTTATTCCGTTCCCCCAATGTTCAAATTGTGATGGGACATGTTCACCTGCACATCTCCCTTCATGGGTGTGGGGGAGAGAAATCAACAAAGTCTTTTGTCCCACTCTGATGTTCCAGAGTGGCTTGTCTGATGTCTATAGATCTTCTTTTCCTGAGCAGGAGATGACACCTCTTGTGGTAAACTAGTATTTCATACTTGGTAATGCTTCTCTCCTGAATATGGAAGTGTCCTCTTTCAGAGCAAACACTTTCAAAGTTACAAAGCAAACATTTAAATATTACCTTATTACATGGGATACAGAGATTGTAAGTGAGATTAATGCACACAGCAACTCACAAGCATTTCATAAAGTCCAAATACTAAACATATTCCTATCAACCTAAAATCTACCTTAACAATGCTAACACACAGGCGAGCCCAACTCGTTTCCAGCTATGTATTTGTCAGTGTTCAGTGAGGCCTAGGAGCCTTGGCATACGCTGGTACCTGGTCTTCAGCATCGCATCATGTCTATCAAATCTGTGTGTCTAAGCCCGGCTCCCACGCTTTCCGTTAGACCTAGTCAGTGTTAGAGGAAAGGACAGAAAGACAAAGAAATATATGTGGGCCTATGCTTCCTATTTCCTTAGATTCAACCCTCCCTGTCCAGCATCTGTCAACTGGTAGGTTTGATTTTCCCATAAAGAGGGTCCCTCCCACCTTGAATAACGAGGAGTCAGTTGGGATGAGGTGATAAACAAATACAGTGTATTGAAGAATTGGTGTACAATGAATAGGACAAAGAAAAGGAGGGAGTCAACAGTAAAATTATGCAATACAGTGATTCCCCAAAATAAACCCCATAAACAAGTAGGTAAACCCCTCAGTAGAAACCTTCTTCTATAGATTTAGCTTCAATTGTTGCCTGGGACTTCAATCCTCCAGCTAGTTGAAAGCCATCAGAGAGGGGCTCCAGGGAGTCCCTTGATGTTCCTCCGGGTCTGAAGAAGAGTAGATGGTACATTAGGGGACAGCAGCTGAAGATGAATGTTGGTAAGTGGGATGTGGCTGTCTGTCCTTCTCGACTCCTTGCAGATGATGGCAAATGCATGTCCAAGTGGAAGCAGAGCTGTGAAAAGAAAACCCTAGCCCCCTCTACCACTAGGATGGGTAGGTAAGTGAAAGTCAGACCTGTGACAGTCCCTTGTGGTCACTCAGATGGACAGACCCTGAGCAGTGCTCGGGACAGACCTATCTAACCTTGCCTGGGAAACTTCCATAGAAGAAGCAGAAAACCCCTTCTGGAAAACCCCATGGAAAGGGCGGTAAAAACCAGTTCTATCCAGAAGTTGTTTACCACTTCTGAGGAGAAATAAAAGGTGGGAAAACTGTGATCAGCTGGGTCACATGGGCACAAACTCCATTTTGGGAACCAATATGGGTTCCTGAAATTATACAAAACATACAAAATAGACATAATCCAACATCAGATTCCACCAAAATTCCTCACATTGAGCCAGAACCTCAGCTGGTGTAAACTGACATAGCTCCATTGACTTCAACTGATCTACACCAATTTATATCAGCTGCAGATTTGATCCATTAAACAGTTACCAAATGGTTACTTCTTGAGTAGTCCACTTGAAGCAAATGCAAATACTTGAAGAATAAGCTATCACTTAACATGAGCAAAGGGTACAGGAAGCCAGCCTTTTAAAATTTGCAAACTGATATTTGCTATCAGCACAGAAAAAAATAGCATATATAAGTCCTCACGACTGCTGACCAAAGTGCTTCATACATGGGAGCACCTAGATCCAAAGCATAGCATTTGTTATGGAAAATGAACAATGAAAGCAGGTTTTTTCACAGATGTATTAAAGAAAAACACAAGTTTGTAGCTACAGACCTTTCCATTTATGGTTGTCATGGTTTGCCAAATATAAAACCTGGAGGTTGGCAAGAGTTGGAAAGAAGAGTTGTCCCTTTTCTGTATTCCTTACTCATCCATGTGCCTGTCTCTTCCACATCCTTACACTTTCTTCTCTTTTTTCACCCTTTTCCCCATTCTTTATCATCTATATACTTTCTTCATTCATTTTTTCCTTATGCTGGCTTTTTTTGGGGACTAGAGGTGGAAGAAAAATCAGCCAAGTGCATGGTTTTCTTTTGTTAGTCTGCTCCTGTACTGCTAACACGGAGACTTGTTCTGGCACTTTCAATCCAGCATGGCTTCTAGAACGGTCCGTCTATCAGGAGTCAGCACATGCAGTGCCATTTGGCTAAGAAACAGACAAAAGTCAGGAAGGCTGGACAGCTGACATTTAATTTACGTTTAAAATAAAAATAACAGGACAAGCTGCACAAAAATGACTTGGCGGCTTGAAAAACTGTCTGGGTGGCAACCCTAACTCTGTTTGATCTCATTTTATTTCTGTGCCTTATTAAATAACAGTTCCAGAACATTCTTAAGGAGACTGATGCTCATTTTTAAAGCAGATCGACATATCAATGAAAGACAAACTTATGGTATAACATGGCAGTTTATCACAATTTGTCCAAGATATTGGCAATTAGGAAAAGGTGTCCTTTCATCTTTAAGGCCAACAGGATTTTTAAGCTAAAAATATGAGGCACACAGAATATTCTGGATCATGGCCATTCACATGAGGTAGAAGATCTACACAGGTAAGCTGCCGCTCAACCAAGGTTCTATACATTTTAAACCAAGATGAAAGACAAGAAGCAGTTAAGCATGTTCTGACAAGGATGCCCTGAAATGAAGATGACTTGAGTTCTATTCCCAGCTCTGCCATTGACATATTGTGTGACCCAGTGAAGTCATCCCATGTCTCTGAGCCTTGGCTTATCCCTAGTGCAAATTAAGGCTAATACTTACTCACTTTGGTAAAGTGCTTTGAGATCTACAGATCAAATCCTGGTTCCACTGAATTCAATGGCAAAAATTCTGTAAGCAGGGTCTGAATAAATTCTCCCCTGACGGCTGGGAGAGGGAGAGACTTCAGGAGCAAACTGTATTTATTGAACACACCTACTCTGCCTAGATATCCAGAAGATAGAGTGGTGTTGCTCAAAGTGATCAACTTTGGCTGGTGTTGGGTTCCAAATCACTTTAATACTGAATGCAGGGGCAATGAAATGTTATCAATTTTGTTGTCTTTATTGTATGAATAAAGGGGAGCAGAACTGTGCTTAACCTATCTCAAATGAGGGGGGTCACGCTTGTAAGAACAGCCATAAGAACAGCCATACCGGGTCAGACCAATGTCCATCTAGCCCAGTATCCTGTCTTCCGACAGTGGCCAGTGCCAGGTGCCCCAATGGGAATGAACAGAACAGGTAATCATCAAGTGATCTATCCCGTCACCCATTCCCAGCTTCTGGCAAAGAGAAGCTAGGCATACCGTCCCTGCCCATTCTGGCAAATAGCCATCGATGGACCTATCCTCCATGAACTTATCTAGTTCTTTTATTTAACCCTGTTATAGTCTTGGCCTTCACAACATCCTCTGCCAAGGTGTTCTGCAGGTTGACTGCAGGTTGTGTGACAAAACACTTCCTTTTGTTTGTTTTAAACCTGCTGCCTATTAAGCTGAAAGCACCTCATTAAGCCAGGGGCTCAAATGCCAGACCCCTGTGAAAGTAAGAGGGTGGGGATAGGTATCCCAGACAGAAGGAGTGGACTCTCCCTAAGGATCCCCAGTCTGGTTTGCCTGTTCCTCCATACTATTCAAAGATTGAGCTAAATAGGCTCCATAAGGAGCCTTTTGTTATTTTAAGTGCTCAGAAGAGCTGACGATCACTTGTGGTGGGGCAGTGTTTCTGCCCAGCCTAAGAGCTGAATATCACTGAGAGCTAGGCAAAACCTCAAGAGACTGACCTGCAGAGGTCACAGCAAAGGTGCCAGAAGGTGACCAGTGAGTGGAACGGTGGCTGGTGAGGCGGCAAGCAGAGAGGAACCATGGCTGGTGGGGCGGCCAGCGGAGAGGAACCATAACTGGTAAGAAGAAAAGGAGTACTTGTGGCACCTTAGAGACTAACAAATTTATTAGAGCATAAGCTTTCGTGAGCTACAGCTCACTTCATCGGATGCATCCGATGAAGTGAGCTGTAGCTCACGAAAGCTTATGCTCTAATAAATTTGTTAGTCTCTAAGGTGCCACAAGTACTCCTTTTCTTTTTGCGAATACAGACTAACACGGCTGCTACTCTGATAACTGGTAAGGACAGCCAGCCAGAGCAAGCGCTTAGACGACGGAGCAAGCACTTCTGAACCCTGGGTCCTCACTGACCAAGGCCAACCACTGTGAGTGGGTATGATGAGGGAGCAGCAAGGGGCACAGAAAAGGAACTTTTGGTTGTAGAATTCAAGAACATGAGGCAGAAGGCACTGCCCCACATACTCTGAGGTGGGTGTCCTGCTCACAGTTTTATGATTGTGAATCCTGCTTGTGGCACTTTTCCTAATTAATGGCAGGTGACTTCCCTCCTTTCATTAAAAGTTTCTTTTCTACACTCAGTCTCTGCACTTGCCAGTGGGGAAGTATTGCCTTTCAGAGGCACGCAGGGTTGGTGTGTAAATTTTCCCAGTTTCCTGGGTGGGGGATTGAACTGGTTTTGTATTGTATTGTTGAAAAAGAACCCCTAGATATTGAATCTGGCCCTGGTTGCTGCCGGCTCCACCTGGCAGAAGAATTACATTTCCATTGGCCTTCCTGGGACCAGGATTTGGCTCATCAGTTTTAATATGTTGTATAAAGAAAAGGAGTACTTGTGGCACCTTAGAGACTAACAAATTGATTTGAGCATAAGCTTTCGTGAGCTACAGCTCACTTCATCGGATGCATCAGCTGTAGCTCACGAAAGCTTATGCTCAAATCAATTTGTTAGTCTCTAAGGTGCCACAAGTACTCCTTTTCTTTTTGTGAATACAGACTAACATGGCTGCTACTCTGAAATATGTTGTATGTTTAACAATGTCTCTGTAACCCACACACCTCTTGGGTGTGGTGTTGTGTCTCATCTAGTGGCACCGAGACCACTTAGAGAGAGAGATGAATGAGTTTGCTCTACAGCCTTAGTTAATAGCTAGTTGCCTTTTAGCTCATGCACTAAGCTCCAGAGGTCCCTGGTTCGATCCCACTCAACGACGACCAGGGTCTGTCGGTGTTACAAGTAGGGGCTCACTCCATGCATCTGAAGAAGTGGGTTTTTTACCCACGAAAGCTTATGGCCAACTAAATCTATTAGTCTTTAAGGTGCCACCGGACTCCTCATTGTTTTTGTGGATACAGACTAACACGGCTACCCCTCTGATACTATTTACCATATCTTTAACTGTTGGCATATTTTGAGAAGCCCTATAGAATCCTTAGCAAAGAACTAGTAGTAGGTACCCAATTTTAATTTAGCCTGACCTCCCATTGTGAAGACTACTGTGCTGGGTCTCCATTTTGAATTCCCCGTATAAGCTCGGATCTCATTCTAAAACTGCCTTCACTTGACATTGTTAACATTCTGCAATTTCTGCCTTTGTCAATCGTGCTGTTCACACTGCTGGAAAAGCACAAAGGTAAAACCGGAACAAACTTCAGCAGAACAAAATGGGCAAAAAAACATTGAAATGTAAAGTGCTAAATTCTTGAGGCAATGCAGATTTTTAAACTCCATCACCCACTGAATGCAAGCAAAATACTCTAATCCCTGAGCTACCAGAATCAGCTGGCAACTTCCAAAAGCTGACAACAGCAAGCAAATTATTGCATGACTTCTTTTTAAACAACAGACGTGTGAGGGTGGAGGCAGGATCAGAGAAAGGAGCTAGGGGAAACTTTGACATCTAATCTATCATTTTTATTAGGCTGGGTCTGTAGACATTTGAATTGTTTTCCTCACTTTTTTAAATGAAATCGAGAGCAGTAACACTAATATTGTAGCTCCTCATGAGTGATAGGGTAATTCAAACTTCATAGAGCCTCTTGTTTCACATATTGTTAATTTATATGTGAAAGAACTTGGAAGTGTGGTGTTTTTATTTTAAAAAAACTACAAAGTACCTTTACATGTCTGCCTGGGGGCATGTGCAAAATCTCAGCCGAGAAGTCTGAAAAAACTATGATCCCCCAAACACATGTGTACACAGAATGAAGGGAGGGTGGAGGCTGGGTGCATTGTGGAAACTGTTTTCTTAACCTCTGTAACATAGTCTCGGTTAGACTCTGCTCCACCCCACCCAAATACCCTCGCCCTGTGTATTGCATGTCAGCCAAAACACCAACAACAACTTGAGCAAAAAACAGCTTTCACTGCTGGTGAAAAAGACAGGAAAGAACTTAGTGCCTTTTATAGACAAATAGTGTCTATTAAAGCCAAAGACAAATTTGGGGTGATTAGGGCTTATGTCCATTAGCTAAACTCTGAACCCTGGTCAACAGAGACCCAGGGTGAAATTCAGCCCCATTGAAGTCATTGGCAACAATCCTATTGACTTCAAAGTGATCAGGATTTCACCCCAAAAGTTATTAACTGAAGCTGTTCGCTGGCTGTTCATGACACAATTTGATGGTCTTCATCTAGATCCTAGTGAACTAATTCCACAGCACAAACTACCCCCACATTTGGCATTAATTAATTGTCTCAGCAGAGAGGCTAAGTATAAATAGTCACAAAGACTAAACTTCCATCTCAACCTTCAGGGGTGTTTCATCCAGCTATGGTTTGGACTTATTGCATGGTGCAGTGCAGGGAAGCTTGTCCAGTAGCAATTACATGGTTGAATAGATGATTTCATCTGGCAGGGTTGTGAATCCAGCACCTTTCACCAGCACTAAATATAACTGCTATTGCTTACAGAGTATTTTTAATCTTAGTGCAATGTTCACAATGTTTTCCCTTCAGGCACATTAAATGCAGTTAAGAAGAGAAGAGGACCACCACATGAGAGAAACCTGCCCTGGAAAAAAAAATAACAAAAACTCAACCACAAAAAATTAATGGTATATTAAATGTTTGTTTAGAAACTGAACAAACGTAATTTGCTCTTTCATTTGTATTGAATTTCTTGGAGTTCTCACAGATAAATTGATTCTGGAAAAAAATCCCATGCTTAGAATCAATCTTCATTCAAAGGCTCTATCTGGGTTGACTGCTCCTACAGTGGCAGCAAAGGGATAAATGTTCCACTAAAGCATTCTTACTGTAGATACAATACAGTCCAAATAAAATAAAGTCAATGGGCGTTGAGCTTGCATCCTGAATAACCTGCAATGAGACAGATTTAATGTTTTAAACCATCATTTGTCACTGCCAGCGAGAAAGAAAAATTACATTTCACTTTGGATAAGTGGTGGCTCATTTCAAAAATCTGAAAAGTCTCTGAACTTCTGCTTTTGTTCTGACCTTATAAGTTGTTCCTCTGAGTTAGGAAATGCAAAACAGGGAAATATCAGGAGCTTTGGGGGGGGGGGGGATTCAACGATGCAGACAACTGGAATTGCTTGCTGATAGCCATGAGTTATCTGGGTTTGAATATCTTCACACAAGATTTCTTTGGAGGCCCATGGTTCAAATGACTATCTAGACCATCTTTTTAAGGAAAATTTTGTGGTTGTGCTAGATGGAGATGCCCAGAGCCTGATATGCACCCTTTATGTACAGCAGTGTTTCACAGGGAATGTCTACACAGCAGCTGGGAGGTGTAATTACCAGTTTGAGCAGATGTACACAAGCTAGTTTTGCTCAAGCTAGCATGCTAAAAATAGCAGGGTGGACATGGCTGAATGGGTGGTGGCTTGAGCTAGCTGCTCAAATATGTACCCAGTGGGTCAAGTGGGACTGTATTTGGATGGCTAGTGTGAGCCCCCACCCATGCTGTGGCAGCCACACTGCTATTTTTAGGTGCTAGATCAAGCAGAACTAGCATACCTCCATTTACTCAAACTGGAAATTACACCTCCTAGCTGCTGTACAGATGTATCTGCAAATGATTCACTACCAAACAGTGCAGGATTGAGAAGCTAAGATGGGAGGTGTTTGGGACATTATCTCACTTGCAAACTGGTATTCAGAATAGTAAAGATGGAGAACAACTGATGTACAGAATAGATGCAAGCATAGGCAATCCCAAAGGGACAACCTCTAGGGGAGAAAGCTTAATTCTCCTCTGTGCCCATCCAATCCTTGCATTTGCACCTGAGTCAAACTGATCAAAAATTCTCCACTGACATGTATTTAAATATTGGCTTTAAAGTTGAAGTATGTGCTCAAGAGTATTGCTGGGTCAAGACCTGATGGATCACTTTGCAGGATTTTTTTTAAAGTGACTAATACTTGTTTTTATTTATTTATCTCATCTCAAAGGCTATTTCTTCAATGCAGAAAATGTGTATTTTAAAATCAAGCTAGTTATCTCAATGTAAAATCCTAGTGGAGACAAGACGTTGTCATCTTGATGTGGCTAGTTGAGGTCAACCCCAGGTATGTGGGGAGTAATCCAATAACCAAGTCATTCAGCTTCTGGGTAGAGTTGAGGTTCAGCCCTATATAGATTTATGTAACATAGAATCCTATTTTACATAAACCTTCCCATAATAAGAATGTTCCATTATCTTTAGAATTGGGAACATATATAGTATATGCACTGTTCACATTTTGCTCCTGTAACAGGTTGCTTGGAGAGCTGGATGGCCTAGTGGTTGGCGTGCTGACCTCTAGCCCCTTGTTTTCCTGGGTGAGGTGCTTTGGTCTTTTAGGCAATGGGGTAGGGGAACCTGGACTCTCCCTCTCCACCATGTTCCAGCCCAGGGCCCTGTGTGCATCAACCCCTGAACAGGAGATGGTCTGAACCCCTGAACAGCAGGTAGTCTCAATCCACTGACCTGGGCTACTTTCTACCACTGTCCCTTAAATTTGGAGCATAGCCCCTATAATCCAATTCACTGAGGTGCTTGGCTCCTGTAGTGTCCCCTTGTGGATCTTGGGTGGTGCCCTGGTGTGGTCCCAGGCTCCTTCAGGCAGGGCAGCCATAAGTTTGGTGAGACCAAACCCCACAATGGCTCTTGGCTTCAGTCACCCAGTTACCTCAGTTGCCAGAGTCTCCTAGATCTCCTCTGCAGTCCCCCTTGTTTGGGGAGACAGCACTTACTCCCCAGTGGCTGCTTCAGTTGGCAGGCTAGTGACCCTTCCTCTCAGGTAGGGAGGCAGCTAGTTCCTGCCTCTTTGCCAGTCAGCCCTCAACTGAGCCAGGATCTCTCCTTTTCTCCCTTCTCCGGGCCAGGCATTGGCTTCAGTTATAACTGGGCAGGGCTAACTGTGCCCATAGGCATCCCTTTAACCACTGCCGTGCTGGCAGGCTGTTTCTCCCCTTCATCCCAGCTCCCATTTCAGTATGGGCAGTGAGACTAGCTTGGTCAGTGTAACCTGCTTATACACAATCTCATAATCCAAATCACTTAATAAACTGGGTGCAAGCAAATGATGTGCATTTTAATATAGCTTAATGAAAATGTATACATCTAGTAACAAAGAATGTAGGTCATATACACAATGTGGGACTCTATCCTGGGAAGCAGTGACTCTAAAAATCTTTTGGGGGTTATGGTAGATGATCAGCTGAACATGAGTTCCCAGTGTGACAAGATGCCTTATAGTGAGTGATCGACTGAAAGAGTTTTATCTATTTAAGCTTAACAAAGAGAAGGTTATGGGGTGACTTGATTGCAGCTTAAAAGTATCTATATGCATAGAAGCTGACTCCGTGGGTGCCCCGGGGCTGGAGCACCCATGGGGAAAAATTAGTGCGTGCTCTGCACCCACCAGCAGCCAAGCTCCCCTCCCCCTCCTCCCTTGAGCATGCCACGTCCCCGCTCCTCCGCCTACCTCCCAGTGCTTCCCATTCCCAGCCAATGGGAGCTGTGGGGGGCCATGCCTGTGGACGGTCAACGTCAGCAAAATGTCTCGCAGCCCACAATCAGATTACCCTGATGGGCCACATGTGGCCCATGGGCCACAGGTTGCCTACCATTGAACTAGAGGATCACAGTGGTCCCTTCTGGCCTTGGAATCTATGAATCTATCCTAGAATGATGCTGTTGCATTTGGTTTCCAAAAGTGAAGGGAAATGTTTAAAGATTAAAAATTAAAAAAAAATACAACCCAGCACCACCACCATTCATTGGAATTTAAGTTGAGAAAAAAAAATTGATACTTCTATTTCCATGAGGTTTGGTATCATCTCATTTACTCCTTACACATAACAACAGCCATATTGAGTCAGACTAATGATCCCTCTAACCCAGTATCCTCCTGGCTAATGACAGGTGCTTCAGAGGAAATGAACAAATCAGGCAATCATCGAGTGATCCATCCCCTGTAATGCACTCCTAGATTCTGGCAGTTAGAGGCTAGGGACACCCAGGTCATGGGGTTGCATCCCTAATCATCTTGGTGAATAGCCATTGATGGGCCTATCCTCCATAAACTTATCTAATTCTTTTTTGACCCCCATATAGTTTTGGCCTTCACAATATCCCCTGCCAACAGTTCCACAGGTTGACTGTGTGTTGTGTGAAGAAGTACTTCCGTTTGTTTGTTTTAAACCTGCTGCCTATTAATTTCATTGAGTGTCACCTGGTTCTGGTACACATTCTTGGGGATTAGAGACTGCATCCTACTTCCATTCAATGAGATCTGGTCTGAGCCCTAAATGAATAATTGCCCTGTACCAGATTAAGACACTGTGAGAGCTGTGGGAGGATGTTGCGCTTTGGAGAGACTGAGCAGTACACACCATATTAGGCACAAGGAAGGAGGCCCTTAAGTAAGGGTGAAGTGGAGCCTGAGGAAGTGGGAGCTGCCATGGGGAAGTAGCCCAGGGAATTGTATGAGTCATGTTTCTAAAAGGTCAGCTACCACAGCTGATACTATTAGGGTCCCTGGGCTGAAGCCTGGAGTAGAGGGTGGGCCTGGGCTCCCCCTTTTGCCCCCCCCCCCATTAATCACTGAGACTGGGAGACAACAGAGACTGTGCAAAGGAGGTTAGCTTCTCTTCACCTCCCTCGCTGGCTTATGATGAAAATGGCTCAGTAGACTGTGACCCTTCTCTCGAGAGAGAGAAGGGTTACGTGGAGGGTCACAGTGAGCCTCTGAGGTTAGCGAAATCCGCCAGGAGATGTGGGACCCATGGAGACAAGGACTGAGCTTTGTCACAGCTGCTAAATATTTAAACATTTTCAGATCATTCCTATATGTCTTGCAAGAGATTTCAATTTAAGCCCAACAAGAGAATCAATTGAATTGAAAAGTCATAGTGATTACATCTAAAAATTCACTTCAATCTGTTCTAAATGAAGAAACCCAAATGTACCATTACATCTCTTTATACATCCTAATTTAAAACAATTAAAACTAACAGCAACACTTCATTCTTTCCCTAACCTCCCATAATTTTGATAAATGCAAATAAGCATGAATTTTCAATTCACTTCCCCCATCAATAGGTAGCACTAGCCATGTAAGAATTTTTTATAATGTTATGCCTGCAATTCTCACATTCCTATTCACAAAACTTTCTGGAAACACGAAACCCAGATTCAAGAAGACATATCTTGATCTGCATTAGTATAATCTCCTGCAGAATTAAGAAAGCATCTGATAAGAAGCACTACTCCAAGGGAGTTCACTTTCTGGCATATACACTGCATAGGCATTGCCAAACCAGCAGGTCTGAGTCAGCACCATACTAAACATGTTATCCACAGCCTGACTGTCCATGTGCTTTATAACATTGGACTTTATTCAAAATAAATAATGGTAGTAACAGGCCACAAAACTGAACTTTCCTCTGAAAAAGCTCTAATACAGCATCTTTGTGCATTAGATATCAACATTCTCTGTAGCAAATGAGAAGAAATGTATGTTAGTAGTTAGGGCAGAAGACTGGGAGAAAAGAGACCCGGGGTGAAATCCTGGCCCTGGAGAAGTCAATGGGAGCTTTGCTGTTGATTTCAAGCAGGCTAGGGTTTCACTCCTGAGCTCTACTAAGTTTTGCCAGCGACTTTGTGAGGTGGAAAAGTATTCTAACCTTTCTGCGGCTAAGCTTCCCCACATGAAAATTGATAATATTTCCTATCTCACCAAAAAATTAAGTAAAATGCCTGGACATCTTCTGATGGAAAGAATTGTGGGTTCAGTCATGCAAGATGTTAAGTGCAATTAATTTCAATTTACTTCTTCAGGATTTGAAGGAAGCCAGCACTTCACAAGAGCAATAGACAAGTACAAATATTATTGGTCCTAATCCTGTGGTCCTCGGTGAGGCAAAATTCCCACCTAGATTTGGTGGAAGTTTAGCTTGTACATGGACTTCAGGATTTGGCCCCTTAATTACAACACAATTAGTGTGCTGTGTATTTCATTACCTATTGGAGGCAGAAGAAAATTCTCGGCGATGAGGGCAAGTCTGTCATTCTCAGTGGAAATGTGCTTTGTGGTATCATACTGTTAAGAGGTGTCCCAAAACTTGGAATTTCTTAGCTTTTTAGAGTTTGCACTGGGAGATGTCACACTTAATCATCCTTAATCTCTTTCAAACTAAGTTTTCGTTCATAGAATTGTAACAAGTATAGTGACACAGAACAGTTATTCAACTGAGAGTGAATCAGTGACACGATTCAGCACAATTCAAACTCACCTGATTTATTTCTTTCCAGTAAGGAATGTCTGTTAGAGCCAGGAAAAATTTTTATCACCAGGCTAAATTCATATCAACAATTAAATAATCATTTACAGAAAATGGAATTTCACTTAGCAAAGAACTTCAGCACAATAAATCCCTACAACATTTTTGTTTTTTGAATCCCTAAACTCTTTTTTCCCTTGATTTTGGTTTATTTTCATTGTATGTTCCTACTTCTAAGTGGGAAACTTTTCTTTTTCTGAGATTATAGCTATCAACATTTTTTAAAAAATAGCAATTTGTGTCTGAGATTGGAGAAGCATTTTTTATTCAATTTGATGAGCTGTCATCCATAAAATAAAATCTAAATAACTCACATAAGAAAGGTCCAGAGGACACCATTCCATCCAGCTTCTGGTATCAGAGCTGTAGAAGACAGAAAAAAAAATAAAATCACTATTTATTGCCCTTGACCAGGACTGGAGACCTTTTTCATCTTTCATAACTTGCTGGTATCATCTTGAGATCTATATGGAAAAGACATGGGATATTGGGACAGAAGTAAGAGGAAAATATTTTCTAAAAAGAGCAGAGGCTCCATAAGACCTTAAACCAAAGACCTCATATGGGCCTTGATTAAGCAAAGCGTTTAAATTCATGTTTGTTTTAAGCATATGCTTAAGGCCATTCTTATTCAGCAGGTTTCAGAGTAGCAGCCATGTTAGTCTGTATTCGCAAAAAGAAAAGGAGTACTTGTGGCACCTTAGAGACTAACAAATTTATTTGAGCATAAGCTTTCGTGAGCTAAAGCTAAAGCTCACGAAAGCTTATGCTCAAATAAATTTGTTAGTCTCTAAGGTGCCACAAGTACTCCTTTTCTTATTCAGCAAAGCACTTACATGCATGGTTAAGTCCCACTGAAGTCAATTGGGTACAAGCATGTGTACTTAAGTGCTTTGCAGAATAAGGATGGACTTAAGCATGTCACTAAGTGTATTGTTAAATCTGGACCTAAAACTCCAGCCCCACAGCATTATCTAGATTGTGAGCTTTTCAATGTGATGACTTCATTTGGTTGTGAAGCACCAGGCACATTTACGGCAGCATTTCAATAATAATCTTTGTTGGGGCACCTTGGATAGAAAAAACTGAACCAGGACAACAGTTCCAGTACCCAGTTTCAAAGGCATACCTTGCAATCTTCTGCCCCAAATCGTACTCCAAGGAAGATGGCAAGGGCCAGTGTGAGCACAAAGACAGCCAAATAATCCAAAGGATAAGAGACATTATTAATTATTATTATTTATTTGTATTATGGTAGCCCCAGCCATGGATCAGGACCTCATTGTGCTAGACTCTCTGATCCTGAAAGATCTTCTGTGCAGGCCCCAGCCTCTGCCCCTAACCCTGCACAGGGCCTCACTCAAGCTATGGGGGGTACCACAAAGCTGCAGAAGGTCTCTCCCTGAGTATGAGCTTGCAGGATTGGACCCTAAAGACGGAAGCCATTTTATATGTGATTAAATATAGTAATCCCCATACCCAGATCATTAGGGGGTCTTTTAATGAATCAAAGGGCACATTACTATATCACAGCATCATCACTACTGCTCTAGCTTAGAGTGCTTTGCCATATTTACATACACCAAAAAAAACTGCAGTAATGTAGAAATATTCAATACGCATTCTTATCTGGCATTTCTTAGACCATAGAATTTCCCCCAGAGCAACCAGTTTCTGGAAATTATTGGAAAATAGCATAAATCCCTTGATTTCTGGGTACAACTTTCCAACTGCCCTTTTGAATCCTGCAAATTAAAAGTGCAATCTTGTCGATTACAATAAGAAATGCCAAGGCAATTACATGAGATAGTTATGTATTAAATGCAGACCACCCCAGAATTTCTTGAAATAAAAGCTGAAAAGAGATTACCATCCAGTGTGCTGGGACCTGCCAATCACAGGACGACTGAATGCCTGTCAGGATCTCTTATATTTGACTTGGAAGCAGCTCGTATCAATATGTAGTCAGGAAATGGCTCTTTAATCACTGCAAAGTCTCTCCTGATTTTAAAGATTAAATCAACCACAGGCAGCTAGGATTTTTTTTTCCTCCTCCAAGATAACTGATGATACCATTTGAGAATGATTAGCCAAGCTGCATGGCATGAGCACACAGCTTGGTCCGATTTCATGCATCACAGGCCAAGCTGCACAACATTGATATCAGGTAACAGACTGTCCAATGAGATCTTAGAACCTCATCTATGAATGATAGATGAGGAAGAGGCAAAAATGAAATACGGAAAAAAAAAAGTTACCCAATATGTTAACAGTGATTTTATTAGAAACACTGCAGGGCAGCAAAGATCTGGTTATCTCCACACAACAACCCCTCGAAGGAGTGGAAGTTTGGATGGTGACTCCTTGTACGTCATAGTAGCAGTTTATCATTACTGGAAGTACCGCTTCCTTGGAAGGAATATCAAGCCAGACAGACATAAAGGAGTCAATATAAAGCTTGGGAAAAGTTTAACTAGTTCTCAGGAAAATCTTTATAACCACATATGCAGAGGGGCCATTTGACAAGCTGCCAAGAGCAGCTGTAGAATCAGAGATACCAAAGGCTGCAGATGGCACCCACCTTTCAAAGGTAGCTTAGAACTAATTAAATCCTCATTAGGCATTTGGCATACATGAAGCAGGGGGTGCAGTAGACACATCACTCATGGTCTTTTACAGTCTGAACAATCCTAAAAACATCACACACACACACACACACACACAAACAAACAGAAAACACTCGGGGTGCGATTGTAACTTGATGATGTCCTCTCAGTAAGGGGCAGCATGTAGCTCCACTGCCTCAGAAGTAGACCTGATAACAAACTGAGATTTACAATTCCTCCCATGCTCTCTATTTGCTGTAAGGGAGGAGTCAAAGTTACTTCAGGCCCTTTTACAGATCAGCCTGCTAACCCATGGGTGCCAAGCCCATTACTCTGCTTGGTGATTGTAGGAGGGAGAATCTAGAATTCCTCCCGCTCCCTGCTCCTCTCTATTAATTTACTTGCAGCAGGAATATTAGGCAAGCAACCCTTGCTCTCCCCACCACAACCACAGTCATAGTCTGACAGGGAAATACACCCCTTTACTGTTTTGTGCAGCCAAGTAAGGCTAAGACAAGCTAGCTCTATGGAAGTACATTTTTTCTGTACTTTGTGTGTCTCTTGTACCACAAGTGGCCATATTTAGTCTCAGGCAAACACCCACCTCTCTCACTTGCATTAGATTTACAAGTAATTGCTGGAAGTATATTGACACACACTATCCTATCGACTGACTCACACTGGCAAGCTTTTATCCCCTCCTTTACATTTAAAGGGCATAGTCTGAATTTTCAGATAAAATGATGTTTTCTATTAAAATCTCTGCCTTGTGTTACAAGCTTGGACAGTAAAAAGCTTCTCTCGAAGGTTGTTGGCATGTTTGAGGATCTAAAAGTGTGCTCAGGCACTTTGAGTTGAAAAGGAGTGTGGTCACATGGACTATAATTTCACACTTCTGCCATTCAACTTCTAGGTCAGTATGGAAAGCTCACGTGAGGGAAAAGAGGCATCAATAAGTTGTTCTCTCAAAGTCTGATCCAAGCTCTATCGAAGTCAATGGCATGATTCCTATTGATTCCAGAAGGCTTTGGATCAGCTCATACAACTTGGAAGGGGCCATGTAAGTGGTAGCAATGGTGGGGGGAGAAGGGCAATGACTAGATACATATAAGTATACTAGAGAAAGGCTTGTACCAAACCCCTGGAACTGAACACCCCAAAACTTGAAGGAAATACAGTCTTGGATCTGAAATTTGCCATTCAGGAGTATCTAAATGTTTATTTAAAAGCCTCATGCCAGCCTAACTTGGACATAGCACAAGTATGTAGGGACAAAATCAGAAAAGGCATAACATGAATTACACTTAGCAAAGGACATAAAAATCAATAAGGAGAGGTTGTATAAATTCACAGGCAGCAAGCGAAAGACAAAGGAAAGTGTAGGTCCACTACTTACCGGGGAAGGAGAGCTCATAACAGATGACCTCAAGAAGGCTGAAATATTCAAAGCCTATTTTGCTTCTGTCTTCACTTAAAAGGTTGACTGGATGTTTAACATAATTAATATTAACAAGGGGAAAGAATACAAACCGGAATAGGAAAATAAGAGATTAAAGAATATTTAGATAAGTTAGATATGTTCAAGTCAGAAGGGCATGATGAAATTCACTGGAGGGTACTTAAGGAACTAGCCAAAGCAATCTCAGAACTGGTAGTGATTATCTTCAAGAACTCATGGAAGATGGATGAGGTCCTAGAGGACAGGAGAAGGGCAAACACAGTGCCTATCTTATAAAAGGGTGAACAAAGGGTATGTCTACACTGCAGTAAAACACCCTCAGCTGGTCCATGTCAGCTGACTCAGGGATCATGGAGCTCAGGCTGCAGGGCTACAAAACTGCAGTGTAGACATTCAGGCTCAGGCTGGAAGCCCAAGCTCTCATGATATAGATGTGATCTATTTAGATTATAGTGAGGCTTTTGACACAATCCCATATGACGTTTTCATAAGCAAACTAGGGAAATGTGGTCTAGATGAAATTCCTATAAGGTGAGTGCATAACAGATGTTTACATGAAGAAAAGGAGTACTTGTGGCACCTTAGAGACTAACAAATTTATTTGAGCATAAACTTTCGTGAGCTACATGAAGCTACAGCTTCATGAAGTGAGCCGTAGCTCACGAAAGCTTATGCTCAAATAAATTTGTTAGTCTAAGGTGCCACAAGTACTCCTTTTCTTTTTGCGAATACAAACTAACACGGCTGCTACTCTGAAAGATGTTTTCATGATTTTTCATTTCACCCATTTTCAGTTCCAATGATACTTCCATTCGGCAGCAGCAGTATTGTGATATGCTGTGATTTCAGCCATCAGTAGATAGCTGCCAGATGGTGTAGTTGCACCAGTTCAAACCCACAGTGCCGGCAGGCAAAATTACTATAAGCCACAAAATGCACGAGATAGGGTTGCCAACTTTCTAATTGCACAAAACCGAACACCCTTGCCCCATGCCCTGCTCTGCCCCTTCCCTGAGGCCCCACCCCCACTCACAGTTCCCGGCCAGTGGGAGCTGTGGAGGTGGCACTTGGGACTGGGCAGCATGTAGAGCTTCCCTGATCACACCTGCGCCTAGGAACCACATGGTCATGCCAGTTGCTTTTAGAAGAAGCGCAGAGCCAGGGCAGGCAGGGAGCCTGCCTTAGCCCTGCCGCGCCACCGACTGGACTTTTAATAGCCCCGTCAGTGGTGCTGACCAGAGCTGCCAGGGTCCCTTTTCAACTGGGCATTCCAGCTGAAAACCAGATGCCTGGCAACCCTAGTACCACAGCAGCTTATCCTTGCTTGAAACTGGGTTCGGATGCACCAGTACAAACTGTGGCTTGTTGCAGCTTTGTCTGTCAACACTAGGATTTTGCACCAAAGCAGCTACACAACTAATGATGACCATAAGCAGGGCAAATCCCCAGTGTAGACAAAGCCTGGATCTGAAAGGCCTGACAATTTCTCCAGAACATAATACATGAAGATGACCAACCACCAGAAAACACTCAACAGCAATTCAGTCTTTGACTGCTCCTTCCCACACATAGTGGGACTTTGAGCATCATATCTCCAGCACATTAGCCCTCATTGACTAGAAGTAAAGAGATCTTAGGGTTGTATGGCTCAGGGAGCTGCTTTTTGGATACCTCCATACTTTCAGCTTTAGGTTACCCATTCCATATAGCCAGTGTAGCAATAAAGCAGGACTTATTTATATTGGAAAAATGCATCATGTTAGAAAACATGTTAACTCACATATTTTTGCCTTTAGAGTAGCCAAGGACAGTCCTGTTTAAAAACGTGTTAGCTGGTTCTGATTAACCCCAGAGGGAGGTGGGGTGGTCCATCTGACCAAGATTGGATAACAAATTCTTCCCTTGTCCACAGTAAGGTCAAAATCATGTTTAACATTGACCTAGTCAATTCATTTTCCCAATGCAGACAAAACCTCAAAGTTATTGGCATTGTACAGTTCTTCAGTCACCAGTGTGAAAAGAACTGTTGTCCTTGTTCCTAGACAGCAAGCATCCACACCTTACAAAAGCCACACCAGAGTAAGCACTACATGGGGAAAAAACAGTAAAAATGTGAAAGATCCAAAACTTTTCAGGACTTCTTTAAGAAAGCAAAATAAAAGCACGAACCCAATTTTATGTCCTTTGCAGATCACCTTTAAGGATCGTGTTTGCCTCTGGAAAAAAAAGTAAACACTTTTCTATAGAAACAAATCCTGCATCCCATAGTTGACTGTGAACTACCAATCACCAGAAGCTTTTTCCAAAACCCTGGAAAACTAGTTTAAAAAACAAGAAATATTTTGTTGCAAAGTAAAACTCTATACTGGGCAACAACATATAAACTGCTGCAGTTACAGGGATCCTTGTCTCTGAAGTTTAAAAAGAATGGTTCCTCAGGACAAATGCTAAAATAGTAAACAGAAAATGTCCTTTAGCTCATTTCCACTGTGCACCCCAGTTGCTGCCAGCCTGGGCTTACTGAAAGCCTTTGGAGTTGTTCTAATGGCAAATTCGCAGCTCATAATATCTGCACTAGATTCAACTGTCCTATTGAAATAATGCCATGCTTTCTTTAGTATTACAACCAATACTATAAACTGAGAATTAGTTAGGCCCTACACAATAAATCTGGATTATGTTTTTCTGTTAGTTACCAAAGGAGAATTTTGCTGAGTCTCTACCATTACTATACAGGTACATATTCAAGTAGAGTAATTATTGTTTACCTTCCTTTCAAATGCTCTCTGCAGAAGCTGAAACAAGATCTCTGAGGACTCATCGGAGTTCAAGGGAAGGAAGAAAGAGAAGTTCTAAGCTGCTGGGTTCTTTGGAATCTCACATGGCTATATCATGCAATGTCTAACTTCCCTAAAGGTTTCACAACACTCCAGAAGTTCAAAGTGATAAATGTTAAGAAGTCAGACTATTCTAAGGCTGTCGGCACAATGTGGTATCAAAGTCCTGTAATGATATGAATAACCATCAGGATAGTGGAATGAATTTTCAGTCGCAGCCCACAGGAATTTCTGCATCCAGGCCCCATTAATCATCCAAGCTCTGCATGTTGCTCGTTATGCAAAACCCTTAATATTCAGATAGCACTATAAAATATGATAAGCTGGAATTGGGGCCAAATTCTGCCCTCAGTTATATCTCAGCAATGCCACTAACTTCATATAGCTGTAAGCATAGTCTGATTTAACCCTTTGTCTTTTATATCACTCGTACTTCAAACCAAATTCAATGGGGCTACTCAAGTGCTTAAAGTGAGGCACATGCGTAAGTGCTTTACTAAACTGGGGGCTAAGTGAAGTCAATAGAGGTATGTCTGCTTATGCCAGTGGAGAATTTAGCCTTTGGATTTTGCAAGGACAACCAGACCTAACACTTCTACTATTATGTGAAAAGTGTCATGGGATCTGTAATGATCAAAATTGGTCAGAAGGATCTTGTTTTTTAGTCCCACCAAAAAAACAAGTGAAAATTACATTATATATACATACATATAGTGAAAAGATTCTCTTTAATTTATTACTTCTGAATTTTAGTACTTTAGAATAAGTATGTGCTAGTTTAAAATAGTTCCAAATAACAGAGGGATCTATTTAAACTGTTGCGACAATCTTAAAAGAAATCAAACTAGTTTTTCTTCCATAGTTAGTTAGAACTCATATTTACTCCCCAGTTAGGTAGCAGTTTAGCTTCAGAAAAGTTACACACAACATTTTGCCTCATGGAATATTTACAACTGTATTTTACTTGACTTCTCTTCAGTGGCAGGTGAAAAGAGAAATTTTAATAAAAAGATTGGATTTTACAGCATATCCTTACCATACATGAACAGTGGTGGAGAGAAACCTCTTTATGGCACAGTCAAGTCCTGAAAGCTGCAATTTACAACAAGTAATTGCACACAAAAGGAAAACACTGCCCCTACAACCCTTACCACAAAGAACTGCGGATAATATTTTGTTGCTAAGCAGTCAAGTTAAAAGCTCAACCAATGAATCTTCTAATATTGCTGCTTCTGTAAATTATGCAGTTGAAAGCAGCTTGCACATTTTGGGCACCAAATTTCTGATCAAAAATCATGGAGGCCCAAACACAGTAGGGATGGATCCTCTGCAGTGCTTAGTACCTCCAGTGAGTTCAAAGGGAGGTAAGACTGTCTATTGTCTTTCAAGCTAATGTATTGGAGCAAAGACTTGAAATTTAGCAGGTGGGTGGCCTTTGTGTCAGCGATGTGCCTTTTGCCACCCTGCAAAAATCCATCCAATTTGGCCAATTTATTAAGCCTTTGAAAAATATCAATTTGCAGGAGGCACTGAAGACACAAAGTTGGTACCTATGAAGAAGTCAGAAACACAAAGGCATTGTTCCTTGTAAGGCTTCCAAATAAAGTTATCATATTTATAAGTAGGGAGAGGAGCCTAACAAAAGTCAAGTAGAGGCCAATCAGCTTAGAGATACACAGAAAAGAAGAAAAAACCCTGTATTTTCCTATATCCCACCAGTGTTTGACCCTACAATGAGTCTCCTTACTGACCAGCATAGGGAAACAGGTTTATCATGTGAAGATAACAGAAAAGTTTTGGAAAATTTCAGCCAAAATAGTTCAGCCATTTCCAAGAATGAAGCTAATGGAAAATACATTGTTTTGCACACGTTCAAATATTCTTGAGACTTTTTTTAAAATCAGCTTTAACACAAAAGGAGCAGGGAGCAGGAACTTTAACTTGGCAGGGGGCTGGCCTTTTTCTCAGGGATGTACTTTTTGCCCTCTGAAAATCCACCCAAATTTGGCCAAGTTATAAGCCTTTGAAACATCTCGTCAAACATGCTCAGTAGAGACTTCTTCAATTTCAGCCACTAACATCTCTAAAGATTCCGTACTCACTAAGCATGCTCAAGCCTCTCAGAGCTCCTAGCATTGACTGGACTGTGCTTGCACCATCCCCACAGAGTGATTGGCTTTGCCCTGTGGTGGAGCATGCTCAGACTTTCCCTGTAATGGCTGCTCTGGGCCAAGGTGAACCCAGGCACTGGAACTGAGAGCAGGGAGCCTGTCTCTCCTGTGCTGTCAGTGACATTTCTGCAGGTTCCTAGGCAGCATAGAGAAGGAAACTAAGGCTCTGATTCAAATGCAGAGGAGACAAAACATGGGCTGGGGGAGGGAAAGAAGTAGATTGGAACAAGGAGGCTGGTGAAACTTAACCTCAAGGACTGGGGAGGTTGAGGAGACTGTGTCTGGACCAGGAGACTGGGAGCTGGATGGGATGTGGGGAGGCTGGAACTGGTTGGGCAAGAAGACTGGGATTTGAGGCCAGGGTTATGGGAGAGAATGGAATCTAGTAAAGAAAATTGAGTTGGAGAGAACTGGGATACAGTTGGCTAAGGAAGGGGAGACACTGAGATCAGATGAGGAGCTAAGGGGAGGGAGGAAATCTGGCATGGCCTGGGCAAAGAGACTGGGACAAGAAGCCAGGGAAGCGTGGGGCAGAAACAGAATGAGACTCCCACAGAGACTAGGACTGGGAGCCAGTGGATGGTGATTCATGTACCATGTGCTGGGTAATGATATGAGAGAATTCCATGTTTCTAAAACTAAACTGGATCTTTTTTAAGAGAACTATTTACAGGGATGCTGCAACTACAGCTACTATTCCAAGCCGTGTACTCACGGACTGGCTTCCTGGTGCCTCCTCCAAATTATTCTCTTCTGCAACCTGTGCTCCTCCCTCCAAATTCCATGCAGGTTGCAACAGGGGGAAGGGAGAGATATATCAGATAAGGAGCCAAAAGAAGGAAACTGGGACTGATTGGGGCTAGTTGTGGGGAGAGGGAATAGGAACGAGATTCGGTCTCGGACAGCAAGCCTGGAGAGGGAATCTAGAACTTATTGAACACAGATACTGGGAGCCAATGAGAAAAATGGAGGAACTGGGTGCCAGTCGGCTAGTAGAGAAACTGTGAGAAGAGACAAGGAGCTGTGGGGAGCAGAGAGACTGGGACTAGGAACCAGTGTGGGCTGAATTGGACACAGGAGGAGGGAAGACAGATTTAATGAGTTGTGGTCCAGGGGGAAGACTGTGACTGTCTGGGCAAAGAGAGGAGACTGGTGCAAGGAGCTGGAGAGGAAGTGTGGGTGAGACTGAGGCTATCTGTACACCGGCAATTGAATGACAAAACTTTGGAATTTCTGAGATGTTAACACCCCCACCCCCCGAAAGCAAAAGTTTTTCCACTACAAGCACCAGTGTGAACAGCTCATTGTCGGCAGGAGCACTCTCCTGTCGACAACGCAAACACCACTCGTGGGGGATGGATGTTTTCTGTCGGCAGGGAAGCCAACAAACAGCGGCTACCTTGCGCAACTTTCAGCGGTGTGACTGAAGCGACACAGCCTTGTCGCTAAAAGCTGTGTAGGGTAGATATAGCCTGAGACTGGATGAGGAGCCTGGAGAGGGAGACTAGGCCTGGAAGTCAGTGGGATGGGGAGGGAGAGACAGATGGTATGGGGAGCTGGAAGGGGGAACTGGAACAGGTTGGGTAAAGAGACTGGGAATGGAAATTGGGACTGGGTAGGCAAGGAGAATAGAACTGGGACAACAATCCAGAGGTGGAAAGAGGACCGGTGTGGAACTGGGACAGATTAAAGGGGACGGGCAGAAGTGCTCAAGCTGAGGGGGAACAGGAAGAAGGATCTACACTTCACTCCAGATCAGGAAAGACTGCTGATGTGCCAGATGTGGAGGTGCTTTGTAATAGTCTAAGAATACCAAGATGTAACCTAGTTATTGAGGTAGCCCATGTAACTTATATTGCAGGTAGTGGAATGTTTATTATTTGACTAACCTACTTGAATTCAATGGGGACTGTGCATGAGGATTACAGAATGGCTCCCCAGATAGGAATATCACAGCACACACATAAAAGACAACGGAGAAAGCTATTGACTCTGGTGATCCTATATCCTGTTCCAAGGAAGATGCAAGCCTTTTTGTGTCAAGATAGGTACCTAGAGATCAAAAGGATACTAAATAGTTACAAGCCCTCTGAAAAGAGGAAGGATAGTTGTCATTTGCCAGAGGATGTCCAGGGAGTTGACAGTGAACTCTGACACAGAGAGGCTCTGTAGAAGAATCTAAAGAAGCTTGTGCCTTCCCCAGCTACAGGGACTGGTGAATCTTAGGAAAAGGCAGGCATGAGACCTCAGTGGGGCGTGCATCCAAAGAGGCTAGGGGTATCAAAGATGCGTATAGCCTTGGAACTGTGACACCTGAGTCTCACCTTTCCTCTGCTGTCAGGAAATATCTGGGAAACCCAAGGGGTGTGTGTCTGACCACCCTCTAGTGGTGCTGGTCCACACAGAGAATGACAACCTACTATTGCTATCAGTTACTCCATTATCTCAAGTGGTCAGAAGTCTGCATGGTGGATATAAAGGTTTCAGCATTGTGGAAGACCCATGCAGGAGTCAGTATGTTACCACATGATAGAATGTTTTCAATTTGTTGTTTTAGAAACCTAGGAAATTTCATGCACACAAAATCCACACTAAAAGCACATTATTATAGTTGCTAAGTCAACTACTCAAAAGTTAGAAAATGCCCAAATTAAGGTTGCCAGTGCAACATTCATCTGCCCCCCTTGTGCATATGCATTCTGATACACTTTTAATTACGTGATCACATGCTATTTTCCCCCCACAGGATCCTTGCCTCAATCAGTATACAGGATATATAAATCCCCACATACACACTTATTCCACTAAAAGAAAAGGAGTACTTGTGGCATCTTAGAGACTAACAAATTTATTTGAGCATAAGCTTTCGTGAGCTACAGCTCACGTCATCGGATGCATTCAGTGGAAAATACAGTGGGAAGATTTACATACATAGAGAACATGAAACAATGGGTGTTAACATACACACTGTAACCAGAGAGATCACGTAAGGTGAGCCATTACCAGCAGGCGAGTGGGGGGGAAAAAACCTTTTGTAGTGATAATCAAGGTGGGCCATTTCCAGCAGTTGACAAGAACGTCTGAGGAACAGTGGGGAGGGGGGGTGGGATAAACATGGGGAAATAGTTTTACTTTGTGTAATGACCCATCCACTCCCAGTCTCTATTCAAGCCTAAGTTAATTGTATCCAGTTTGCAAATTAATTCCAATTCAGCAGTCTCTCATTGGAATCTGTTTTTGAAGTGTTTTTGTTGAAGTAGTGCCACTTTTAGGTCTGTAATCGAGTGACCAGAGAGATTGAAGTGTTCTCCAACTGGTTTTTGAATGTTATAATTCTTGACGTCTGATTTGTGTCCATTTATTCTTTTACGTAGAGACTGTCCAGTTTGACCAATGTACATGGCAGAGGGGCATTGCTGGCACATGATGGCATATATCACATTGGTAGATGCGCAGGTCTCTGAACGAGTCTCTGATGGTATGGCTAATGTGATTAGGCCCTATGATGATGTCCCCTGAATAGATATGTGGACACAGTTGGCAACAGGCTTTGTTGCAAGGATAGGCTCCTGGGTTAGTGGTTCTGTTGTGTGGTGTGTGGTTGCTGGTGAGTATTTGCTTCAGGTTGGGGGGCTGTCTGTAAGCAAGGACTGGCCTATCTCCCAAGATCTGTGAGAGTGATGGGTCATCCTTCAGGATAGGTTGTAGATCCTTGATGATGTGTTGGAGAGGTTTTAGTTGGGGGCTGAAGGTGATGGCTAGAGACGATCTGTTATTTTCTTTGTTGGGCCTGTCCTGTAGTAGGCGACTTCTGGGTACTCTTCTGGCTCTGTCAATCTGTTTCTTCACTTCAGCAGGTGGGTACTGTGCAACTAACAGATTGACAGAGCCAATTTGCAAACTGGATACAATTAACTTAGGCTTGAATAGAGAGTGGGAGTGGATGGGTCATTACACAAAGTAAAACTACTTCCCCATGTTTATCCACCCCCACCCCCCACTATTCCTCAGACATTCTTGTCAACTGCTGGAAATGGCCCACCTTGATTATCACTATAAAAGGTCCCCCCCCCGCTCTCCTGCTGGCAATAGCTCACCTTAAGTGATCACTCTGGTTACGGTGTGTACGTTAACACCCATTGTTTCATGTTCTCTATGTATATAAATCTCCCCACTGTATTTTCCACTGAATGCATCCGGTGAAGTGAGCTGTAGCTCACGAAAGCTTACGCTCAAATAAATTTGTTAGTCTCTAAGGTGCCACAAGTCCTCCTTTTCTTTTTGCGAATACAGACTAACACGACTGCTACTCTGAAACTTATTCCACTATAAGAGTACTTTTTTTTTTGTTAGCTTATATTGCTTGTGAAAGGTTTAAACCAAAAAAGGCACTCTTTTAGCAGAATAAGAGTGTCCACGCAGGAAAAGCAGAGGGGAGTGATAGTTATACTGGTATAACTGGTAAACCTTTCCCATGTTGAGAAGACCTTAGTCTCAAGAAGTCAAACAATGTAGGGGAATCTGACTGCAAGAGGGATTAAATCACTGTAAGAGTGTCTAAATTTACAGCGCCTCTGAATTTGATCCAAGTGCTTTAACCACAGGCAGCATTATGGCTATGCTTACCTAGGACTGTTTTTGTCAGTGCCAAAGTCACATTAGTGAGGGATCTTACTGACAGTGAAGATATGCAGGAGAGAGCCAAGTAGGCTGTAAAGTTAGAAGTGGCATAGAAAAATTATCCTTGCAGTGGGGGGAGGACATTGTGGATCCACCGCTGCATCTCTGGACCTCCAGAAAACTCACTTCAATCCTGGACTTCCCTATACTTGCTGCTTCCACTGCAGACCTTCACCTACTTGTCCCGCTCTAGTGAGCAATGTATCACATTTGCCTAAATAAGGACATTCTCCCTCACAACTCAATTTCTCCTTTTGCACAATCTCACAGTGAACTCAAAATCCTGGATTTAGGACAGCATAGTCTGCTGTCATGGAAATAATTGAGATATCAGAGATTTAGCATTATGACTTCATTGCCTGACTAGGTAGGAGAAGAAGATTAACTGAGAGTGAGAAAACCCTACTTGTAAATATGACTACCTGCTCATTTGCAAACAGAACAAAGAAATGTGTGACAATAATCTCTGGGCCTGAGCCAAAGCCCATGGAAGTGAATGGAAAGACTCCTGATGATTCCAATTGGCTTTGGATCAGGCTCTCTGAGAGACACAGGGGGGTATTTGTTAAAGTTTTCCAAAGTGTTACAAGTTCCTTTTCCTCTCCAAACTAGCTACATTAGTGCTTCAGAGCAAGTTAAATTCCAGAGACTTTTCTAAAGCCAAGTCATCATTCTTCCATTTTCCTTGCCGGAATCTGGTGTTTAAGGCCTGGCTTAAGTCCTTATTGATTGTTTTGAGTTGCAGAAGTGACATCTGTAAGTCCCTATCTTGTTTGTTAATTTTTACACTAAATCTTAGCTCAAATCATCTCATGATAAGTCTCCTTTTCCTCATCATTCTCACCCCATCTGCTCTCTCTGGGGGGACATTTGTTTTCCATCTTCTAAGCTCATCTCTTCAAACAGTAAGGAAACTGTCAGCTCCTGTGAAGATTTGTAGGGTACTAAATCTTAAACTTTAAACCTTTAAACATGTTTATCCAGGTAAAACATTTTGAAGCAAATCTACAAATGCTCTGGGTTCAATAGCATACGGGGCAATGATTAAACTGCTCAGATTATGTTGACCAGTGGTTCACTGCATCCTCATTATCTTTTTTTAAACATTATATGACTATTCTCCTGTAAATCAGTTCACCTAAACAAATATATTCTGATTGGATTATCCTTTGTAAAGCTTATGCCACTGCAATTATTGAAGTGATGGACAACCTCAGAAGGCAGAGTTTTAGTAGGATTAAATACCCCAAAACATAGATTCTTACTGAACCTTTTAGGACTACAAGAATAAGTTCTCTAATGGGGTTTCTGGTGTTTAACATTTCTATTCATAGTGGATGTAACATCGGAACAGTCTGTTATGGTATTACAACACTGCCGGCCCCACTAGGTATCCAAAAAGTACAGACCATACAACAAAGAAAAGTTAGCCATGGCCCTGTTCTGGGTCTTTGTTTTTCCGAATCTCCTGAGTTTCGGTTCAAGGAATTAATGAGGGGATGGGCTTCTCCATTATTCATCCAGTTGCCTACTTAGAATATGAATTATTCACAGAATTCAAGCACCAGTATCACTGCCTATCAGAAGCTTTAATTACCTGACATTTTTATCCAGATGTGACAGATGCTTTGTCCAAATAGACCTGCCTTTTATTTTGTCTTTCATTAATGAGTGTCGGGAAAGTCTTTGAGGTCTCAGGATAGGGGCTATAGAAGTGCAAAGTCAATATTATTATTCATTTCAATAACTGCTGTTATTCTAACATGCTATAGCGGGTACTGACAGTGTTTACAACAGAAATGACAGAGCGTAACAAAGAGATATACAGAAAGGAGGAGAAGTCACAGAAATTAGAGATGGAAGAGATCAATGAAGTCATCTAGTCCACACTCTGCCAATGCAGGCTTGTTCCCTACAGTATAATACTGTATCTGGTGCTTTCTGAAGTCTTGTTTTCAAATGAGGAGGCAGCATCCAAAGCAACAGCAGCAGGTGTGACCCAGCTGAAGGAATAGGTGGATAGTAGAGATGGTCCCAAGAGTAGACTGCTGCAGCAGACTTGCCGAAAGTCAAGCCACAGAGCCCAGTTAATTATAAGTGGATTACTATGTACTGAAACTGATACACTTTTACAGTGTATTTGTTTTGTCAGTCTTTTCCCCCTTTGGGAGGAGCACTGAGGTGTCAGTTTATTCTAGTTTCTGAAATACATTGTGGTTTTGAGTGTGTGCCTTCTCTCCAGCTGTCAGAGTGTGCTGCTGATCACAAGATGCTTCTTCAGCATTCTGTGCTTTTGGGGGCCCAACTCGGCAACCCTTTCACTGAACAATACTGGCTGTATGCATGTGAAGAAACCTCTTGACTTCAGTGGGACTATTTATATAACCAGGTGCTCCACAGTACAAGGAAGGGTTTCCAAATCAGGCACTGAAGTGGTAACACATACCAAATTTAACTGTATAACACATCTGATGTGCAGTTAAATAAACTGTGGTAAACCACCAATGATTCACTATCTATTTTTTGTAGGAAACAAATAGACAGTCTTTTTCTGCGTCAGGTTCATGCTAACGATTTTTTCCCCTCTTAGCAAAATAAAAAACATTGTTACTTGAATCAAGATTACTTGTTACACCTGATGTCATTAAAAGTGGACAAAGCATCGTGTTGAGGCATTTGCTACACTTATAGAGTAACAACCACCGCAATTAAATGCAGGGGTAGAATGTCATGGAAGCCACATTATGTGAACAACATTATCTGGAACCTTGGTTCATAATTCAGCATTTGTGATATAAAATGATTGCAGGCTTGTGTAAGAGGGAGCAATCACTTACTAGCAGTCATAGTATGGTGACCATTGACTCTAGCAGATCCAGGTCCCTGAGGTATTATACACACTCAGTTCACACTGATGTCAGGAGAAGTTTGAAGGTATTTAACACCTTTCAGGATTGGGCCACTAGAACTACTTTCAAAAGCAAATAATCTTTAAGAGATAGATCATTTGCTGTTAAATGCAGCATATATGCAAAAGGGCAGAAAAAGGCATTTTGCAAAATGCATCTTCTTTAGTGTGATATTCCCAAGCTACAAACTTATTCACTCTTGGCTCTCTCTTTCCACTGTCTTATCTGTTATGATGTTGGCACAGAGCTGAGTTCAATGGGATTTCAGAACTGGAACACAACAGTGAATGTTCTCCAGGTTTTCTTGTCTTACAGAATTCCCTAACTCCCAACATACTTAAGGGGGAGCCGTGAGCTAAAGCAAAATTATAGTTTTGTCTTTTTCTAAAGCCAGAACTCTCTAGAGGGAATTACTCTTAGAGGGTATATTTTCCCCCAGAACCTCTACCACCATCTCAGCACCTTCCTTGGAAAACATATTCTGACTGTTCCCTGACAAGAGTTTGAATTTATGAAGATAGATTAAACAAATTAGTTCTAATCAATTCAATAGGATTTGTGTTGTTCTTCTATGAACAGTTGCTTCTATGAACTGGAATTTAATATTTAATCTTGTATAGCCAGCCAGGACATTTATATAAAGTTATGAAGTCTGCCAGATTACATATAACAGCTGCAAAGAAAGGACAGAATATGCTTGCAAAAAAAAAAAAAAGTCTAGCTTCTAGGCCTTCTTTGGAAAATTCAAACTGCAGGGTTTGTAGTTAAAAGAAAGTAAAATTTTGCAACAATCAAATAAAACTTGTTTTTAAATGATACAGCTTTAAACAGTTTAAATGTTAGTCTTTTGTGTCTTGCTTTCAAATTACTTTAAAGAGGATTTTCAAAGTTCTTTTCAACAGAAAAATTACGGAAGTATAGCTTTATGCAGGCAATACCCTAAACATTAAAGAGACTCATCAAAAAAAGTGGTGGTGAATATTTTTCTCTCTTTTCTCTGCCCTATTGTGAAGCCCCATAATGCATCACTCTTCAATGTTACAACCACCATGGGTCCAATCTACAGGGTCAGGTAAGAGGAATATTTTAAATTAGATGATATGGTTTCCAGTAGGACTCAGATCTCTGATGTTAAAGAATGATGATGATTATGGAGCACCAGAGCAGACCAGCCCTCTGAAAGGGGCCTGATATTTTTGTTTCAAGTTTTAGGGTTAAATCCACTTCCGGTCCTTGCTGTTTGGGGCCTTCCATACATACAAAAACACTTCATTCTTGTTTGTTCAAACATTCACTTTTTAATGTACTGAAAATCCCAGTGGGGCTTTTATGATGGAAATAATGCCTATAAGAAAAATTACAGCTTTCATTTTCTTCTGAAATGTTTCTCAACAAGGGCCTGGGTCACAAAAGATGCTAAGTACCCTCAACTCCCTGTGACTTTAAGAAGGGTTGAGGATACTCATCACCATGCAGGTTTGGGCCCCATCTTGCATGTGTATGGAAATCCTATTAACGGTATATGCCCAGATCCCAGCTCAGCTGTGCTTAGAACAGGGCCTATGATGGAGGAGAAAGTGAATAAAGGCCACCTTTCTACTTCTCTGAACCTGGAGCTGAACAAAAGCCAGTTCAGCTCCTAGCAAGACTAAGACCAACCTAAGAGCTGCTCTAAATTATGCCGGCAGGAATTCACCACCAGCAGCGCACCAGGAATGGTCTACCAGCTAGAAATCACAGCAGGAGAAGACGCAGCATGCTCCCTACTGGTCCCTGTATGATATAGATGCTGTGTGAAGGTGCGAGGGCTGGAAGCAGGTGGATTCTATAATGACAGCTATGCCAGTGCTTTATAAAATAAAGGGATCGTCTTATATTAAGGGGATCAATAGCTTCCTTTTAGGGCAACTCTGTCCCCTTGGTACCACTGGAATGGTGCAAAAAAAGGATATAGGAAGGGGCTAGAGCCATAAAATCCAGAATAATCTATAAATACAATTTTCAGCAGGGCCAAAAATTATATAATGTACATGTCAGAAATCCAGGTAGAGCTTCCTTGTGGATATTTATTTGTTCACAACCTAGATTTGCAGGAGTGGCCAGCAGGAGAGAGAGAGAGAATATTTAAACTGAAGCAGTGGTTTTTGTAACTCCTGATTTTTTTATGGGACTGCAGTGCAAGTGGGTGGGGTGATGGGGAGTGATGAAGCATTATGTGGCACTGGGGAACAGGCTGGATCCCTTAACTGCCTAGTGCCACATTTTTTTCACATATGGATTTGTTTGTAAAAGTATAGAATTTTTGTAAAGAAAGTGTCATTTTGTAAGCTAAACTCTCTTGAAAGCTGCGTTCAACCTGAGCTCTATTTCTTTTTTTATAAAAAAAGCAACATTTATATGTTTAGAAACATTGAACTAAATATGAATTTCATTCTGACACAGATTCAAAGTTAAGTGGGAGGCTCTCATTTTGTAATGTAGCGTCGTGGGACAGACTATTGTTGCTCCATGCTGTGCAGATGTAGCCATAGCTGATTATCCCGTCTCCCAAACCGTTTCCTCAAGAATCACTCTCTGGTGACGGATTTATTTCTGCAGAAATGTGTACGTAAAACAAACTTATTTTATAACTGTTCTACACTCAGCGGTGCGCGTCCCTTGCCTTTAACAATAGAAAAAACTTTCATGGAGGGATACAATGTTCTACTGGAATGCTCAGAAGGAAAAAAATGAGTACTACATAACACTTGGAAAGTTTGGATTTTTTTAACTAATAAACCAATGGAAAACAATAGAACTTGAGGTTAGAATGGAGGCCAGGGGAGGGGAAATCCCCAATGGAACCCCCTATCTGAAAGGAAAATATAAACATATGTTTTATAATTAGGACCCTACCAAATTCAGAGTCCATATTGGTCAATTTCACGGTCATAGGATTTTAAAAGTCGTAAATTTCAAGGTTTCAGATATTTAAATCTGAAACTTCACAGTGTTGTAATTGTAGGGGCCTGACCCAAAAAGCAGTTGTGGTTATTGTAGGGGGGTGTACCCTTACTTCTGTGCTGCCGCTGGCAGCAACGCTACCGTCAGAGCTGGGCAGCCAGAGAACGGCAGCTGCTGGCCGGGAGCTCAGTTCTGAAGGCAAAACCACCACCAGCGGCAGCACAGAGGTAAGGATGGCATGGTTTGGTATTGCCACTCTTACTTCTGCGCTGCTACCTTCGGAGTTGGGCCCTTGGTCAGCATCCGCCACTATGAACATCCAGCTCTGAACGCAGCAAGGCAGAAGTAATGGTGGCATGGTATGGTATTGCCACCTTTACTTCTGCACTACTGCTGGCTCCAACAGCCACCGCTCTCTGGTCATCCAGCTCTGAAGGCAGCGTAGAAGTAAAGTTGGCAATACAGTGACCTCCCCTTAAAATAACCTTGTGACCCCTCTGCAACTTCCTTTTGGGTCAGGATCCCCAATTTGAGAAACGCTGGTCTCCCCTGTGAAATCTGTACAGTATAAGGTAAAAGCACACAAAAGAACAGATTTCATGGGGAGAAGACCAGATTTCATGGTCTGTGACATGTTTTTCCATGGCCATGAATTTGGTAGGGCCCTATTTATAATAAAATAGACCTGCCTTTATGTAGCACTTTTAAAATTCTACATTCAAATATATTCTTTAATTCCTGCTGTAGGCATACAGCATCACTGACATACAAGTAGGACGCGTGTAGAGTGTAGTAACCAGCTGGTACCCAGAGCACACTACATATAGTAAGGTAGGACATTTAGGCTAAGGATAGCTGGGAAAATTCCTAAGTACTCCTTTTCTTTTTAAAAAGAACCATGGCTTCCGTAATGTCTGCATAAAGCAGGCAGGTCTATGTTATAGTATACAGTGAACTGTGTAATGTCCAAATGAACTACGGCTGCCTACAGATGTTTGCAGTGCATATCATGTATGCCTTGAGGAGAATACATATTAAAAGAGGCCTCTCATAGGCTTTCCTCACAGAAAATAGCACAGAACATGTCCTCTGTATTTGTTAATCACATGGTAAAACAATACTGAAAACTTCCAATGTTCTGATGTTCAAAGTTTTTTTATATCCAGCCTATAAAACCAGTGTTTGCAGTGTCCAAACCAACTGTCAGGGAGCAATTTTGGCCTGCCCATAACAAAGAAACCCCCTCAAGGAGCTAAGCAGTTTTCAGGGGTAACTATCTTCTAAACTCCAGAGGTGATCCCTCAAGATCAGGATACATATAGGTGCTGCAGATTGGAATTGGCTCTGATTGAAGAGTTTTACATACACAGGTTTGTCTGATTAAGGAGCAAAGGGCTAGGCTCAGAGAGAGGTTATCATTCTCCAGGACTATTAATCCAGCACCTTTCAGCAGGATGGCATTCACACCAAGTCTATTTTAAAAAAATAATTAAACCAGACTGAGAACTGTATTAGTAGAGAGAGAATTATGTCAATGCTCAATGGGACACCAAAATGCGCTCACTGTTACATAATGGAGTGTGTTGCAACTAGTAGCCAAGCAGGTTCAGCCTAAGGACAGGAATATGGTTGGTTTTTTTCCCACAACTCTCTATTCATCCTGCTGTGAAATAGGCTATATTTACACTTACAGCAGTCTGTAGCTATGCACTACAGTGAAAAACTCCAGCAATGGGGAGAAAAACTCCAGAGGGAAACAATGCTGGCAACAGGGAGATGCCGAGCCTTTCCCCACTGTCTCTACTCTTTCCCAGCTGCGGGAGCTTTTCATTGCAGCAGGGAAAGGGTCATGCAGCAGAACACTACACTGCTAAAAATAGCCGTATAGACGGGGGGAAGGCACTGCTCAGGCATGTAGGAAGCCATGTAGGGTATGCACCTGGGGATTCAGGCATATAGGGCACTCCACCCACCTAAGCCGTGTCTCACCATCTACACAGCTATTTATACCTGTGCTCGCTGTGGGTATGGTGGCTGTACTCCAGAGCACTCTAAGCAAGGCAAGGTATTTACTATCTCAACAAGAACTAAACATACACAGCGTCAAAATATTAGTTGCACTGAAAAAGTGAGAGAGAACAGCAATGGTATGTGAGTGAACACTGAACTATCATATTGAAGAATTGGTGGTGGGAACATTAATTGTATTGCCCTTGAAGAACCTTGAAAGCTTTCAAATTTGAAACACTAGAACCAGGTGGAAGCCAGACCCTACAGTTTTCCCAAGGAGCGTCTTGACATTTTGCAGTCAGAATAAAGAGGCCTAAAAACTTCTAGCTGCTAACACGGCGAGGGAAATCATTCCTTCAGTGAGGAACAAACAGCATACAATGCACCGTGATTTTCAATTACTCACCCAATTATTCCCTGAAAACTTCAGAGAAAATACACTGTGCCAGATCATCAGCTGATGTAACTCAGCATACCTCCATTGACTTCAATATACAGCTGAGGATCCAGCCCCTTAAAACCACAGTCTGTCCTTAACCAAGACTTCTTCAGTCAGGATGTTTTTACAAAGCCAAGATACATGCTTAGTGAAATGTGTGTGTTACATAAAGAAATATGCTCTGTCCTCTGAAAAATATGTATGTCCTCTTCTGAAGGGGTATTATATGCCTTTTGGGGAGTAACTAAGAAGTCAGGGGGACTTCTTAGTTACTCCCCAAAAGGCATATAATACCCCTTCAAAAGAGGCTGGGACCCACAGTCTGAGGCCAAGCTTCCTTCTCCATGTGCAGGGCAATTAGAGTTTTCCCTGCATGTAAAGCACAGGATTGCCCCTCCCTCCCCGCCAAGGACACAAGACTGGTAGGTCTCAGAGTTGGATCCATCTTTTTATCTCAGATGTGAGTGTGATGCTGCAAGGCGCTGAGATTCTCCCCCTCTCATCGTCCATTGACTTTCTTGGGCATTAAGGATGCTCAGTATCTCAAATGAGGAGTTCAGCACCTTGAAGAGTCAGGCCCTCTCTTTGTATTCTCTGGGCAGATTGCTCTCCCACACCTACAAATATTTCAGTGCATTTTTCCCTATAAAAAAATTGCCAGTATCTCACCATTCCTTAAAGATCCTACAATAATAAATTGGTCTGTATATGTGAAGGAAGAAAAAATAATTTAGGCTCTGATTCAGCAGGGCATGTAAGCATATGCCTAACTTTAAGCACAGGAGTGGGCCCAGTGAAGTCAAATGGGACAACTTGTGTGTTTGAATGTAAGCAGATATTTAAGCACCTTGCTGAAATGGGGCCTCAGGAAAGAAGTGCTGCAACTAAATGCTTCAACAGCTTATCATCAAATATGGACCAAATCTCAGTGTAAATCTACAGTAATTTCACTGATTTAAAGTGAATTACTTTGTTTTACAACATTGGAGCTGAATTTAACACAATAAGTAATTGGCCAGATCCTTAGTTGATGTAAAACAATGTATCTCCATTGCAGTCAATAGAACTATGCTAATTTACACCATTGGAGGATATGCCCCCATGCAATTCAATATATATCTAAGGACAGTTTCCAATATAAATATATAATTTCCAATACAAGAAATGTCAAAAAGACAGGAGCATTAGTAACAGCTGCTCTTAAGCAGCTGTAGTTTCAGTGCTGGGTTCTACATGCTAAAACTAAACTTCTAATCATTGGCAAAAAAAAAATAATAATCCCAATCTTGTCATCAGCACAGACATATACTTCACACATTTCCATTCTTAAAGGGAAAGTTTTCAGCACAAAAGTCTTTTGAGTAATGGCTTATTAAAAATAGAATTTTTGGTACACATTAGACCCAGAGCATTCAGTGATAACACATACTGCAAACCAAGGGAAGGTGAATTATTTAGATGACATGTAAGAATATTTTAGGAAGAATATGTGCCAGGTAGCAGATCAGCATGTTTGGGGACACTATGAACCCAGTTTATGGCAGATTCAACTCCCATTTTCTTTCCATGTTATTATTTTCCCAATACATGCCTTTCTCTCCCTTGGGCACATGAGTCATGCTTGTTTTGCACAGCTACTGAATGCCATGTCAGTGGAAGTTACACTACTTTGCCAACCATATTCACAACTTCATTACTCCAGTTTCACAAATGTGTAACCAATGGAGCAGTGGGGAATCTGACTAGGTATCAGTTGGTCAAAAATGGGTGTAAATGGGTTGTTGTGAATCACAGCCCTGATGTATGAGTTACAGGAGCACAGGGCCTGATTCTGATTTTGTTAACATCATCACATTGATAAAAATGTCATCTGGAAAAATGACCACCCTGTTCATTTTATTTTCTTTCAAGACATCCCCCTAAGTTCATACATCAGAAATTGCATCTGCCCATTTAAACTGTGTGATATATGGGCCAGATACCAAAGCTAGGTTTGAAGGCTCAAGCCTTATTCCTTTCAGTGCTAAACAAATCCTGAAACAGATTTTTAAAAATACTAATTTATTACAACACTATGTCAAGTATTTAGAAGAGCAAGAGTCAGGAACGTAACATTTACGATTCTGTCACAGTCCCTTAATTTGACTCTTTTGCACATATGCAGGGTGAGAATCTGATTTCTGTTACACTTGTATAAATCCAGAGTAAGGTCCCTTGGCTTCGATGATGTTATTCCACATTTAAATGCATATAGTCAAGATCATTTTATTTGATATTACTGTATAATCAATCAATGTCAACATTATTTATTCTACTTTCATTTACGCAAGTCCAAATCCAGAGTATCTCCATTACAATCAATGGAGTATTTGCCGGTAGTGCACATTTGGGCAAAAATTGGCCACACACATCATGTATCCGAGTTGCGTGGAAAAGGTTACTTTTAGATTCCCTGATTTCTGTGACTTCACACTCTCATACACTAAATTGCACTAACATCAGTCCTACACTGAATTTCTTTGACTTTAACAAAAAAAACCCCCAAAACACAGGATAATCGCACATCAAAATAAATGCACTATGTGTCTAATCCCAACCCCTCCTTTGCAAAAGATGGAGGGCCTCATTGCAGGAGCAAGGCTGTAGTTCCATTACATGTGGAAGAGGACAGGATAGAGAGAGGCTAGATGGGAGGTCTGTCTCCTCATTGCACCCCTGAAATGCAGCTCCATGCAGGCTCCCAAGACAGCACCTCTTACAAGCAGGATCAAAACAAGTAGGAGGCAGGGTCAGAGGATCCATGACTGCACAAATCTTCTGGTTCTTTCCCCACAACCACAACGGGGCAAGAGGAAAGGCACTATGGCTTCTAAAACTACTCCAGCCTTTAATCTAGAGTACCAGCAGTGGAGCAACTCTTTTCTCAGAGCTAGTGCATAGGAAGATTCCTTACCACTTTGCCCCCAGAGATCCTCAGCTATTACTCAGGCTGGCACCAGAATTTGGGCTGAGTACGTTTGTATCATATTTTTAATGTATTGTGAAATTCATATTAGGGCAAAATATAAAGGAATATACAAAAGGAAAATGCATCTTAGTGATCACATTTATTTCAAATGTTCACTAATTGAAATGATTACAGGTCTGAAGCTCAGATATTCATAGATCCATATAGTTTAATGCTAGAAAGGGCCATCGATCATTTAGTCTGACTGCTAGTATAACCCAGGCCACAGAATTTCATCCCTGTATTATTATTATTATTTGCATTATCACAGCACCTAGAAGCCTTAGTCATGGACCAGGACCCATTGTGCTTTGTGTTGTACAGACATAGAAGACAGCCCCTCCCCAAAAGAGGTTACAATCTAAGTGTAAGACAAGAGACAACAGATGGCTACAGACAGACCAACAAGGGTGTACAAAGAAAAAAAATGAGATAATATTTGAACCCAATATCTGCGTTTGACTAAAGCATATCTTCTAGAAAGGATACCATCTAGAGATGGAGAATCCACCACTTCCCTTGGTAGCTTATTCCAAAATATATAGCTGAAGTCCATGAAGCTACACTGATTTATACCAATTGTGGATGTAACTCACAATCTTTAACTTTATAGGGCCCACTTTTCAACTTCTTACCTGACCTGTAATTTCACATACACTGCCATGGTCGAATGACAAAGTTGCCACATCCTGCCTCAACAACAGGATGTGCACGTATAAAGAGAGATCACATACTAAAGAGTGGGGCCATTATATTTTAGAGTAGTAAATTCATTCTGCGAAGAAGAATAAAGTTCAAGAGCCTTAGAAACATTAGTAAATATTTCCCCACCCTTCCCATCATGCTCATTACTGAAAATCCATGAGAACTGTCGGACTGGAATGTTTTGGTTTGAAGCCTGATTGAATCTTGGACAAGATGCTGTGCAAAAAAGTATTTTATTCCAGCAGTCTACCAATCATACTAACAGTTGTTGATTTCACCACTCTTCAGAAGTGAAAATCTCTATTGTTATAGCCTCCAAGCCAGAGAAAATCTGCCAGAGGTAAAAGAAGCAGTGAGCATAATTAGACTTGGAGGAATTTCATTTTATTTGTTATGAATTTTGATGGATAATATTGATGTTTGTTTCCATGTACTCCCTCCCTCCCCCCATTTTAATGACCTAATTATTTTCACCCCCAGGATACTGAAACTTCTGATACTAATTGTTCTTTATTTCTAATGTAATGGCCATAGAAGTCAAGATTAATAACATATTCATAAATAAAATCTTATTTCATGAGATTCAATTCTGATAGATTGCCAAATAAAACAGCAGGAAAGCACACCAGCTGTCCAGAAGTACAATATTTCATGTTTTCCACTATCCCCTTCTGTAAATTTCACTAACTAATGATGGAATTTTTTTAAATTGGTTTTCAGCAGAAGGAACAAAGATAACGATTATGTACAATTACTTGTTCAAATCTAATCTTTCCAAGCCTATTTGTAAGTGAGAAGCTAATAAAACTGCTTACTCCCTTGCTGATTTTGTAAGTCTAAATTAGAAAAGTTTAGCTATAAACTTAAAAGCACAGAAGTTGATCATGTTTGATAAAACACTAACTAGAACAACATATTAAGAAATCAGATTTCCAAAGCTCTCCCTTCATTTTTTCCCCCAAGATTCCAGCTCAGTTAAATTTGGTATTTAAAAATGGATAACAGTTCCTTATTGTGATTTGTTTGTTAATTTGATAGGTACACATCCACTAGGAACTGAGCTGAGAAACATTTCACACATACCATCAAAGAGCCATCAGATATTAAATACTTTCAGACACTATTGAGTATGACTCATTTCATACTAGTGATCTAGATGTGTAAGGCTCTGGCTGACATTTTCAAAAACAGGTGGCTAAAGTTAGGCTCCTAAATACTTATTTAGGCACCCAAATAAGTGCCCTGTTATTCAAAAGTGTTGTGCACTCAGGTGCTTCCCATATTTTAATTGACTACAATTAACAATTATTTTTGTTTGGTAAAATGCTAATGAAAAAACTCACAGCTGAAAAGAAAAAATGTTAAACACAATGAATGAGGAAGAAAAATATTTTCAGGTATTTTCTTTTACAGCTTTCTAATTCTAGCATCTACATGAAGAAGAACTTGTTTGTTTTTGACCCTGAAAAAGTAGAAAAGCCAGAGACTCCATAAAGTCCACTAGGAACTTTTCTATTGCTATTGGTTTTACATGGAAGGTGCACAGACACTGTGGTGATAAGTAGCAGTATAAAATCCTAAAGTAGTCACATCATGTCTAATATGATGAAACAAAGTTCTTCATGTGACCTGGAGTGACCTGAACCCAAGGTAACAAATTTTCAAAGTTGTAATTTGGTTTATTTTGTTTTGTTTATAGATGGTAGCATTTCATCAAGATTTTCCAAAAGAAAATGAGCTATTTTAACATGCAAAGTGTCTTGGGCTGGGTTAGTCATTACATCATCCTCCAGAGATATAGAAGCAACTAGAATGAAAAGTTTTGGAATGTTTCTTGCACACAAATACTTCTTTTTTTAAAGCTCTTGTAACCTGCCTTCTTTCTGAATCACTTTTAAACATAGCCATTAGCTTAGAAGGAATCTTTGCTCTTTTATCTATGTTTGTTATCCCCTATCTCTTCCACAGTTATTCTCATTCTGTTATACTTAAATGGAATTGTCTCAACCAGCCAGTCGATTGGGACAACTAGTTAGTGATCCACAACAGACTAGCTCTGAATAATTTTATCATGGTCAGATCATTGCTCCCTGATTGGCTATTGAAGACCCTTGAGTAACCAAATCAAAGCACAAAGATTTGAATATTGAATGCATCCATGTGCAGCACAGATCTCATAACCTCCACTCTTCACCATGAGAAAATGGGTGTTGATCATAACTATTCATCCCCACACTCAAATTATGAGCATCTGCTGTAGATTTCTCTCTCCAAATACATAGATATGAACATGCTCAGAACTCAGAGATACCTAGTGCTACCTAATGAGGAATGGAAGAAATTTCCCCCACTAAGAAATGATGTAATGCATGTGGAGTTCATGATATATAGTTGGGGACTTGCTACACCTGAAAAGAGGTGTAGTCTGCTAAATCTTGTGGTTTTCTGTCATTGTGCAAGGCAGAAGGACTATGATTCTCAGCCTACTAGGGGCGCTGGAACAATTTGTATAGTGGGGGTGCTGAGAGCCATGGAACCAAACTGTAAACCCTGCGTATGATGGAAACCACTTCAAGCAAGGGGTGCGGCATCACCCCCAGCACTTCTACTTCCAGCACCTATGCACCCTATCAAGGCACATCTCCTTTTGGTCCATGGTAGCACTAGCAGCTCACATACCCCACATCTGTAGACAAATTATGATTGTCCACGTAGGGTTGCTCTGAGGGGCAAAAGGGCTCCTTGTGCCCTCTCCACCACCAGGACACCCAATAATTGGGCCCTAAACTTTTATTGGTGACCAATCCGACTGAAGGATCCTTTCCAATAGACTTCAGGTTTGTGCCTAAAAAAGAGCTCCAATGTTTTCTAATCACTTTCAGCAACTTAAAAATGAAGATCATTATAAACACCAATCTTAGCAGCATATTAATATCCTTCCCCCTCCAATATATTTAATCCTGAAGGGCCGATGCACTGGCTTCTATTTTAGGAGGTGAAAGCAGGTAGTCACCAAAGTTTTATTAAGAACAGAATTTCTTCAAGATTTTGCATCACTTAAATAAGTCATAAACAAAGAGTGGTGCAGTATTTACTGTGCCATTAAGGTAAACAAAAATATCAACCCACAGGTAATTATGAAACAGATTGACTCTGGCAGGTGGGTTTCAGCAATCTGGTTCTGATTTTCAAACAAGGGATTAGAGCCAAAACATATCCTTGCTATAATAAATTAACTATATTCCAATACTTATGTGGTTCATTTCTTTGCACTTCTACTTTCATTTTACATCAGCGAAGGTTGGAATTTTTGATTTAACAACAGGCCTTTTCAGCTCTTAATCTGCATTGCACCAAGTGTTCTTTTTATTGTAGAGCTCTTGGATTTTGCACGGTGAACCCTGAGATGAAAAGTGAACCAACTAGGATACCTGTTCAGTGCAGACCCCAAGAAAGAAATATATGTAGTCTATTTATTAGGCAAGGGGAAACTCAGACATTAAATGGGTAGTCAATGAAGTGGAGAGATACAAGGATCCAGAGGACAGGAGCTGCAGAAAAGAAATCTCTTGCACCAACAACAGTGATACCAAAAGACAAGACACAGAGTACAGCATTAGTCAAGTGGAGGGAGCAAGGAGAGCACTAGCAGAAGATTGTAGCAAGTTTTTAAATCATTTTAAAAACTGAGGGAAATGGTTAATTTTATTTGTACTAAGATCTTTAATACAAACTAGTTAATTACTTTGGGTAACATTTTCAAAAGTTCCCGAGTGATTTAAGATCCCCCTGCTTCCCGCAGCTCCCATTGGCCAGGAACGGTGAATTGCAGCCACTGGGAGCTATGGGGGGCCGTGCCAGCAGACAGTTAATGTCAGCAAAATGTCTCGCGGCTCACGATCAGATTACCGTCATGGGCTGCATGTGGCCCGTAGGCCACACGTTGCCCACCACTGGACTAGATGATCACAATGATCCCTTCTGGCCTTGTAATCTATGGATCTACAAAACTTTGCCCACTTCTCATATCCATTCAGAAGGCTTCCGTAAAGATAATTCTCCAAGGCCATCATTCTGACAAAGTCACCCCTCTCTTTACATCCCTTCTCTGCCCCCACCTTCTCTATCCCATCAAACATTAGCTGCTTGTCTCCACTTTCAAAACTCTTCATAGCTAATCCCCACCTTACCTATTATCTCACTGACTATTGAGATGTCAACTCCCACCTCTGATAAGCCCATGATCCCATCCGCCACTGCCCACTTGTTATATTTACAAACAAAAACTTTTGTGCCTTCTTCCATGCTGCCCCTCATACTTGGGAGGAGCTTCCAGTGCACATCTGCAAAACTACCCCATATCCTTCTTCAGATCCCTCCTCTTTTGCGTTGACACCTACAAAATAGTTGACAATGGCTAGGCCTGCCTTGGTCTGTCATGCTGACCAATATTGTGTCATTGTTATTTCCCCTCTGTCTGTCTGTATCCATTTCTTGTCTCCTGTTATACCTAGACTGTAAACTTTTTGGGGCAGAGACTGTATTTATTCTGTGTTTGTGAAGCACTGAGGCTGCTAGACATTTATTAAAATAAATAAATAGATAATAAAGCCATTGCATATATACTAAAAAACAAAAGTCAACATGCTATCACTACATATGAAAAATTAGTGATGATACATGTCAAACTAAAGACTACAAAATACAAGATCACTGTAACTTAAAAGCAACTTACTTTTAAAGAAGAACAGGAGTACTTGTGGCACCTTAGAGACTAATAAATTTATTTGAGCATAAGCTTTCATGGGCAAATAAATTTGTTAGTCTCTAAGGTGCCACAAGTACTCCTGTTCTTTTTATGGATATAGACTAACACGGCTGCTACTCTGAAACCTTACTTTGAAAGGTTCTTTACCTTTTTTTCCCCTGTAACAGCTAGTAGCATGGTCCACTGAATACCACAAAGGATAGGAAATAAACAATTGGACCAGATCCTCAGCTGATGTAAACTGATATAGCTCCAATGCGTCTCAGTCGACTTTGCCCATGACTGATGTGTGACCTCAAAGCAGTCACATGTCCTCTTTGTGCCTCAATTTCCTTATCTTTAAGTAAGAAAATGTGGGTAATACTTTCCTTTGTAAAGTCCTTTGCATGTAAATCACTATATCAATGACATTTTTTGTAATATCTAGCAATATAGTAAATTGAAAAGGGCAGCATTTTGACAGAGAAACATTCTCTTCTTCAATTCACTCTGTGAAGCTCTGCTATCGCATAATCTGTAGACATGTGAATGAGTGAAGAATAGACATTAGGAATCTGCAAAGCCCATCAGAGAGAATTTTATCCAGACTGCCATTCAAATAGAATTGTTCAAAAATGGTAACAATTCCACCATATCCAGAAAGGCCAAAAGGACTAAATTTTGCCTTTGGAGCAGGGAAAGGTGGCAAATTCAAAATTAATAAAAGGCAATACTTTTTTCCCAGAATACATAATTTGACTGTAGACCTCATTGTCACATGATGTCATTGATGCCAAGAACATAGCAAGAGTCAAAGGTGGATTGGATGCTTGTGTGTTTGATTTAAACACTGTAATTTTGCTAATCTTTAACTATTAGGGATTAGGATGAGACCTTCATGTGGGACAGATTATCCAACGTGCTTACTCTGAGGTTTTTTGCACTTTTCTCTGAAGCATCTCTTGCCAGACATTATCAGAGACAGAATACTGGATTAAATAGACCAGGGGTCAGCAACCTTCAGCACGCGGCCCATCAGGGTAATCTGCTGGCGGGCCACGAGACATTTTGTTTATATTGACTGTCCACAGGCACGGTCCCCCGCAGCTCCCAATGGCCATGGTTCACCGTTTACGGCCAATGGGAGCTGCAGGAAGTGGAGGCCAGCACATCCCTGCGGCTCCCATTGGCCAGGAATGGCGAACTGCGGCCTCTGGGAGCTGTGGGGGGCCATGCCTGCAGACGGTCAACAAAATGTCTTGCGGCCCACCAGCAGATTAACCCGACGGGCCTCGTGCCAAAGGTTGCTGACCCCTGAAATAGACTATGAGTCTGAACCAATATGGCAATTCCTACATTTCTGCCTTTTGGAGAAAAGTCAATTATAGATTCAAATGCCAACCAAAAATGCAAGCCACAACAATTATATGCATCTGCATGAACATATTGGATACTTTGGTTCCCAGATGGCTAATTTCTTCACATAAAATGTGAGCATACTTGAAAGGATGGCTGTAAACACAATTATGAGAATGCAAAACTCAGGCTGAGTTGAGGCAAGTTGAATTATCGGTCTCTAGAAACACTTTAAAAAGGCAAATATTTGGATTTATTATTATTTTTTTGTGTCATGCATCAAGTATCCAGTTCCCATTGTGCTAAGCACTATACACACACGTAGTGAAGACAGACTTCAAGTTCTTACAGGAAGGGACTTAGTGCATGGATGCTTATTTTTCATTCTTGTGCCAACCTCCAGCTACACATGTCAGTTAGGTAGGCTGACAATCACCTCTTCTATTCATCAATAGCCAGGAACCTCTTGTGTAGATGTAAGTGATTTTTTTGTTAGAACTGTTTAGACCTTGTCTAAAGAATATCCCAATAAGACGAAAACAATACAATAATATTACATATTAGGAAATTAGTGCACAATAAATGCATGTACATATTGCTAAGGACTGTGTGTGTGGAGTTGAATCCAATATGAGACTTTATATCTCAATAGCTGCTGTGCAGTAGAAGTAACCGGACAACATCCAATTTTAACAGCAGCTGGCGGGTGAGTAGATGGAAACAGATTTGAGCTCTTGCACAAACACTGTCATGATTTCCCAGATCTTTACTGCACCACATAAGAAGGAAAGGAACCTTTACTCCCTTGGATAATCATAGAATCATAGAATATCAGAGTTGGAAGGGACCTCAGGAGGTCATCTAGTCCAACCCCCTGCTCAAAGCAGGACGAATCCCCAACTAAATCATCCCAGCCCAGGGCTTTGTCAAGCTGGACCTTAAAAACCTCTAAGGAAGGAGATTCCACCAACTCCCTAGGTAACCCATTCCAGTGCTTCACCACTCTCCTGATGATAAACAGCCTGCATGCCCTCCAGCCAAAACTGCCATTTTAGGATGACTAATGACAGGCAGCTTCAAATCTTAATAACTCTGACAAACATGAGGTACAACTGTATCTACAGAACAAATACCGTTAAAAACAACCACCAACATATGGACTCTAATCCTAGAGAAAGAGAGATTTCGGCTTACTGCATAATGTAGGTACCCAACAGCCTACAGTTAAAAGCTGTTTTAGGCCCATTACTAGAGATGAGTTTTCTTCTCCCTGCAAAAACAGTTTGCTGCACAATATATACAAGGTTAAATATATGCTCCAACCTTTTCTGCCAGGTCTATGGCATCTACTCTGCTAAATGTTCCTCACTAAACACACACACAATCACTCCAGATTCTCCCATGTGTAACCCTTCTGCCAGGTGGAGCCAGCAGCAACCAGGGACGGATTCAATATCTAGGGGTTCCTTTCCATTGATACAACATAGAACCGGCTTCAGCCCCAACCCAGTAACCTGGGAAAATTACACACTACCCCTAGTGGCCTCTGAGAGGCAATACTTTCACTTGCAAGCACAGAGTCTGTGTGTAGAAAAGAAACTTTTAATAAAAGGAGGGAAGTAACTCGGCGTTAATTTGGGAAAACACCACAAACCTGGTTCACAAACAAACCTTGAGCAAAAGACTGACCCCCAAGTAAGTTGGGCAATGTCCTTTTCCCCTCAGGGTCACAAGTCCAGCAAATGTGAATGCATCAGACAAGCTGGCATGATCCTTTTATTGGGCTAAGAAAAAATATATATTATTACTCTACAAGTTTCATGACTTCCAAAACCCAGCTATAGAGGAAGAAATTAATTGAAAAGAAATTCCCTTTTTGAGACTAAAAACCAACTTTTTTTATTTTTATTCGTGTTCAATGAATTTTCTAGGAGTCAGTCCTGGTAAATATATTATTACTGGGCCAGCTGGTGTAGATTAGCATAACTCCACTGATGTGCAGCTAAGGATCTGGAGAATAAAATGATGCCAGTTGCCAATCTGGTCTGCTATTTTCTTTACAGCCATTGATATTTTTTAAGCTTTGATTTTTTTTAAGCTTTAAATGTAGAGAAAAGATAGAGTTAACAGGTTTCAATAGCTCTATTATATGTTCCTCTCTTTCTGTGGAGACAGCGAACTCAGTTCACCTGCAATTTGACCAAAAAAAAAAAAAGGTAATGGTTGAAATTTAAGTTCTGATTACAGCCTGGGAAGTTTACTTTTCAGGGCAGCACGAGTGTGTGCTTATTGTACATTTCCTGAAGACGCCCCTTCGAGCAAATGCTGCTGAATTTGTATCCATAAAATAAGCCTTAAGGGAGTTCAATTGAAGTTGTTATCTCTATGGAGATGTTTGACTTTAAATGATGCGGAAAAGGCTGAAACAGCACCAATCAGATCTGTACCTGAAAAGAAAGAGAGAGAGAGACTCAGACAATGATTACAGCTCTCCACAATGCTATTGATTTAAAAGTCAAGGGTGGGAAGGAGAGGTGGGATTTGTATTGTGCTGTCTTTTCAGTACAAAATTATAACCAACCAGAGAGGACAAATGCATTAAAGGGACCACAGAAAAGTGAACTGAATAATCAATTAATAGTAACTTCAACTCAATGAGTAAGTTATCAGTATCAAATATCCTCACACTAAATTAGGATATAAAACACCATCACTACCTAAGACTGAACCTACACATTAAACAGAACAAAAATCTGTGCTCCTCTTCAGACTCCACACAAAAATCACAAGTGCACATAGGTTTCACAAGATAAGAGAAGGGGCTCCAGCTAGGGGCTCCACCTGGGAATTCTAAAAGAGTAGCCTTATTGACTTCAATGGATCATCTGTGTAAGTACTAACAACATGAGTAAGGGTTGCAGGATTAGATCCTGGATGCCCAATCAGATTAGAGACCCTGTATTGACTTCTATGTGACATCACAGCACGCCAGTTCACCCTACCTAGCACAGGGAGTCTTAAAATTCACCGATATGGATCAAAGATCATAGAATGGAAGCATTTTTTTCAGGGTTTATTTTTGTTTTGTGACAGAATATTAGCCAATATTAAAAGCTCTCTTTTGTACTAGTGGAAATGGCTTGCACCTTAAGAGCACATGATAAATTAACTAATTTTTCAAATGCCCAATTTAAACTCAAAAATATGTAGCTAAATCCGACTATATTTTAAGCCATCACCCCCTCATGCAACCCTCCCACCTCTTGACCTTATCTTTTTCAGTTTCCCGCTCAGATACGTGTTTCATGAAACAAAAACCTGACTGATTTTCAAACTCAAAGCAAGTTCTTTCCCTATCGCAACCATCAGCTAATTTCCTTAAAACATCATCACATAATCAAAGGGCTCCAGGGACCATCATCCTAACTCTGTCCTGTATGACAGATGGAAGATTCCTTTCTTATAGGTCTAGAGCTCAAGGTTGACAGGAGTCCTTCAGGGAACAATACTCATTTTTTCCAAGTCAGTACCAGCTACAGGTCAACTATAGCACTAACTATTAAAAAACCAAAGACTTTTCCTGTTGATCTGTCAGTGCTCTTTAATGTTAACCTGATGGGCGTACCCATTCTTAATACAATTGTACAAAGCATCAACAAAAGAGCATACATGCATATTATTTTCTGAACTGAACATTTGACCTCACATATTGTTGCCCAGCTTTCATTGGACAAAAATATCCAAGTTATTTGTGTTTGGCCCATTCCCTCCTCTTAGCTCCCTCAATGCTCTTAACCGTGCATTAAAGAACAAAATTGGTAACCTTCACTGGTGTAGCTACTTACGTCTAAACCTCAATAATTAATCCCAAGTGGATGACAAATACTATGCAATTTATTCTCTGTTTGGCTGCAGCTTGAAGGAGCATGTACTCTGAATTAGTGAGCTCTTTGGGTTCAATCTGGAAAGCATATGTTTCCCTTCCATCATTCAATCCATCAAAATGGAAAAAGGTCTGGGAAAGGCACATGGCGCATTTTGATATTACTCATTAACATTAATGTCCTTGTTATAAAGGTATGTTTTATTTGCAGGTAACAAACAGCCCCATGGGCATCTGGGAACACTTTGAATGATTGCCAGAAAAAAAGAAATTTGGGTCATAACTAATGATCAACATCCTCTTTTACTCAAATGAAGCCGTCATAATGTGTCAATCCTTTGGGGGAGCAAGGACCTTTCACCTTACTGAGACCTGCAGTAGCATTAACCTATGCGAGTGAATAGTCCCTTTCCTTTAGAGAGTAGAAAATGGGATCTATACAACAATGTGCACACATATGACACTAAGTATAAAAGAAACTGAGGCTGATTAATTAAGATAGTGGGAGACACAAAAGATGCAGTAGCCTAGAGCATAATACTATACCTTAACTGAAATTGCCTTATTCATCTATGGAACTCCTGTTGGCAGTTTCTCACTGGCATCAATGGTACAGAAGACCAATATTTTATTGCCCTATCATCATTTTGTAACAGATCCATGAAGATGTTACATATGAAATTTAAGCCACAACTCCAGAGATTTTGGGGAAATCTGGAGTTCATGCTGCTGCCCTAGGATTCTATCAAGTCAGTCTTCTACAGAGTTATTTCTCTCATACAATGGAAAAATGTTCAGTGTGGCTGGCCAAAAATTTTCCATCAAAACCAGTTTTTCCAACAGAAAATTGGATTTTAGATCAAACAATTTTTTTTGCGAGACACGTCTCCTTTTCGTGGAAAATGTTTACTTATCAAAAAAACAGAGTTTTCATTTTTCAGACAAAGACTGAAAACTTTGAGTCAAAAACAGAACATTTAAATTCAGAAATACGGTGGCAGTGCCTTGTGTTTGGCTGCCTCATACCTCTATTCTATTCTATGGGTTGGGCTGCCCAGCCAGACTACATCTCCCATGAATGCACCTTGGCCATGGGAGTCCCATGATGCACTGTGGCTACTCTGCTAGAGGGGAAACTGAAGTGCATTAAGAGAAATGTAGTCCAGCCAGGGAGACAATCCCACAGAGGAGAATGGAGGTATGAGACACTAGAATGACAACTCCTAGGATGCACTGTGATGGCATTTCCAACCAGAATGTTCTGTTTTTGATTTTGTGCTGAAAAGCCAAAACTTGCCATGGAAAATTTCAACAATTCTTTTTTCAAAATTTTCTACAGATTTTTTTAACCAGATCTACTGTTCTTTACAGCAGTGTTCTTAGTTAATAAGCACAATGTGCTCTATACTGTACAAGATACAAATAAAGACAATTTGCTCTCCTTTGCACTTGATTCTTCCATGAGTGAGGGGGACTAAGGCCATGCTCTCTTTGCAGTGGTGCCAGTGCTATGGACTTTTTCTGGTCCGTGAGTGCTACTATGGCCATTGTGCTCAGAAATGGGCAAAAATGTTCAACCGAAACTATTTGTGGCAAAAATGCAGATTCAGTGACACCAACACATTTTATGAATTTGTGTTGGTTTCAATGAATTGTTCATGGGGCAGGGGAGAATCTAAAAACTTGAAATGGTTCATATGGATATTTTCTAAAAGAAATGTAATATTTTAGTTCAAATTGACTATTTTAAAAAAAAACACATTTTAAAATGCTCAAAATCTAAGCAAAACAAATAATTTTTCAATTTTTTAGACTTAACAGCAAACTGAATCCCTCCAGATTACCATAAACATATATCCCTAAGTGTCTCAATGTATAGTACTCACCAAAGGAAGGAACAATTATTCCATGGCTATCCCATAGAATACAGATCATAAGAACGGCCATATTGGGTCAGGCTAAAGGTCTATCTAGCCCAGTATCCTGTCTTCAAACAATGGCCAATGCCACGTGCTTCAGAGGGAAGGATCAGAACAGGTAATCATAAAGTGATCCATCCCCTGTCGCCCATTCCCAGCTTCTGGCAAATAGGAGCTAGGGACACCATCCCTGCCCATTCTGGCTAATAGCTACCAATGGACCTATCATCCATTAATTCATCTAGTTCTTTTTTGAACTCTGTTATAGTCTTGGCCTTCACACCATCTCCAGCAAACAATTCCACAGGCTGACTGTGCATTATGTGAAGAAATACTTCCTTTTGTTTGTTTTAAACCTGGTATCTATTAATTTTACTTGGTGACCCGTGGTTCTTGTGTTATGAGAAGGAGTAAATAACACTTCCTTATTCACTTTCTCCATACTAGTCATGATTTTATAGACCTCTATCATATCCCCCCTTAATCATTTCTTTTACAAGATGAAAAGTCCCAATCTTATTAATCTCTCTTCATACAGAATCTGTTCCAAACCCCTAATCATTTTTGTTGCCCTTTTCTGAGCCTTTTCCAATTCCAATATATCTTTTGTGAGATGGGGAAACTATATCTGCCCACAATATTCAAGATGTGGGCATACGATGGATTTATATAGAGGCAATACGATATTTTCTGTCTAATTATCTATCCCTTTCTTAACGATTCCCAACATTCGGTTCACTTTTTTGATTGCCACTGCACATTGAGTGGATGTTTTCCGAGAATATCCACAATGACTCCAAGATCTCTCGAGTGGTAACAGCTAATTTATTCCCCATCATTTTATATGTATAGATGGGATTATGTTTTCTAATGTGCATTATTTTGCATTTATCGACATTGAATTTCATCTGCCATTTTGTTGCCCAGTCACCCAGTTTGGAGGTCCCTTTGTAGCTCTTTGCAGTTTGCTTTGGACTTAACTTTTGAGTAGTTTTGTATCATCTGTAAAATCTTAGTCAATCATATTCTAACATTTGTCATTGTAATTCAAGAGTCCTTCATTGAACTGTAGTTTAAAACTCTTCTGTGTTGCTGTAACTGAAATGACATTCCAGATTTGTGTTTGTATAATGTACATCTCAGATTTCTCCCTAGATGGTCCTTTACATATCAAAGAAAGGAACCTCCTGTTGAAATGTTTTCCTATTCACTTACCCTGGAAAGTCACACATATGTTTTTAAAAAGAACACATGCCTGAGCAGGAGTTGACACTGACTGGAGTTTGGAACTTACCTGCAACAACAGGATACCCTCTTTGTGTACAGCCTGACAGAACATGGGCTATATAGTGCCATAGATCCATTCACAGGACTCTCATTATTGGCTGCAATAGAAACTCTGTTCATATAAAGACAGAATTTGGCCCAGATTAAGTTGTGCACATAGATAAAGCATATATGCCAGATCTTCAGCTGGTGTAAACTGGTATAATGCAGCTATGGTGATTTACACCAGCTGAGGACCTGGTCCTATGGCTCAGAGGGAATCTCTCCATTGGAGGTGGAAAATGTAAATTCCAGCTAAAGTAGCTATATCCACCCTAGCTCTAATTGACTGAACTAGTGTGCTGGGTGTAAACTGGTATAATTGAGTTTTGGTAATTTACACCAGCTGAGGACCTGGTCCTTCAGCTCAGTGGGAGGATGTTGAGAAATTGGAGAGGGTTCAGAGAAGAGGCCACAAGAACGATTAAAGGATTAGAAAACATGCCTTATAGTGATTGAGCTCCTTTAATCTATCTAGTTAGATAACAAAGAGATGGTTCAGGAGTGACTTGATTAGTCTATAAGTACCTATCAGGGGAACAAATATTTAATAATGGGCTCTTCGATCTAGGGGAAGGTATAACAGGATCCAATGGCAGGAAGCTGAAGCTAGACAAATTCAGACTGAAAACAAGGTGTAATTTCTTAATGGTGAGAGTAACTAACCTTTTGAACAATTTACAGAGTCATGATGGATTCTCCATCACTGACAATTTTTAAAATCAAGATTTTATGTTTTCAAAGAAGTATGCTCCAGAATGACTTTGGGGTAAGCTCTGACCTGTATAACACAGGCCATAGGCTAGATGATCACAGTGTCCCTTCTGACCTTGGAATCTAGGGATCTCTGAAACTATATTTACTCTAGGTTTCAGAGTAGCAGCCATGTTAGTCTGTATTCGCAAAAAGAAAAGGAGTACTTGTGGCACCTTAGAGACTAACTCTAGTCACTCAATTAGGCTTCCTACCTGAATAAACTTTATATCTTTAAACCCAAAGAACTCTTCCTATGCTGTTCTATTTTCGGAGTGTAATTTTAACCATCCTGTCAACACTATGTAAACTCACCACTTTTCCCATCAGGACTCATAGCACTGTAAAAGTAGTGCACTCTGTGAGTTTAATACTTAGAGGAAGGGATGAAGGGGCAAGTGCTGATTTTGATAGCTTCAAACTTGGCATCTTTTCTCCATAGAGGTGCTTTCCACCAGCCCCCCAAAACCACTGGTCTGCAGTGAAGTATACAAGACTGACCTTATGCCCAAGACACTGCAGCCAGCTGGCAGCCTGTCTGCAAAACAATTAGTGTCCTTGCATACTAGAAGTCTTCTGTTCAGGATATTGCTGGTATCACATCACCTTTCCAGGCTGAAAACGTTTTCAAGCTGTTGCCTGTGCCTAGTTTCTGTTTTATTTGGAAACTCGGGTGAATACACTGAAATAAAAAGAAATGGTTTGAGTTTGCTACACTCCCAGAAATGTAAGGCATGACCGAAGAAGGGCAAAATACTCCCTTCATTGGTGATGAATATAATCTATTAATTAAATTCTCTCAGCTATAATTCCCATCCCTTGTCTTTGGAATGTGGTGCCTGACTGCTCATTAGGCATCTGCACCAAGACAATATTCTCTCCTCCTCTCCCCCTGAAATAACATGTGTTGAATAGTTGATCTAAATTGAGACAGATACCCAATTTCCACCTGTTGAGCATGAAAAAAAAAATCAATAACCCTCTAAAGCATTACATGTAGTTACAGAACAATGATTTTTTTAAACAGCTCATGTTTTTTTGGAAGTCATATAAGAATTGTTTTTGCAAATGTTGCGTGCAAAAATGAAAACTGCGCCCATGAGTTATTGCATCAACAGAGATGATGGATGGGAATATGAATTAGTGATCAGTGTTTTCTTCCAGTAGGACTGAGTGCATTAATCACATGTTCCTTAACAATCTTACTTCCAAGGCTATGCAAGGAAATCAGAGAGCCTTTTCTAGCCCTGAAATCAAACTCCTCTGGTTTTCCAAAGACATTTCCATTGGGGCTGCTACAGAACCGCACATGACATGAAGCCTACAAAAAACCTGTCAATTATTAGGCTGTAAAGTGTTGAGACCACAGCCTATCATGCTGGCCAATATTGCCTCATTGTTTTCTTATGCTCCCCCATCTATCTGATTCATCTTTTGTCTCTTGTCTTAGATTGTAAGCTCTTTGGGGCGTAGACCTTCTGTTTGTTCTATGCTTGTGCAATGCCTAGCACAATGAGGTTTTGATCCCGGACCAGGTCTCTTAGAAGCTACGATAACACAAACAATAATAATAGTAAGATGTCCCTGAACCTGACTACGAAGGGCAAAAATATGTGTAGTGGAGAGGATTACAGGATGTGGGAACAGGCAGTCTGGAGTGCAAGGATAAAGAATGGTTTTGAGCAGTAATATATTTGAGCATTTTGAAGGTCTACATTAATGACTATGGTCTTCCTGCTGTGGCAATTGAGTGGAGGAAATAATAATGGAGATTGAAAGGCATTCGGCATTTGACCTCTTGTGACCCAGCCATTTTTAGTAGAATACGATAGGGAGTGGGCACATCTGCTCTCAATAGTAAATGTAAAGAATGACCTGCAGCTCTAAGGTCTGAGAAACATAAACTTGTGTTAAAGGAGCAACATTAAGAACCCCTGTAGATTCAATAGGACTTTATGGCGCAAGAATAATTCTATACTCTGCACAATTTTTTTTCTCTTGGAAATCTTTAAAATAATGTTGTGTCAACTACTGATGTTGAAATCACAACTACAACTTGCATCTACGAGGAGTTGACCAGCTAGCTATGGACACCATGCAGGTGCATAGGCTTCAGTAGGCAGAGCTGACAGCTATCATGCCTTGTTCAAAACAAATGCAAAGCACAGTTCAATTCAACCTCCTGAGCACCCACCTGCTCTGCTCCCAATGCTAAGAAATAAACATTGCTCTCAAACAGAGCTGGAAACACATCCTGGGTTATATTGCGACATGCCATTAGGTGAGTGAGAAGTGGGATGATATATACAAGGAACTCTCCCCACCTTGCATGGCCCATGGAAGGGCCTATCAGTTGCAGTCCCTGAAATTAACTTGGCATCACTGTCATAACCTGGCTCCACCTGGGCACAGCAGTGTATTTGCACACAAATGACTGCAAGACCAGGGCTCTAGTGATAGATGTAGTCCCTGCTTCAAAGAGGTTACAATCTAAGAAGACAAGCAACGGACAAAGTGGGGGAGGAAGAAGACAATGGAGTTTATATGATTTTTAATAAGAACATAAAAATGGCCACACTGGGTCAGACCAATGGTCCGTCTAGCTCAATATCCTGTCTTCTGACAGTGGCTAGTGCCAGGTGCTTCAGAGGGAATGAACAGAACAGGGCAATTATCAAGTGATCCATCCCCTGTCATCCAGTCAGAGCTTCTAGCCATCAAAGGCTTAGGGACACCCAGACCATGTGGTTATATCCCTGACCATCTTGGCTAATAGCTATTGATGGACCTATCCTCTAGGAGCTTATCTAATTCTTTTTAAAACCAATTATACTTTTAGCCTTCACAAGATCCCATGGCAATGAGTTCCACAGGTTGATGATGTGTTATGTGAAGTAGTACTTCCTTATGTTTGTTTTAAACCGGCAGCCTATGCCTTTCACCAGGTGATCTCTTGTGTTATGTCAAGGGCTAAACAACACTTCCTTATTCACTTTTTTCACACCACTGATGATTTTATAGTCCTCTATCAGATCACTCCTTAGTCATCTCTTTTCTAAGCTGAATAGTCCCAGTCTTTTAAATCTCTCCTCAAAGGGAAACTGTTCCATACCCCTGATCATTTTTGTTGCCCTTCTCTATACTTCTTCCAATACTAATACATCTTTTTTGAGATGAGGCGATCAGAACTGAATGCAGTATTCAAGGTGTGCGCAGACATGAATTTATATGGTGGCATTATATTTTCTGTCTTAACTATCCCTGTCCTAATGGTTCCTAATATAGTATTCGCTTTTTTGACTGCCACTGCATATTGAGCAGATGTTTTCAGAGAACTATACACAGAGACTCTAAGATCTCTTCCTCTTTCTTTATATCCACATATGCATTTGGACCACAGAAACAATATAAAAATACAGGTCTTTGTAGCCCACCATTTTCCTGGTATGTTTGTAACTAGTATATGACGTATGGCAATATTGTCTCTAGATTGTGAAGTGATCAGCTCTTTCAAAACGTAAGATCAAAACAAACCTTTAAAAACTAAACACTCCCTTTTCCTGTTGTCTTATGTGCAAGGCAAGCAGTCTGCAGAAAGATTTCCCCCCCCCTTTTATGAAGCAGGGGGTGGGGGAGAATAAAAGGCCTAGCCATGTTGTTCTTTACATTGATTAAAGCAACAAGAGCTGTAAGTTTTTTAGGACAGGGCCTGTCTATTGCTCAGTGTCTATACAGTGTCTATCACAATGCAGCCTCCATTTTGTTGGCTCCTAATCGCTACCACAATAAACACAATAATCATAATTAAACAACTATGTTATTTTTCTGTAAAGACCACATAACAGAAACCAGAATCCGATTTTGACTGCAGCCTGCAGCTCACTCTCTACCCTTGCAGCTCAGGGCCACACCTTTCAATATGGAGAGCAGCCTTTTATCTCTACACAGCCATAGCCCACAAAATGGAAGGCTACCATTTTGGTCTCTACACCCCACACAAGGCACAAGAAGATGGAGAATACAGGGAGCAGCATACACATACATATTTCTGCCAGAGCAACATCGAAGAAAACAAGCCCTGTACATAAGACTTATGTTGGGTCGGGGGGGGGGGGGAGGGTAGAATCCATATGTATCTCATGAAAGGAGTAGAGACAACCCTACACAACTTCCATAGCTGGTACTTCTACCTTGGACTGGAAAAGAGGCCACAATTTCTGTGAACCCTTTCTTCATTCCACTAGATCCACATGATCTCCCTTAGCTCATCCTACAAAACCCGTCCATATCAGCCAATGCCACTGGTGCATATACAGCTCTGTCTGCTCAAGGCCCTTTCCACAAATGATGGCAAGCCCCCATTCCCAACATAATGATGTCTTCATTGACAGCCTTCCATTGCTGGGATGCTGCTGACTGGCCGGATTTCCCCTACAAGGCATAGAGAAATATTTGTATCAATACAAACCAAACTTCCCCATAACAACTGACATAAGATAGTTGTAGTAAAGACACACAGCTTGGGTTTATGCTTTACAGTAGATCTGACCATTTGTTTGTTGTTGCTAATCATTTAATATGATTTTTTTCTTCTTCTGCCTACGAAGAACAGCAGACCAGTAACAAACTTAAAAGGGTGCAATTTGGAGAAAAAAAATATTATTTCGGAAGCATTTCCTGTGTCCTTCCTTATCTTACCAGCATCTTTCACTTTTCTTTACATTTTATCTTCTTTAAGAACACTTGTGTTACCGACTGAATCATCTATAAGGCACACATGAAAGGAGGGATGAAAAATAAGCTGTCTAAAGAGCACTACTCTTCAGGAAACTTATTAGCATTTATGGCGTGGTCTCAGGTTACATGGGTTGCATGGAAAGAACAGAGTTTATTTAAATGGCACAAAACACAACTCTCTAGAAGTCAAAAGAAACATTCAGGAACTGTATATTGAGTATGTAAATATGAGAAATCTCTTAGATTTGGGTCAAAGTGAGAAGCTGATAACAGGTACAAGTTATTTTTTTAAAAAGTAAGTCAGCGGGAACGACAGAACTTTTTAAACCCATTAGATGCAGGGAAATGCCATAGAATTCGGGAATGGTGTGCAATTTACAATGGGAGAAATCCCAGGGCTATCACATTCATGACCTACAGACATCCTATGTCTTACTTCCTCCTACCCCCACAAAAAAAAGAGACATACTTAAGGAATAGTTCCACAGACTTCCAAAGCTGATTTCTGCATCTGGAAGACTTCTGAGCTTTTTCAATGGCCAAGTCACAATCGTCACTCCCACATTAATAGAATCTGATTGCTACTGATGTGGATGATAGAAAAACCCTGGAAGTCTCTCCCTTGCAATAAAACAGAATATGTATTTACAGATGATGTGCATGTGCTGCCATATGCACAGCATACAATTAAAACCAAGGCTAGATCTACAGATTTCAGCTCTCCTTGGCTTGAAGAATGATAAAGAGTGCAGAGCTGACATTACTCTAGGAAGCAAAAATGCAAGTGTAGAGGGGGCATTACCTTGTTGTAGGAGGAACTTTTATTCCTCCCTGGCTTTGTTCTCTCCAAGCAGAGGGTCATGATCTGAACTTCCATTATGACTGTTTAAAAATGCATCAAAGGGTCGATGGATAAAAGAATGTTATTTTCCAAAACCACTGGGACACTTCCTGTCAGTTCACATAATTGAGTATTACAGTATTTAAATTACAAATTGAGGATTATTTTTACAGGTGTCATTTTAAATATAATATGAAATTTTTTGACATTACATCAGCCGCGCCACACAAACCAGCTGCAGTTGGCCTTGCATGTGTGATGCACATGGCTGAAATTTTATAATATGACATCATGGACTACAAAAACACACAGTATAAATAGACAATGTAATATTTGAGTGAGAAAATATATATATCACTGGACTCTCCTTCTAGAGCCCCAGATCTAGCAGGGACATGGAAATGTAAACTCTTATTAGAGTTCAGATCAAGAATGCTAAGAAAGGTCATGCAGAAGATGAGTAGAGGTCAGATAGACAGTGCTACAGTGCCCTCGCGTGGACACTAGTTGTTTGTGCATCTACATGCAATTACTTATGAGCAAAGAAAACTAATCCATGCTACATAATGAAGTTAAACAAACGAGACAGACTTAGCCCATAAGAGAGATACAGGTTATGCACACTGGCAAATCTGCAAACCAACACCAAAATGTTAGATCAATTAAAAACAGATCTTTAAAAATCCTGCTGGCTTTTTATCCACCAATTGGTGTTAGTGGCAACAAAGAATCTGCTTTCAACTGTTAACATTTTAAAAAGCCACACTAAATGAGATTATCTCTGTAATTTGTCAGGTTATTTTTATGGTTTTCATCAAATGCTATGTCTGGAAAGCAAAATTCTGCCTTTGCTCATTTATTGAAGTAGCTTGCAACTTCCTTGAGAAGTTATTGCATTGATTCTGAATGAAGTGCTCTGTTGCCATCAAACAATTCTGAGATCAATTGAAAAAAAATGTGTCAACAGCTTTATAATATTTTAATAAAAAGAATGTGAACAACAAATCTTAACAGAAAAATGAAAAATCTCCAGAACTTTCACTATTAGTCTGTACAAAAGTGAGACTTAGTTTTACTTAAATGAAATGTTGGGTTCAATCTAGCCACATTTACTCAGGCAAAAATCCTGTTGAACATTATTCATAAAGAAGGTCTACAAGACTGAAATCTCAGAAGGATACATTTCCAAAACACAGAACTACTGTAGGGACAGCATTTTAATCATGTGCATATCCATGATCCAAGATTTTAAGTTTACCCGGGAATTGTTTTATTGTCTGTTGCAGAGCTAGTTGGCAGAAAAGAATATTATTTCAGGGATCTGGAGAACAAATGTGCAATTAGATATATTGTTAGGTGTTAAGTAAAATTTTGGGTTTCTCCATTTAAAATGCAGAGGGGTCAATTCAGATATAGATTATAACTTGCTGTATCTTTGCATAGTGTAATGGTAACATGGCCTAGTGTGCTAAACAGCTAGCTTGTACTAACTAGACTCCCTAGAGGGCACAAGTTCAAAACCTGATAAATCTGCTCAGATCCCCAAAAGCATAGGAGTTAGGTACCCACATACTCTTGACAATCTGTGTTTCCCTTTTAAAATCTGTAGAATGAAAATTATTTCATAATTTTCTACAGAACATTTCTTCATTTTCCAACCAGCTCTACACCTTTGGGCATTAAACATCAATGTATTAATTTAAGCACATGAATGAAGAGCAAAGGATAGGAAGATGCTGAGTTTAAGTACATTTTTGTAAGATCTGAATATTATCTTGAACTGTTGTTTTTTTCCCCTATCCTTAGTGGGGGAAAGGTTTAGAATTCCAAAGACACATATGAATTAAGTTTAAAGCACAGAACCATGGTTCCTGTAATTCCTGGAGAGAACCAGGATGTGCTGTATGAGGCCTTTCTGGATTATCTTCAAGAGCAGTTTTTTACGTGTTGTGGATCATATGCCTCTGTGTGTTCCTTGTTTCTACCAGTCCCTCACCAACAGAATGGACAGTGAAAAGGGAGGCCAGAATTCGAGTCACTGAGCAGGAGGTCAGGCCTGTAGGTGGTTTGTTCTTTAAATACTAATGGAGATGAAAACTGTGCACAAAAGCAGAGGGGGATCAGGTTTCATGTTAATTAAGGAAGGTGCAATTCAGCACTAATGCTAGGCTACTCTGGATCTAACCCTAGAAAAAGAACAATGTGATAGAACTTACATTTGGGAACATGAAGCCATCCAGAAACTAGTGATCAGAACTTGGGCCAGTGGTCAAAGTAGATTGAAACAGAAGCAGGAGTGCTCATCCTTCCTGCCAAAGGGAGAGGGAACTCCCCTGAACTTGAATTCCTGGCTGAAGCTGGGTGAGATGAGCCCCCTTAAACTACTTTAAAGTCACCTCGTTTTGTTACATATTCAAAATGCAGACCGCTTCATTGAAGACAACTAAACATTCAAGTGAACGCGGGTCATATTTCAAAAATCAAGTGAAGTTTGTTGTTTTGTTTCAAAACTAGGTGAAACCAAGTGGTTTGGGCTCAGTTTCGCCTCAATGATGTTGGGTTCATTCACGTCTGAAATTCAAAACAAACAATATCAAGAGGATGTGAGCCCACGTGGACCAAAACCAAAGCAAATGTTTGCAGGAACCCCTGAGAAATGGAAGTGCTGAGTTCACACTGTTTTAATTATAACGTTAAATTTGAAAGATTCATATGGGTTAGAACCCATGGAAGTGAAGCACAAAGGAAAAGCTTGAGGAAAGCTGACTTAGAGGGAATGTAAACTGCCCTAAGGAATTTCGATTGGAATCTTATAATGTATAGGAAAACTACTGCAGAAAAGTGGGAACTACTTAAAAACCAGCTGGAGAGACCACAATTGAAATTCATCCTGGTTAAATGTAAACATCTAAAAGGGCAATAGAGATCAGTGTGGTTAAGCAAGGATGTAAAGAGTCATACACTGTGCACAAAGAACCTAACACAGGACCTTTAAAATATAACTAGGGCTGGGAACTATATAAAAAATAGGCAGAAGCTAGTTAAAATGAATAATTAGAGGAGTGAAGGGATTTAATGAATGTTAAACTGCAGAGAATGCTTCAGCTAACCATAAAGGCTTCTTTAAAAATATTCATGGAAGACACGAGGCTATTCAGAAGACTGGCCCATAAGCAGGGCTTGGAGCCAGGGACACAGATTTGACAGTGAATCGGATCTCAGTTCTGACTCTAAAGCCCTTCCTCCTGATTTACACCAGCATAAGGAGATCAGACCCAGAGCATTCAGCTTTTTTAACATTTCCTCATAAATAAATCGCTCCCTCAGGTTCCCCAGTGACTATGGTGCTGACTCTAGTCCATTTATGAATTTTAGGGAAATAAGGACTGAAAGAGCTAATGACTTGATGTCAGAGACACACTGATCTAAATCACTGAAGGCTCTGGTCTCAGTTTTTTACTTTGCACATCATTGCATATTTAATCCTGGGTGAAAATTCACCATTTCTGTCCAGGAAATGGATCCTTTTACAGCAAAAGGACAGAACTTCATCTGGGAACCAATTCTCCTATATTCATGAAAGTCTGGGGACAAAATAGCTTGTTAGATTGGAGACAAGCTCAGTCAGAATAATTGGGAGGGAGCTGCAAGTGTGGCACCCCATTGCTTGATTTTGGAACCCTCCTTTATTATTAGTTTGAATTGTTAATGTTATGCTTTGCCAGGACAACCAGTTACATCCATTTCAAAAGTCAGAGTGACCCTGCAGGACAAGGACCAACTTCTAAGTTTTCCTCCCTCCCTTATGTATGTAAACTGTTTCCTAATGGATAGTTAAATCGAATTAGTTCACCAGGAGCACCTTACAATGACCATCCCACAACAAAGCTGTTCAGAAGCATCTGACACAATGGAAAGTAAAACAATGCACTCTGAAGACAGGGCCTCAGCCTGATGTTTGGTGGAAGCGAGATCTTTGGGAGGTTCTTCCATTTCGATAGCATGAAGTACATTGTGAAAATCAAACTGCAACATTTTATGGCTTTTGCTTGAAAACAGGGCCGTTCTGGGTGAAATGATCTCAAAGTATTCCTGTTTACAAGGGATAAACCTTCAGATTTTTGAATTTTGAAATAAGGAATTTTGACTTGCAGATTTTTTCTTCATGAAAACACAGATGCTCCACCACTTTGCAAATATCAGTGTAGAAAATGCCACTGTGTGAAACTTGTGTAGGAAATCAACAGTCCGGGGACTCAAAATTACAAGGAGGCACATCTCATAACAAAGCTCATTGTTTATGAGGAGTCCTATGTCAAAGCACTCAGAGCTCTTTACAATAAGAGGTTATAAAAACACCCGCAATTAAAATAGAAATGTAACAAAACTGCCACCATAAGTTCCCAATCTTGTTAGATGCCCAAAGATGCCTGATAGGTGCTGAATGCTATTGTCACTGAAGCCAATGAGAATTGAGAGTGCTCAGCACTTCTCAGAAGATGCTCTGCACCTTATAGGGTCAGACTCATAATTACTAAGGGAATCTTACCATTGACTTCATTAAGAACAGGATTAGGCCCAAAGACAACACTAGCCTACATCAGGGACCTGATTCAAACACCATCAAAGCCAATGGGAGACTTCACTCTGACATCAATGTGCTTTAAGATCAGCAGTCCAAGGCCCTCTGCGGGGACATGAGTAGGTTTCAGGGGGTCCGCCAAAATAAACCAGAGAGCAGGGCCAGCATTAGACTCACTGGGGCACAGAGCAGAAAGCTAAATCCCAAGCCCTGCTGCTCACAGCCAAAGCCCAAACCCAAGTCCACGCTCCTCCTCCCCGGGCTGAAGCCAAAGTCTGAGCAACTCAGCTTCACGGGGTCCCCTGTGGCATAAGGGCCGTGGGCAATTGCTCTGCTTGCTACCCGTTAACACCAGCCCTGGCTTTTAATCTACTGAAAAACAGTTGTGGCATGGATGGGACATGGAATTTTTATAGCATGTTGGAGGTGGACCCCCGAAGGACAAAGGTTGAGAACTCCTGCTTTAGATCAGGCCTCAGAAGAAAAGGAGTAGCAGAAATAAATAAAAGGGGAATATTCTAAATACAGAGCTGATACTGGCTATAAGACTAATCACTTTAATGCAAAACAAGGTTTGTTGTTAAATAGATGAGAAGAAGGAATGTCCAGGCGAAACGAGTTCCAGACCCCAAAGGCCAGAATTGCAGAGACAAATGATGGTGGCACCCCTCTAAAAGCTGGGCGCCGTCAGAGTGAAGCTATTCACCAGGACAAGTCTCACGTGTGAGAACAGCATGGTGGCACTCCTGTCCACTTGTATTACAGGCCAAATACGGAGTTTGCATCAGAAAAGTTAGTAGAAGGTCTTTTGTGTGCAAAGTAAAATATTTTTAAATACTCCACAAAGGAATTTTTTTAGGTTGTTTTAAACAGTCATTAATCAGAGCATGGAAAAAAAACAGAAATGGAATATCATTTAACGAGCCAGCAATTAGCAGATTAACAGGTCTGTTATTTTTGTATCTTTTCCCACCGTATGATCTAATGAAATACCAGCGAGCTTTAAACACCCTAGTACAAGTATCATGGCAAACACAAGCCCATTGGAAATTACTGTGAATTTAGCTGTTGTAGAGCTAAAATACACTTGATGTCCTGTCCTTATCAATTTATCAGGAATGCTCTGTCAAGAGCTTGATATTAATGAAGACAGCTTATGAAAAGGCATATGCCTGGATAAGTTCCAGTGTTTAGGCATAGTAGAGATCTTAAGTAATTTAGCCCTATCTGTATATTCCAGAACAATGTAAAATAGTATCAGACTTCAGGGCCATGTAAAACATTTAACATAGAGCCAAATCAGAGGAATGTACAGGTGTCTTTTCTTGATCGTTTCCAAACCACCCCATCCCCTATACATTTTTATTTTTTTACCCATCGGAGAAAACCAAGGAGGGAGAATGCTTTCTGATTAGTAAAACTAAAAAGTTATGCAACAATGCAAAGGGAGGGTCAGAGTTCAAATTCAACATGCTGGATCGCTTGTCTCCCTCAATCTGAATCACTAAATCAGCAGCACTCAATTGCCATGATGACAGGAAGAATTTGGAAAGGGAGGAAGGTTGCACTAGTATTGAAGAAAAAATAAATCTATAAAACTATTGTCTTCATCTCTTTCCAAAGTCAGTGAATTTTTTCCATTTCAAAATATATATATTTACACACACACATATATATATATATATATATATATATATATATATATATATATAAATAAAAAATATATTTCTACTTTCTCCCAGAGAAGATGAGTTCATGCTCTAAGCATCAGGTCCAGCTAAACATCGTTAGGTTCAGTTTTAGCCCAAATTTAGGTTTTGCAGGGGAAAAAAAACAAACACTTTTACAGAACTTACCAACAATAAAAATATTTTACATATTTTAAAAAAATTCAAACACTCTCCCCTTCCCCCCAGTAAATATTCTCCCTGCAGTGTTTGCCATCCGAAGATTGCAGCATGTTAAAATCCTGAATGTGAAATTGACTGGTAATAAACTAAACTGAAGAGTCTATTTTGACTGAGAAATGCAACTAAGAGCAAAGAGTAAAGTACATTCTACTTGGAAAATTCTCTCCGTTTCAGTCCTCAGGAGCAATGCGAGCTCTGTGAATGATTCTGTTTTGCCTGGGCAAAAGAAAATATTGGGGAAAATTTTCAAATGCACCTAAGTGATTTAGAAAGCTAAATCCCATTTGCCAAAGAAATAGGCAGTTGGGGCCAGATTCTAAAGGTATTTAGGCACATAAAATTTAAGATAGATGCCTAGTGGGATTTTGAAAAGCTTCTAGCCACTGAACTCCTCCCACCAGGCATCTATCTCCATTGTTAGGAGCCTCAGTACCTTTTAAAATATAGCCCCCCCAAGGACTTACATCTCATTGACAATACAGGGACTTAGGCTGTCAAGTCCCTAAATCACTTCTGAAAAGACAGACTAAGTAATTGTTGATTTTAAGTAAGAACAAAAAAATTCATGAAGTTTTTAGACGCTCATTTTAGCAACTAAAATGCCTCCAGGGGGTTAAACCAGAAGTATCTGGAGGATATTAGTCCACAACAGCAAATTTATATACATGTAAAGCATTTTTTTCTGATCAAACATAGGAAGAAAGTTTAGGCACAGTGCCAACAAACATACCATACTGGCCCTCTAAAAGGGACTTTGACGAGGCAAATACACAGGAGCCATAACTTAGCAATAATAGTAAAATTGACAACACTTAGATCCTTTTTTGCTGTTTATTTTGAAAAGCAATCATTTACAGATTCACTTCTGTGAAGAACTGGGCCCTGCTGCTGCAAACTCTTACGCCATGGGAAGCACATGCAGATATCTTTGCAGGACAGGATCCCTAGTTACCAGTGCAGCAATCCTAACACAGCTGCAATTCCCATTGACTTCAATAAGTGCTATAGCAACTATGTTTTCAGATATTAAATTTTACTTCCATCAAAGTTTCACATGAGTCCAGGCTGCAGAATTTTGCTCACTGTCAGTTATTCTTTAGCTGTACAGTTCCATATTTTATTACACTATCATACATCAAAAGAATGCACGCACACATTATTAAAACTGTCAATTTTCTACCAGTCCAAAAGTTATAGATATCCCGCATTTTCAGTTTTCCACTTTCAATGGAAAAAGCCATTCCATGAAAAGGGAAAAGCATTGCCTTAAAAAAAAGTGTTCTTATTTACTTTTGTCCACCTCAAACAAGAAAAAAATCTCAAAAGTTAAAGATGCTCCTATCCTAGAGATTACTTAAAAGTAAATCAGCAGTGGTTATCACAGAGCACACGTGAAACATGAATTCTAAACAAAACTAAACTGAAATGTGGACACGAGGGAGAATCCAATTTTTTTTTCATATAAATCTTTGACAACACTATGTTGTGACAGAACACATTGCATTTCTTAAACTTGCAACTGACATGCAATTCAAAATGTCATTTTGTTGGATAAGATAGCAAAAATTCCAAGAAGCATTAGGCCAGAGGTAACTGTTAGTAAAGTATCATTTGAGAGTATAAAAAACTGAACCAATATTTTGTGAAGCCCTTCACAGTAGATTGTTAATATCCAGATTTCATTAGAGCCAAATTCTGCTCTTAGAGGTACATTAGGGGCTCCTATTAGAGTCAATAGAAGCAAGAAGTGTGTATTCCACAGCAGACCTCAACCCATTTTGGTATTTATCTTTGCAGACTAGCTCTACTGAAGCCTTGATTAGCCAAACTGAACGGGGCCGTGGGCAATATGCAAATAGTTTTTTGAGTAACAGGTTTTGGATAAGTAGGGAACTTTTCAGAGTTTTGTTTTGGGGAATAAGCTCTTAGGCCGCAAATCAGCAAAATTCATAGGCACAGGTATGACATTAAATGTGGCAGTAGAGTCCAAGTGAAGAGAATGGGACTATTCACATGCTTAAAGTGAGGCATGTGCTCAAGCACCTGGCTGAATCGGGGCCTTATTTTGGATCAAAAGAGGATGGTGATAAATAAGATTCAGATAATCAAAGTTTTATTATAACTCCAAATAAGAGTGCAAAGTAAACACTACTAGAGAGAGGAATTGTTTACCTATGTAAGGATTGAAGTCCAAATGTATCCCTATGTCAGTCCAACAAAGTCACTGGAATTTAGCCAGAGGTGAATAGGGTGCAGGGTGAGTAACAGCTTAGAGATGAACTAACAAGATGTCCTCACACTGCTTTGAAAAGAAATAACGTTTCTTTTGTGCACAGATGTACATTGATACAAGAGGCTTTTGCCAATGGCTTTGCTTCCCATTACCCAACTGCTACTACCTCTGAAAATGAAACAATGAAGTTTTCCATATGCTATTACATGACATACGTAATCTGGACAAATTATTTTCCCATGCACTTTTGAAAATTTAGCCCATAGCGTTCATTCCATTCACCATTTTACACTATTAGCAACTATTATTTCTTCAAATGCTCCCTTCTCCAGTCTCACATCAAGTTCACGTTCCTTGTCATGAAACTCAAGGCTGTGCACAGCTTCTAGCCTTTTTTTGCTTCACATTTCATAAAGGCCAGCACAGAAGATGATTGAGATGTTTTCTCCCTGTTCTCTGGCCTATCTGTGAAGAGAAAATAATGCCTGGTACTAGAGCACATTTTGGGAATTAGACAATTTATGGAAGGACTGTCTAGTGGTAGGATAGTAGTCTAGCACTTGGAAGACCCAAATTCTATTCTCTGTTCTGCCATATGACCTTGGGCAAGTCACTTTGTTTGTTCTCAGTTCCCCATTAGTAAAATTAGAACAATGGTACTTCCCTACCTCAAAGGAGTATTGTGAGAATAGATACATTAAAGGTTGTGTGGCACTCAAATATTGTAGTATTGGGGGCCATAAAGCACCTGAGATAGATAGGATTGTCATCTATTATAAGTTTGTACCAGTAGCATATGGGTCCCTCTCCTGGTTGGCTTCTAGGTGCTACTATAACATAAAATGTTAAATATTCCTCGCTGTTTCTGAGATCAGACATTTATTAGCCTTAAGCAGAACATAAAAATGAAAAAAGTCATAATTCAGAACCGATGATGATCCAAAATGAGTTTTCTCCAACCCTACCTAAATAGTCTTCACGCCCGCTGGTTAATAATAATAGTTTTGTCTGCAATTACTGTGATCACTCATTTGCATATAAACACATTTGATATGTAAGGGTACATCTACACAGTAAAAAACCATAAGAGTGAGTCTAAGTCTGGTCAATTGACTCAGGCTCGCACTACAGGGCCAAAAATAGCCATGTAGATGTTCCGGCTCAGGCTGGATCCTGTGCTCCACATGGGTCTCCAGAGTTAACCCGGGCTCTGAGACTCATGGCCACAGAGATTTGTTGTTGTGGTTGTGTAGATGTACCTGAAGCCATATGAACGCTATGTGTTGCCATGGTTAGTTGAACACTATGATTACTTACCATCTCTCTTCCCCATCACATCAGGCTGTGTGACAACCCCCTCCCTGGCACTAGCATTGTTAGAACTCCACTCCCAGCCAGGGGAGGCTATAACATTGGCATAATGTTTGGTGCATTGCAAGCTAAATAATCTCGATCTAGAACACTGCAACTTTCACTGATTAGTAATTGGGAAAGTGTTGAAAGTAAAAAAGAGAGTTCAATCTGAAGGTGAAATATTGCTTGTGAACATTTCTCTTAGTTAACAAAGGATTTCTACACTACATCTTATCCTAAACTTGGAAGACATGGATTTTTTTCTGTTCACTGTTGCTTTGTTATTAACAGTTTAAATAAAGCCTCTGATAAAATAAATCTAATACTGATCTATTGTGTAAGAATAAACAGCTGGGCCTGTGAGCTCTGATGGGACATCCACACTGAGCCTGGTTTAGCAGAGCATTCAATCTGTGGTTTTTATCTTAATTCTCACACCTCTGGGACAGGGCTGGCACTGACAGGGAACTGGGGAGAAAGGCTATTCCCCTTGTTTAATGAAAGCAATACTGTATGTTTTAATACATATGTGGAGATGACAGAAAGAAAAGGAAATTCTTACGTTAAATGTTTCTGAATTGAATCCTGTACAAGGATCTTTCCTTAAAGCAAAAGCAGGTCAAGGGCATCAGGAGCTTAAGGGTTTACAGTGAAAGCACGTCAGTTCAGGGGTCTACCCAAGCGGTGTTGATTACAACAGAATCAAAACAGGGAGAGACTGACTAATTCCTTCAATTTGCAGGCAGGCAATGTCCCCACTGACTTCAGTAGGAATAGTGTACACATCAGGACTGAAGGTCTGGGCTAAGATGAACGTCCTAAAACCTCCAGTGAGAGTAAAGGTTCGTAAGGGAACAGTGAAAAGAGAAAATGGCTATAAGTGGGTAGCGCTAGTAGTGATGACAAAGAGCAGGACAATGCCTGCAAACACATGATCTTATGCGCTGGGGCCAAGTAAGCAACCTGAAAAACAATGATACATCACTGTTGTAGTAGTGCTTTATCCCTTTCCTAGGTTCCTTTCATTCTAATCTGCTCTCATAGAGGTCATAGTGTTGTTGGAACATAAGGAACAGCTTGGTTCCTGAATTAAGTTCTCCTGTGGTCTGGAAGAAAGTTAATGAATGATTGGTCCATATACCCTTCTCCAGCATGTAGACTACAAGCACTACACCTGTAGCTATGCAACTCAGTGAAAGGCTCTGGCAGCTGGGAGGCAGTTTCCCTATCTGTAAATGGGGATAATGATATTGACCACTTTGTAAAGTGCTTTGAGATTGGCTAATGAAAAGTGCTTTGTAAGACCTAGGTACACATTATTAATTTATTATTTACTCATTACTCTTTCTTGTCCCAGTTCAGAAACTCAGCTAGCTGTAACTTAACTTCCAGCTTCCAAAACCTGTCCAATTACACTGATCACGAACTGTGAGAGCAGCTACATCCCCTGCTCCTTTCAAATCCCTCCTTAAATCCCAGTCCCAAGATTTTTTCCTTCACTGGGCTCCTTTTCCTCTGATCTATCCACAACATCTTTTAGCTGAACTGCTGTCCTGTCTTTTGACTTGTCTTTATTCAACTGTAAGCTCTTTACAGAATATAAAGAAATGTTTTCTACCCTAAAGCACCATATATGTTCACAAGACTACACAGCTGTTTATTAATAACATGTTACTTATAACCACGCGTCACTGGACTGGGCTTCTCCCCAGCTCCGAAGTATGCGCTGCCATGTCCGGTCTCTTTCAAGGTGGTTTATTTTCTGAATAAAAGCAAACAAACAAACAAACAGTCTTAACTCAGTCCTTACTTTCATGTTTCATCTCCACCCCTCTCAGACACCTCTGGTAGATTCCCAGTTCTGCTCTCTCTCTGGGGCAGCAGCCTCAGGGCTGTCTTCCTGAGCATCTAGCCCTCTTTATTCCAAGGGACCCACCACACAGAGCTAGTTCCATTCCATTGCGGCTTTCCCTCACTCAGCACAGCCTGTCTCAATCAATCCCTCCTTTCTCACTGTCCACTAGCAGCCTTTCATAGACCTATGTGTAGCCCAGTCCCCTTTAATTGTCTGGATTGGACTCACCTGCTCTGGTCCCAGGGAACTGGGCCTAATCTATCCACAAGGACCAGCTATCCTGTAACACCATAACAGAAATTTTAAATATGGTCATCCATCTATTTATGAGTCCTATGACTGTAGTAAATGTGTACCTCACAATGATGAATATGTTTATCCTTACAACACCCTCGCAAGGAAGTGTTTTCTCCATTTTATGGAAGAGAAACTGAGGCCCAAAGAGATGAAGAATAAAATTTGCAAAAAGCATGTAAGTGATTAAGGAGCTTAAGTTCTGTTTTCCAAAGTGATTTAGGCACTTTGTATCTAAGTCTCACTGGGCCTCTCATGGGGACTCCAAAGAGCCTAAGTTACTTTTGAAAAGGACTTTCACACTGGAAAAATCACTGAGGTCACCAAAGTAACAGACCCAGGATCACACAGGAAGTCTGTGGCAGACTTGAGAACTGAACCCAAATCTTCCAAGAGCAAATTCCCGGCCTTAACCATCCTTCCCTCTGCCTCATGTACCAAGAGTTATTTTAAAAGGAAACAGGTTGTCAAGCGGTGTTTGTAAAAGTAGGTTACACTGACAACACAGAGCTTTCCATTTCTTGGGATCCATACACATCACCTGACCTACAGCCTTGCATGGCGAGGCTCACTGCCAGCTTCTGTGAACAAAATGTCATTGTGGACAATAGGGTCCTTCATGTTGCAAGTGCTAGAGTCAAACTACTGTAGATAGAATCACTTCCAAAGTGAAGCCCCATCCGGCCACGTCTCATCCATCATGCCCAAGAGCACACAAACCCTATTTGTTATCCTCCTTCACAGCTTGCAAGGCTGTGTTTTTTCTGGCCCATCTCCACAAAAAGAAAATATAACAAAGGAGAGAGTCAAGGATGGATTAGAGCTATGAAAGAGATTTAATGACAAACACATTTGCATTTTCCCTTTTATTTTTACATTTTGATTTTACCCCTTTCGTCGCAACATTCTGTTAGGAGACATGTTAGATTTTGTATGGTACGATAGCCAAAACCAATGACGTGTTCCTATAAATGCTGCCTCTCACATTTTTAGGGAATTACCCCAGGGGACTTTTGTAACTGTTCTTAAATAGAATTGTTCAAACTTTAAAAAAGACTTTTCAACTAATTATTAAAAGACCTGTAAAAAACGTTCATCTATATCACCAACCAATCTCACATGCATGTTGCACTAGGATTCCTACAAACATTAGCAGTTTAAATCAAAGCAACAAAAACTTATTTATAGGTATTTTCTGGTGGTTTGGGGAGAGTGGAGAGGCATGGGATGGCTGGGTTTCTAAAGAAGGTTGGGGTATTCTTTTTGTAGTTGGAGAGTGGTGATTTTGTCATGGGAACTGGGGTGGTTATACACTGGGTTCTTTATTTTGTATGGATTGTGTATTTTAAATATGATTAAAGTATCTAGAGGATGGGCTACATAGTTCTCACCGAAAATTGTAGGCAGACTCCTAGGGCAACACTGTGGCTAAGAAGGCTAACATGATTCTTAGAATATAAGCAAGGAAATATTGAGTAGGGAGATGGCGCTCCCTCAAAAATACAACACTGGTGAGACCATTCCTGGAATAACGTGTCCAGGTGTGGTGAAAAACTGGAAAATGGTTAAGCAAAGAGCTGTAAGAATGATTGAAGGCCTGGAAAATCTGCCTTATAATGAAAAACTTAAGAAGCTTAACTCTATATTTTATGCAAAACAAGTTGAAGAGGTGACTTGAGCACAGTCATAAATGCCTAAACAAGGAGAAGATTTCTGAGAGTAGAGGGCTGTTTAATCTAGAAGGCAAAGACATAACGAGATCCAACAGCTGGAAGTTGAAGCTAGATAAATTCAGACTAGAAATAAGGTGCACATTTGTAATAGTTAAGAAAGGTGAATTCAAACTGGATCAGGTGCAGAGAAGGGCTACTAGGATGATCAGGGGAATGGAGAGCCTATCTTACAAGAGAAGACTAAAAGAGGTTGGCTTGTTTAGCCTAGCAAGACAAGGCTGGAGGGGATAAGATTGTTCTCTATAAATATATCAGACAGAGTAAACACCAAGGAGGGAGAAGAGCTATTTAAGTAAAGGACGATGTTGGCACAAGATAAATGGCATGAATA